>NC_044309.1:127083395-127383395 GCF_007474595.2 Lynx canadensis | reverse complement strand
TCAAAAAAATGCATGGAAGTGCTTACTATCTGCCAAGCTGAGCTAGGCACTGGGCCACAATGATTAATAAGTATGCTCGCTATACCAGGTCCAGTGGGGGAGACAGCCCAGTGGTCAATAAGTCACATCAACTTGACAAGTGCTTGAACAATACACATCGATATTTCTTACCTTCTGAATCTACCCCACACAGGAGCCAAGGAGATTATCCTAAAACACAAATCCAGCCATGATACTGCTTGAAGAAAGTCAATAGTTCTCCTACGATTCCTCTTCCCAAAGAAGGTCTGTAGACTCCATGTAGACAGATGTCTAGAAAGGAAGTTTTCATGGTCAAATAACTGTGGAAGACTCTGGGATAAATTAAGTTAAATGAATCAAGTTTATTTTTTTAAGTTTATTTATTTATTTTGAGAGAGAGAGAGAGAGAGAGAGAGAGAGCTTGCTCGCATAACTGGGGAGGGGCAGAGAGAGAGGGAATCCCAAGCAGGCTCCACACTGACAGCACGGAGCCCAATGCAGGGCTTGAACACACGAACCATGAGATCATGACCTGAGCCTAAACCAAGAGTCTGACGTTCAACTGACTAAGCCACCCTGGCGTCCCTGAATCAAATTTTTTTAATAAAGGATTATGATACTAATGAGTCTTCTAAATCTCTAAAAGAGGGGATAAGTAAAAAAAAAGGGGGGGAAGTAATATTCAGCACATTATCATTCTTAGTTGACTGTGGCCCTTTTTGGGCACATCTTAAATAACTGGTGCTTAGAGAACAGACTTTGGGAAATTCCGGCTGGCCACATCATGCCCAACATTCGCATTATGTGTCATAGGGTTCCCCATGACCTCCTGCACAAGCCTCCTGCTCTGGTTCCTGCACTTTACTAAAACCAAACTCCCTCTTACTTCTAAGACTTTATGCATGTTGCCTGCCCCCCAACACGCACACACGCACACACACACACACACACACACCACACACACACACACACACACACACACACACACACACACATTCTTCAAGCCCTGGAACATCCTTCAGGGCACACAGAATTTGCCTGAAGACAATACATGTCCTTGAAGAGTCAGCTCAGACATCAGTTCCACCAGAAGTTTCTGCTGTTCAGCTGCTTCTTCTGTATGTCCTCAGAGTCCTCTCTCATGATTCCCACACAGCACTCAGTGTGCTATGTGATCATGGTCCTGCTAGACCATGAGTTTCTGAAGGGAAGGAGTCTTTATAAGGTTTTGTTTCTCTCCTATACCAGAATTTCTCAACCTTGGCACACTGGACATTGGAGCTGGGTTCTTTGTTGTGAGAGGCTGTCCTGGACACTGTAGGATGTTTAGTGGCATCCTTTGCCTCTATCTATTAGATGCCAGTAGCCTCGCTGTCACCTTACCCTCTTCCCCCAAGTCACAAGAATCAAAGATGTCTCCAGACATTGTCCGATATTTCCTGGAAGAACAAAACCATCCCTAGCTGAGAACGACTGTTCTATATCTAGTGCAGTGCCTGGCACTCATGAAACAAATATTTACTGAACATGTACCTCTTGTCAGGCCTTTTCCAGACACAGGTAATAATACAACTGTGAACAAAACACCTGCCCCACCTTTAAGCTGCAGGAGTCGAGAAGTAAACGGACGTGATTACAATTGTAATAATAAACATAGTTCTATGATGGCTGAGAAAGACTTGTCTATTTTGTTCATTTTTATACCTCCCAGCTCCTAGGACAGTACCTAGTACATCCTGAGAGCTCAAATAAATATTTGTTGATGAATCCTATTACCTAAAATTTATAGAGCACTTATTATGTGCCAGAAACTGTTCTAAACATTTTATGTATATTAAATTATTTTAGCTCCATAATGAGCCTATGAGGGTCTATTACTATACTCATTTATAGATAAGCAAACTAAAGCATAGACATTTTAAATCACTTGGCAATGATCATGTAATGAGTGCAAGGCAGGGTCAAGGCTTGAACTCTGGCAAGGTGCCTGGTTCCAGAGTCCAAGCTCAAGTGCCCCACATGTTTTTACCAAGGATGACCAATACTGATGGAAACTTCCTTTGGACAGGCTTAAGACAACAAAATCGAGTTATTTCTTTTATCTCATCCTTAGCACCATTTTGAGAAAACTTGAAGCACAGAAAGGTTAAGTAACCTGAATTCTCCCATAAATGGTAAGTGCCTGAGCTGACTTTTATGCTCTGACTGTGGGACCTGTGCCCTTAACCACTATGCTATACTGCCCTAAATATGGAAGCATAATAAGCATAACTGTTAGATGACTGAGGAAAGGTCTACATGCCTTCTGCATCCCCCACACCACTACACAGAGAGCCTAATATACAGATGGTGCCTCATTAATGATTTTTTTTTTAATTTTTTTTTTCAACGTTTATTTATTTTTGGGACAGAGAGAGACAGAGCATGAACGGGGGAGGGACAGAGAGAGAGGGAGACACAGAATCGGAAACAGGCTCCAGGCTCCGAGCCATCAGCCCAGAGCCTGACGCGGGGCTCGAACTCACGACCGCGAGATCGTGACCTGGCTGAAGTCGGACGCTTAACCGACTGCGCCACCCAGGCGCCCCTCATTAATGATTTTTAAATGAGGACAGTGAAGTATAAGGGATGGAACACTTGGTTAGGGATCAGATCTGACTTGTCCTGATTCTGCCTTGGAGTTGCTGTGCGACCTTGAAGACTTGACTCCTACACAACCAGGCCCCCACTTAGCTACCTAAAATGGGAGGTTTCAAATTTCCGGAGTTCCCTTCAGCTCTGATGAGTGAACCCAGAGAGCCCTCTTTCCATCACCGAGGCCAACCAGGTAAAACTCCTCCCCTGACCGTCCTGATTGGTTTGCTCACCTCCTGATGCAGGTGCTTTGGTTGCCTGGTAACATGATGATGGAGATTGCCAGTTCCCAGAGGAGAAATGAATGAATGATTAGAGATATTCACACCAGGAGCAGTGGCCACAGCCAGAGAAGCACATTGTAGATTTCATAACTCCACCTGTCTGGAATGTGCTTTTCATATAATGCTGATACAGCAGCCTCATGGGGAATCTGGAGGTGGCAAAAATCCTTATGCATGGTCTTATCTGCCCATAAGGACGTGACCCTATCATATAAATCATAAGCACAGAAGTGTATTTTAGTATCACTAATAAAAGATCTCCCTCTGCTCTCTTCCATGTAAAAAACTACTGTTTCCTGTGCTCCACCTGCCTTTAAATGTACATCTAGGTTCTGGATTACTGGACAGGTTGTATACAGTAGAACTGATCCCCATGATCACTCTGAAAAACAGACAGAACTGAAGTTCAGCAGATAGGGAATCCTTCAAAAAACTTAAGAGCAATGCTTCTGAAATAATGTAGATCTGGGTTTAATTCCTGGTTTTGTTACTATAAACTGTGCAACTTTGAGTTAGTTTCTTAGCTCCTCTGAGCCTTAGTTTCTCCATCTGTAAGTTGGGGATATTAATACCTATCTCAAAGTGTCATTGAAAGAACTAAGTAAGATATTAGAGGTTGAAGCACCAGACCAGATGCTGGTACATGTGCACACAATTTTTACCATTATTATTGTTACTGTTTAGGATCACACACCACTTAAATGATAAAGCTGGGGTTTGAATACAGGTCTCTGGTAATGCCAAGGCCAACTTTTGTTATTATTACTTCATTCATTCCCTGAAAGAAAAAGCCATAAACATGCATTCTTTCAGCAAATACTTATGAGCCCCTATGTGATGGTGCTGAAAATGATACCTAACTCTTACACAGCAGTTTTTAGATCAAGCTGTGTTTTTGCATGGATCCTCTCACTTAATATGATGGTCATTTCCCTGATGTCTAGATGGAGATCGTTTTGGAGAAGGCAATGGTCTGTCAATGGTAGAAGTTAAACTCTACTCTTTTCTCAGGAGCTCGAAAGCCAGGAGGGGGAGCCCCATCCCCCAGGGCAGTGGAGCCAGCCCAAGGGCATGCTGGCAAAGGGCAATGAGTTACCAGCTTAGGTCCCTGATCCCGTATGTATGAGATATGGGATCTTAGCAGGTTCATGTACCACTGTAGGCCTCAGTTTTAATAATCTGTAAAATGGGAATGTGTTTATTATGCTTACTTCTCAGAGTTGTTGGGATAATTCAGTAAGCGGATGACTGCAGAATGCTCAGCCCAGTGCTCCCCATGGCAGCTGCCACAATGATGATGGCGATCACTATGCCATCCAGAGGCCTGCCTGTACCATGGGTACCTGCCAGGGAAGATGGGCCTAGGTGGAATGCCACAGCCAGCCCCTAATCTCTAAGGGTCAGAGGAAAGAGAAGAAAGTGAAAGAGGGCGGAGAAAAGGACCACACTTTACTGTCTTTATAGCTGACTTTGAGAAGACAGGGACAGAGGTGGATGCCACACACGGTGGATGCTGTTGTAAAACCCATGGTCCAATAAAGCAGTTGTAGTCTGGGACAAATAAGATAGAGACCAGTAGTGCTTAAGGCTGGGCTCCACACCTCCGGGGCACACTCCCTCATAACTCGGGGATCAAGGGGTCTGCTCATTGTCTGAGCTCTAAGTGGTAAGATTTATGTGTTTCTTTTTTGGGAAATCTAAGAGTTGATCATTTCAATGCAAATAAAATGGGGAACACTTGAAGAACACTTATTATATACCAGGTACTGCCCTAATTTATATGTTTGAATAGATTTCACCCTCATGCAACTCCCGAAAGTAATTATTATTATTACCCTCCTTGGGTAGATAAGGAACCTAGGCAAACAGCTTGCCCAAAGTCAAAAACTAAGAAGTAGCAGAACAAGGATTCAAATACGGTATAGTTACAGCTTTCATGTTCTCAACAGCTAAAGTTATTGCCTTCCCATGTAGTTAAAGGGGAAAAAAATCCATTCTCAGTGTGGCCTGGCTATTCCTCTGGTGATTGAGCTCGGCTGAAATGACCAGGGTCTGTTTAGAGGCCAACCGATGCAGCATCATTATTATGTGGGATTTAAGATGGAAGGAAAATGACCTGGAAGGGGGGCAGGTCAGACAGAATCCAGACCCTCAAAGTGGTAGAAATGGAGAGCAAGGGCAATTTTAATCTAAAAAATAAAAAAATAAGAAAAAATAAAAAGTGGGTTTCCGAATTCCATGCTGGTTCTAAGTCAAATGCAACTAATATTGAAGTTATGGTGATGGTCAGGCACTTTCATGTTTAAGCCTCACAACTGTCCTGCAAAGCTAGTTCTATTACCTTATTTTATAGCGGAAGTACCCAAAGCTTGGAGAAGTGAAGAGGCCAGTCCAAGACCTCACAGCCAGACAGGAAGCTGTGGATGCAGGACTCAAAATCAGCTCAGCAGTGCTCAACCTTGACTACACAATGGTGTCACCTGGGATGCTGACAAAATATATACCTACTAGTGAGAATATATGCCAAAATATATACCAGCAGTGAGAACTACTGCCTCGGTGTTTTCATTGCCCACTCCAGTGGACCTGGCACTCTTTCTGCCCTACTACAGCTGCTTCCCAGTGAGTTGTGGTGAGGGCAAATGTATTAGAACACTACCTTGAAAGTGACTTGATCAGCTAAAACCTTCAAGCACCCTTAATTGCAAAGGAACACCCACTGACATCTGCCTCCCCTTAAGGGGTACTCCAAGGATTTGGCAACTTATTTTTCTGGTTACCATGACAATTTTTTGCAACATCAGCAAAAATGTTCTATGCTACAAACAAGCAACCATAAAACCACTCAAAATCTTTAGCTCAGAATCCACTTCAGCTCCAGACTATGCCGTGCCCCTTCTGAGCATTTACCTAGGGATTCTAGAAAAGAACTGTAGATGTTACAGCATTCTAAGCACTCCCCTCATTTTACTAGGTAGGGCTCAGAGATGAACTGAATTGCCTCATGTCAGGAAGTAGATTAATATTTTCAGCTTTTCTTTTATTCTATACCCCACCTCCTCATCTTTCTAAGATGTTTTTTAATCCAAAGATGAAATTTATGAAACAAAAAAGTTCTCTCACTTTTACTTTTTTAAAATTTCTTATAATTCAAATTTATTTTTTAATGCTTTTTAATTAATTTATTTAAAAATAAAATTGTATCTATTTAAGGCATAGAACACGATTATTTGCATATACATAGTGAAATGATTACTACATCAACCCTTTTTGGATAGATTCCAGAGCCCTTTTATTCTTGCACATGATAAGACTTTGTGTCTTAACCCTCGCAGGCTAATTTGCCCTTGTACCCCCTAATCAATCTTTAATTATAGCAATTCATCTTTGTGCAGATTTTAGGCTCCCTGATAGGTAGAGAGGAGGAAATATTGCAAGATCTTTCTTGTGAGCTTAAAACTCTTGCCATGGATGGATAACAAAATTAACTTTGCCCTTGTTGGCAACTGTGAAACTTTCCTGACTCAGGACCTAGGTTCCCACGGCAGCTCTGTCATTCACCAGCTGTGTTATGTGACACGAAGCTGTGCGTGTTAAAAGCAAATATGGCTTTCGTTGTCAGACAGAATTTTGAGTTCCCACCTCAACTATGTATCATCTAAGTGACTTTGTACAAGTCTGTTTCTTTCCCTATGAAATGGGAATAACATCTCTTTTTAAAAAAAATTTTTTTTAAATATTTATTTATTTTTGAGAGAGACAGAGAGACAGCACGAGAGGCAGAGGGGCAGAGAGAGGAGGAGACACAGAATCTGAAGCAGGCTCCAGGCTCCGAGCTGTCAGCACAGAGCCCGATGTGGGGCTTGAACTCAGAGAGTGCAAGATCATGACCTGAGCTGAATTCAGCGGCTTAACCAACTGAGCCACCCAGGCGCCCCGGGAATAACATCTCTTTAACAGTGTAGGCCCGTGGGTATGAAAAGCATTTAGCACAGTGCCTGGTCACAAAAAGTATTCAATAAATGATAGCTACTATTACTCTAATCCATGAATACTATCTAATCTGCCTACCTCACAGGAGGGTATATGAAATGAGGGACTTTGCAAACTATAGAATTTACATAAAAAGGACTTATTGCTACAGTTGTTTTGTTATTATAAGAACTTGCTCATCTTTTTTTAGATAAGAATAGCAGATCTGAGTTCTTCTTATCAAAAATAAATATATTTTTTAGCCTCCACCACCACCACTCTGTGGGTTTGGATTTCTTACTGAGTTGTAAGACAATGTGTACACCTGTCACTGTGGGTGCATCCATATGCACGCAAATTCCTGAGCTGAATTGTTCCCCAGGGAAAAGATCCTATGACAATATATTTCTTTCCTTCCTGGACCCATTGGGAGGATTCTTGGTTAAAAGCAAGAGAAATAATGTAGGCTATTTAACACAAGAAGGGAATTTAGCAGAGATGGACGATTCACAAAATAAAATTAGATGGGGGACAGGGATGGCATGAAGGATCAAGTTTGCGAAATGAGCAGAAATCAAAGGAATCTTAGAGGTGTGCCAACAAGATTCAGGACTAAACAGGAATCACTGGTCCAGCCTCCTTAGGCTGCTGCTGCTGCTGCTGCTGCTGCTGCTGCTGCTGCTGTCATCATTAGTCTGATCAATCTCGTGGTCAATCTCTCTCCATCCTTATCACTTTCTGGAGAGACAAAGTCCCAGGAGTGAAGATCTAACTGGCCCAACTCAGGTGACATCCCTCCCTCAAGTATTTTTGGGGACTAGGAGTTAGCATGTTTTTGAAGGATCTGGTCCTGGGAATTTCCAGGTCTCCCCACCGTGAAAAACTCCCCCCAAAGAAATGTGGAGGCATAAATACAAATATCTTCTAGGAAGCCATCTTTGGTCCAGCTCTCATTTCATTGATGAAGAAGGTTCAGAGAGGTTATCCCATAACCAGGTGTCAAGTCTTCTGACTTGCAACCCCACATTCACTCTCATATAAAAGTCAGAAATTTATAAAGTCATGAGCTGTTTCTCCAGCTTTAAACACTATCTCAGGGCGGGGACAAAAGGGACTGACTATGGAGAGTCATTATCTGTTTCCAGGCTCTTTTCATTGCATAAGCTCAGCACATAAGAATAAATAATTCTGGAATGCAGCTGACCTCCAATACATGACGGGAGAATCTCATTATTGCTAAACCCTTGATGATAAATATAGAGAACTGGCTATGATACATTGAATTTTCAATAGAAACCACTAAGCACTTCTGCATCTAACTGCCTTTTATCCCCCTTATTCACAGTGCAATAAAAAATAATTTTCCATGCCATAATTTGCCTGGTTTCTCATCTACGCTTTTATCCCACTAACCATTTCCTCTTTTCTTTCTTTGTTTAAAACTGATACTAGTGAAGTTTTTGAATTTATAGGCCTAGACAAGAACATCCTTTCCATTTTTCTCCAAGCAACTCTCCTGTGCACATTTGAAGGCCAATATTCTTAAAAAAAAAACAACAAAAAAAAAAACTACATATAAGTCCAAATCTTAGAGTTGAGAGAAGTCAGAGCTGTTCTCTGACCTCATTTCACAGGTAGGGGAGACGGAAGCTTAGAAAGGATATTCCAGGGTGGGTAGAGGCAGCGATGGGGCAAAAATCCATGCAGGGTTTATGAGCTGAGATTTCCTTGATCTTCTTCATCTTCTTATGTCCACTACTGTCATTATCCATGTCTGAATAGAAACTCAGGAAGGATCTGAGGTACTGCCTGATCCAGAGGTGGAAAGTAGTAGCCAAAGGGGCAAATCCTGTCTATGCATGGGTTTGATTTTGCTCAACAATCTTGGTTCACACAGTCCTTTACATTTTTTTTTAAATTAATCGCCAACATTTAAACACTTGCAGATGTAACATAATCTGAATTTTTCTTAATGAAAATTTAATGAAAATCAGATCATCTGGCAACTCAGGGTCCCTACTGCTATACGGCAAACATGAGTTGTTAAGTAACAGCCTGCCTGCCCCTTAGGCAGGTCTACACACACCTCAGTACACCACAGTCTCTACCCCGCCCTGTTCTATCACACCCTGCCAACTTCACTTATTACATTATTGCCCGTCCCCAACAGTATTAAAGTTTGTGACTCCTGAGCCAGTTTTCCTCCCTTGGTTACTGAAGTCGGGTTACTCCCTCTTTTTGACTGAAGTCACTTACTAAGGGCCATGCAGTAAGCAGAGATGTTGGAAGACAAACTTCCAAGGGCTCTCAGTCCTTGGCTCTGCTTTCTTCTCACATTAGGTGGTCTCATATGGTCCCAGGTCAGAACACTCCCCAGTGCATATCTCCAGCCCCAGGCTCACATCTGTGCTTTCTACCTGGGTAACCAGCCCTCACTTTGGGCAAGTTGCTCAATCTTTTAGTACCTTCATTTCCTCCACTGTGATACGGGGACAATGAGAGTCCTTTTCCACCACACAGTTACTATAAGAATTATGTATACAATTGGTTAATATATGTAAAACAATTTGAAGAGAACCTGGTACAGTTGTTGTAGCTTGCCTAATGGGTTTCTCAAATGTCCATGGTGGAGCCTTTATTTCCATTCTGCTTCCAACCTGTCCCTTCCTAGTCTTTCCCCATGTTGGTAAGGGCACCATTATCTCAAGGATGGCTCAAGGTGAGCACCTGGGAGTCATTCTTTATTCATCTGTTTTCCACATTTCTTAAAACCAACTCATCACCAAGGCTTTCCATGATATTCTAAAAATGTATTTCAGTTGGTCCACTCTCCCTATCTCCACTGTCACCACCTTGGTCTAAGTCACCATCATCTCTTGCCTGGACTCCTGCAGTAGACTCAAGTTACACACTGAACTATGCATCCCCCCCCCCCATATGTTGAAGCCCTAACCCACGACAAGATGGTATTTGGAGACAGAGCCTTTGGTGATTTAGGTGAAGTCCTGCAGGTGGGGACCTCATGATGGGGCTCGTGCCCTTCTAAGAAGAGACAGGAGAGAACTTGCTCTCTTTCTCCCTGCCTTATGAGGACACGGGGAGAAGGCAGTCATCTACAAGCCAGGAAGAGAGCTCCCACCAGAAGCAGGCCACGCTGGCACCTTGACCTTCACGTCCAGAACTATGAGAAAATAAATGTCTATTGTTTAAGCCAACCAGTCTATGGTATTTGGTTATGGCAGCGTGAGCCGACTAAGACACCTCCTAACTGGTCTCGCTGCTATTTCATTCTCTCTTCCAAAATCTATTCTCCACACAAGCAACAGTGGTCTTTTAAACATGTCGTAGCCTCCCTTCGATGGCTTATTTTTGTTTTGTCCTTATAACGAACCGAAGCTATTCAGGCTGCCCCCCACCTCCCACCCCTCCGGGTTCTGGGGAAATCGGCCCCACGCACTCTCTCCAGCCTAGCCCACCTCTTCCTTGCTCAGCACTCTGGGCTATCCTAGTCTCCACTTGTGGCCTCAGAATCACGGTGCATCTACTGCCCCCTGCCGGCGATGCTCTCCTTCCAGTCCTGGAATCCCTTTTCTCTTTCAACTCTGTTCAACTATCACCTCCCCAAGTGGCCGCAAGAAACCCTCCTATTTACAACGTCCCAAGGCCCCTTTCTTATTTAAAATCACCTCTCCCTCCCATAACAATCTGACATATCTTCTTCGTGTACCTTCATTAAACCTGCCCCCATCCCGACTCCACGCAAACTACAGGAGGGCGACAGACTTTGTCTGGTTCCTGTTGCACCCCCCCCGCGCCGAGTGACCGGCACAGTACCTGAGACGCGAGCAGACAGTGAGGCAGGGTTTCTCTGAGGCACCTCCTGAAATCCTGGAAGGTCAGGTGCCTTGCTCAAAGCTGGCTTCCAAGGACGCTGCACTCTTCGCACTCCCCAAGGGGCGTAGAGACGCTTTTGGGATCGGGAAAGATCACTGCACTCGGCTGCCCGAGCCGGGGGAGAGCTCAGACTCAGGAAGCAACTTTCCCGCGTGGAGACGTGAGGGGCGCCGTGGTGGGAGGCGCGGGGCGGGGCCCCAGGGGGCGGGGCCTGGCCGTCCGAGCCAATGGGGCGGTGCGGCGCGGCGGGGAGGCCGGGCGGCGGAGGGGAGACGCTGGAGCGCGGCCGGGTGCGGAGGCTGAGCTCGCGGACCCGGAGCGTATCCGCAGGCGGGCGCCGCGGCCGAGGCACTCCCCTGGCGCGGGTTTCCTGGCGGCTCGCACGGTAAGGGGAGCGCCGCCGCGAAGTAGACTTTGTGGGGTTTCCGGAAGCTGGGAGCCCCCCCCGTCCCCGCCCGCGGCCCCTCAGACGGGGCTGCCGGTGGCGTCCTCGTCCCCGGCGCGCCGGCCCTGTGCCCGTGGGGTGCGGGCGCGCGGAGGGCCCGGGAGGGAGGCGACGAGCCGCCGCGCCACTCTCCCTCCACAGGCTGCCGCAGCCCGGCCCCGGCCCGACCCTGCGACGGACAGGTCGGCGCGCGGGAAATGCCGGGGGCCCGGGAGCCCCCGGCCGGACATGCGCTCGACCCAGGTCTTCAGACCCCTCAGGACCTGTTGGCCTGGGGCTAGGGGTCAGATTTGTCACGCCATTGCCTTTTTCCAGTATTTCTGAGGCGCAGGAAGAAACCTCCGAGCGGCTCCCTGGCCGAGCTCGCAGCGGGGACTAGCCTTGATGCCGCGCCCCGTGTTTATTCAGCATTTATCGGCTCCCCCGCCGTGTGCTAGGCACTGTGCTGAGCTCTGGTGGCACGAAGACGGGCCTTGGAGGGGCTCCTGGGGCCAAGAAGGACAGTAGGAGGAACAGTTTCCGAGCACCGTAGTACAGGGGACACGAGGTGTAGAGGAGGCGTGAGGCAGCCAGGACGGCTTTGGAGCGGAGGCGACCTTTGAGTGGGGACTGGAGGAGGCGGAGGGTTTGCCCCGCTGAAAGCTGGGGGGAGGGGGCCAAGGGGGAGGGCTGCTGGGATAGCGGGAATTCCAGAGAGAGGTAAGGAAGCTGAAAAAGTGTAGTATCCCATTAGATAATCACGAAGGACCAGGGCTTACTGTGGGTAGGAAATGAGCTGTCGGCATGGCGGGGGGCTAAACCATGCGCAGACCTTAAAATGCAGCCTTTGACTGTCTTGAATTTTGTCCTGGGGTGGAGTGCAGTGGAGGAATTCTGATCAGTGACCAGGTAACTCTGGCACCTCTCTGGAAAATGGGTGGAGACTGGAGCATCAGAGAGCCGGTAAGTTGTAGTTGCTATTCGGACTTGGCTGCAAATGCTCTGGGCCCGGAAAGCAGCCCCAACTGCCCAGGAGCCCTGCTCCCTGGCCTCTGGACAAAGATTTGGGCCAGGAAATGTTGCCTCTGTGATACTTGCTTCTGCAACCTGCAGGTCATTTTTGTATTGTTTCAGGAGGCTTTGACCTCAACCTTGTCATCAGGCATGGACCCTGGAGGATTGGGAAGGGTACCTCTCTCCTCCTCTTTCTGCCTTGCAGAGGCACAGTCTTGGCAGTTAGAGGCTGTAATAAAAAGCAAGGTGTCACTGGGGAGTCAGGCCAGAAAGTCACTTTAGCTGTGTGCTTTGGGGACATTAATCAATGTTTCTGAATGTCACTTTTCTGATTTAAAAGGAAATATCGTAACTACCTTTAGAAGATCAAATTCCCTGGTAAAAGACTCAGAGATTCTGAGGTTTGTGTGTAGGGGGACTTGGGGGGAGTCGTCTCACTGTCCAAGGGGGTGACAGGTGAGGAAAACAGGATTGGGCAGAGGGAAGGTAGATCTGTGATGCAATGCAAAAGAGGCCTTAGTTGATCCCCTGAGGCCTGGGGGCCAGGCCTTGGAAGCCCCATGTTGGCCAGCCAGTGGATGCAGGGAAGGGCATAACTTTGGTTGTCCCTTCAGCAAGACAGTTCCTGAAGAGGGACTCAGCCAACGGAACTGTCAGTAGGGCCCAGGGGAGGAAGGGGTGCCTCTGTCTTGGAGAGGGATTGAGAGCTGTCCCACAGCAGCTACCTCTGCAGGATGGGTTTGGGAAGTAAATGTGATAACTTGACAGAAACTGGTTTGCACTGAATCTGGTGCAGAGCAGGTATTTAAAAAGTGTTCATTTCTTTTGCCTTTAACCTTCTTGACTGCATCTGAAAGTAGATTTGGGAATTAGAGTTGGGTAAATAGGCTTTAGAGGAAAGGATCTTTAATAATAATAGCTACAATGACTACCACTTCCTGTTATTGAGTGCCTATTATCTATATGCATTCTCTCCTAGTTGTCTAGTGGTATTCTGAGTCAAGTACTTTAACTCTTGTTTTACGGTCAACCCAGTCTTTTTTCTAAAACCCAACAGAGTATGTGTCCTTTTGCCATAAAATAATAGCAATAACAACAAAAGAAGCAATCAAAATGATATGATTTTTTATAGTCTATGAGGTGATTTCTTTGGTGGTCTGATTAATTAATTTATTTACCAATTATTAATTCAACAATGTGCATTGAGTGCTTCCTAAATGATAGGGCACTGTCCTAGGTGCTGGGGATACAGTGCAGTCTGTTAGGGGGGAGAGAGAGACAGACATTAAATGCTTTGATTCTTCAAGAGCAAACATTGAATGATAGAACATTCCATTGCCAAACCCTCTTGCGCTGTTGGTGGGAATGCAAATTGGTGCAGCCACTCTGGAAAGCAGTGTGGAGGTTCCTCAGAAAATTAAAAATAGACCTACCCTATGACCCAGCAATAGCACTGCTAGGAATTTACCCAAGGGATACAGGAGTACTGATGCCTAGGGGCACTTGTACCCCAATGTTTATAGCAGCACTCTCAACAATAGCCAAATTGTGGAAAGAGCCTAAATGTCCATCAACTGATGAATGGATAAAGAAATTGTGGTTTATATACACAATGGAATACTACTTGACAATGAGAAAGAATGAAATATGGCCCTTTGTAGCAACGTGGATGGAACTGGAGAGTGTGATGCTAAGTGAAATAAGCCATACAGAGAAAGACAGATACCATATGTTTTCACTCTTATGTGGATCCTGAGAAACTTAACAGAAACCCATGGGGGAGGGGAAGGAAAAAAAAAAAAAAAAGAGGTTAGAGTGGGAGACAGCCAAAGCATAAGAGACTGTTAAAAACTGAGAACAAACTGAGGGTTGATGGGGGTGGGAGGGAGGGGAGAATGGGTGATGGGTATTGAGGAGGGCACCTTTTGGGATGAGCACTGGGTGTTGTATGGAAACCAATCAGGCAATAAATTTCATATAAAAAAAAAATCCATTGCCTAGCCAGGAAGTGATAGAGAGTAATAGGCCCTTTTCCCAACTGAATCTTTTAGTATAATCTCCACAGCAAGGCCTTTTGGACCATCTTGTGTAAGGCAGGTCCCCTCCCTTTTACTCTCCCTTCGTAGCACTTGTTCATTCATTTTATTTATTTCCTTGTTGTTTGCCGCCCCCCCCCCACCATTAGACTGATGGCTCCAGGAGGTCACATATTGCTTTATCCCAAGAGCCCAGCACAGTGATTAGCACATACTTCTTGAATGAGTGAAATGAATGAGGTGTGGATCTGCTTAACAAGAGTGGCCAGGGAAGGTCATGTTGAGGAGTGATATTTATCCTGAGATCTGAGGGATGAGAAGGATCCAGCAATGCTAAACAATGCCAGGATCAAGAGGCAGAAAGAACAGCTTGTTCAAGGACCAGGAGGTGGAGGAATGGAGCCCAGTGTGATTGGGGAACAGCCTGAGATGAGTTTGGAGAAGTAGACGGGTCCTTGGAAGGCCATGCTGAGCTTGGATTTTATTTGAAGTGCATTGAAAGGTCATTGAGGGATTTTAAGCCTAGTAATGACTTGAGGTTATACTATATATTTGTTTGTTGTCTGTCATGCCTCTAGGATGCAAGCTCCATGATGCAAAGTGTTCAGTAAATATTGCTAGAGTTGATGAATGATCTGGTTTATGTAGCTACCTGGTGAAAAATGGAGGAGGGAGAGGAATGGGATTTTGTCACCAATTAAGAGTTAGGTGAGAGGGATGTTGGTGTCTTGGCTGCAGAATAGCAATGGTATTGGAGGAAAGTAGAAGGATTAGAGTTATATTTGGTTACAAAATGGACAAGGACTTGCTGATAGATTAGATGTTGGGAATACAGTAAACGGAAGAACCAAAGATGACCCATGGGTTTATGGTTTAAGATTAGGTGGAGCCAAATGTCCATCAACAGGTGAATGGATAAACAAAATGTGGTATATACTTACAATAGAATATTACTCAGCCATAAAAAGAAATGAAGTACTGATACACGCTGCAATGTGAATGAACCTTAAAAACATGCTAAGTGGAAGAAGACAGACACAAAAGTTCACATGGTGTCTGATTTCATTTACATAAAATGTCCAGAGTAGATCAATCCATAGAGACATAAAGCATACCGGTGTTTGCCAGTGACTTGGGGAAGAAGAGTAAATGAAGCATAACTGCTTAAAGGGTAAATAGTTTCCTTTTTGGGTTGATGAAAATGTTTTGGAACTAGATCGAGGTGGTGGTTGCACAACATTATGAATGTAGTAAATGCCACTTAGTTGGACACTTCAAAATGGTTCGTTTTATGTGATACGAGTTTCATTTCAATTACAAAAACAAAAATAGATAAAAGCTTGGCTGGATGGGAGCACCAATAACAGAGTGGAGGAGACTAGGTGGGGAGCAGGTTGTGGTTCGGAGAGGAAATTCACGTGCTGTGTTAGAGATGCCTGTGAGATATCCACGTGGAGCCTGGGGTGGGGAGGAAGTCTGGGCTAGAGCTATAAATATGGGAGTTGTCAGCACTTAGATGTCAGCCAACAAAATGGATGAGATCTAGGGAGAGACAGTGTAAAGGAGCACATCACAGCCTGGATCATTCTTTAATTTGATCCTCATATCTACCTATGAGGGAGGTGCTGTTGTCTTCATTTTCAGATGAGGAAACCAAGCCCTCCCCACCCCCTCGACCCCCAGGACATGAACTTGCCCAAGGTCAGACACTTTGTTCATGTGTATCCCTTGGCCTCCAGTGCTTTGCCATTCCCATCTCAGCATGATGCCATTTAGACCTTCAGCAAGGGCCTTCCCTCCCCCTCCCTCCTCGTCCTGATGGAGTACTCACATGTGGCAAGCACTGTGCTGGGCGTATGTTGGTGGAGAAAGTGGAAATGGCTCTAATTTTATGGAGTTTACCCACTAAGCAAGCAGCTGCAGTCCACTGATACAGGGGACCTTAGGAGCCTGGAGCAGGAGAATCTGCCCCAGATTTGGGAGTGGGAGGAGGCTTCCTAGAGAAAGTGACAGTGAAGCTGAGATTTGCAGCAGAAGCAGAAGAATGGAGCCTGAGAAAAAAAGGATTCTCTGGAGGGTTCATGATCCCCAAACACCTACTATGGGAATTCACCATTCTCTTCATTCCACCATTCTTCATAGGTTACTGGCATTTTCCAACTCATTGAGAGGGTTTTCTACATTTTCTATAACCCTGGAGGCAATAAGCAGGCAAATGGCTTAGTTTGATTTCAAGTGGGAGCTTCAGAGGGGGAATGAGGTAGGGTGCAAACAGCCGAGCTCTTAATTTTTTTTTTAATATTTGATTTATTTTTGAGAGAGTGCAAGTGGAGGAAAGACAGTGAGAGGGGGACAGAGGATCTGAAGCGGGCTCCATGCTGATAGCATCGAGCCTGATGTGGGGCTCGAACTCAAGAACTGCAAGATCATGACCTGAGCGAAAGTTGGATGCTCGACTGACTGAGCCACCCAGGTGCCCCAAACAGCCTGGTTTTTAAAGCCAGGTCCCATCTCTTGAGCAAGTGACTTATTCTCTCTGAACCTTACTTTTTATACCTATGAAATGGATCCAGTAGTGTTCATTGCTTAGTATAGTAAATAAATTAAATGATGCAGTAAATATTAGGTACATAATAAATGCTCAGACAACCGATTATCTCTTTTATATTTTGGAGAGGAAGAGTTTCTGAATAGACCAGTAGTCCTCACATTCTGTACACTATTTAAAATACAGATATTCGTCTTCCCTCTGAAGGCTTTCATGGTTCTGGATGAAGCACAGAGATCTGTATGTTTAGAAAGCAGCCCACATGATCCTGATAAAAGGAAGTCCAAGAACCATTGGTTTGACCAAATACTTGAGTCATTGCTATGGTGAACATGAAAGGGTTAAGCACCTAGAAGCAGAATTTTGCCTTCTAGGAATTATTAGCCAATGACAGTGCTGACCGATGATGTAATGTCTTTGGCTGGCACTCCATTGGTTAAGTGTATTGTTTCTCTCGCTGCTTCAGCTGTGTGAGGAGCAAAGCTGGAGCCCAAGGGTTAATAATTCTGTGGCAACAGATCTCTTTTTTTTCCCCATTCCTCTTCTGCTAGGTGTGAGTATATAGCCCAGCTCAGCAGATTGCTGCCCTTCTTCCAATAAACAGCTGCATCTTCCTCCTTACCTCCTCCCAAGCAGAGCACATGTCTCCGTAGTACTACAGAGGAGGAGGAAGGGGTAGAGGGAGTGGGGGAGGTGGAGGAGGAGGAGGAGGAGGAGGAGGAGGACCAGGATCGTTTAGGGAAGAGAGAGCCCTTTCAAAGTTCCACGCTGCAGTCTCTCCTTGCCACTGGGGACGGACACAGCCCCCCGCTGCTCTGGCCTACAAATGTCCCACTGGATGCATTGCTAAATTGCCACCTGCTTCTGAGCATTGTTCAACCTGGCAGGATCCTCAGAACCAGGAGGTGAGCCCAGGGTTTTGGAAGAGGGAGTGGGCCTAGCAGAGAGGAGCTCTAGACTGGAGGTCTAAAGGGAGGGAAAAGCTCTAGACTGAAGATCAAGCATAGGCTCCATCCCATAGCCCTGGCACGTGGTATGAGCTCGGGCAGGACCGTTTCCCTCTTTGGGTCTATTTGCTCAAGTGCACAATGTGAGGCTTAGATTAGGGCCCTCTGAATTCTGGGAGACACTGACTGGGGAGTGTGCTGACCTGAAGCTGTAAACAAGCATACTGTTGGTGTAGCTTTCTGTCAAATGATCTGTGTAGATACATGCTTTGCTCTGGGAATCTTGGGCAGCAGGGGAGTGTCAGGTGAGGGCGGTCTCCTTGGAGCTAGCTGTAACCCAGGCTCCTCCTTATATTGTCTGGACTCCCTCTTCAGTGCTCCCACGTGGCCAAGAAGCCCTTGGTAGACTCTGGGCTAAGGTTTCTCCAGAAACACCTGAACGGTCTCAGGGACTTTGATCATGCCCTTTGGGAGGACCTTAGGGCCCCCGACCCTTGAGTTATCAGTGTGCCTTAATCAATTCGATTAATTGATTAATCGAATTGATTAATTCCTAGTTGTCCCATGCTGGAACTTCTAAGCAGAGGAGAATTATTTTTGCTTTATCGAGTAACTTAGCTGTGACAGTTTTCTTGTGTGTGTTTAGTGGGGCATGCATTATTGCCCCAGCCTGAAACATCTCACCTTGTCCAAACAGGGTCCTAATGCAAGTGTATTAGCCTCCAGGTGTAAACTGAAAAAAGGACAAATGGGGTGGGGTGAGGGAGATTGGAGCAGAATAACTGGGAAAGGCTGATAGCAAAGAAGTCTCACCTTCAATTCATAGGTAATTCAGTTTGAAAGCCTGCGTTTCACAGACAAGCTATGATGCTACTTCTCTTGCAACACTCCAAAAAATATATAACTAAAAAGTTCTTTTATTTTTCAGTATTTAGTGATGTATGGGGAGTTACCAATTTCTTTAGGTAGAGTGGAGCCTGCAGTGTTCTCTCTGTGTCTTGTATGACCCTTGGTGCCTGCTGCCCTGTGTTCTGGGTCAGGCTTTGCTGCTGAAGAATATATGTATAGGCAAGTTACTGAGTCTCTCTGAGGTTGTTTTCTTCATTTGTCAATCACAGGGCTGGAGGGAGTTGGACTTAGCTGACTTTTAAAGCTCTCCTAGCTCTGGCTCTCTGTACTTTGGATTGTAAAAAGTCTTTGGAATCTGAGGTTGTTGATTAAGTGGGCTGGATAAAGAATCTTTGAATAAAGGAATATGCCGCATGTGCCCACTAGGTGTGAGGCTGTAAACATTTTAACATTTTGCCCCCTCAATAGCTCTGGAAGTAGGTGGTGTTTACCCCACTCTCCAGATAGGAAATTCCCCCAAATCATCATACAGTAAATGTTGATACTGGTATTTGTGCAGGTGATCATACTGGGATAGCGGTATGTGTCAGGAGAATGGAATGGCTGGAGCTGGGGTCCTTACCTACCCTTGCTTCCATGCATGCTCTTCTTTCTACTATAAATCAAGCGCTGATTTTAAAATTGACTAGTTCAGCCAGATTGATGTGAACTCTCCACATTAATATCTGAGACAGCAGAAGATTGGGGGACTCTGGATCTAAAAGGGACCTTACAGTCCTGTGGACCAGGCCCCTCAATTTATAGCTGAGAAAATGGAGGTCCAGAGAAGTTAGGTGACTTGTTTTCTGTCACTCAGTGAGTCAATAGATGGCAGGGGATGGAGTCCAAGACTCTGATTTAGGTGTTTGAAGGTATATTATTATTAATGAGTTTAAAAAAAAAATACCTTCATCTGAGAAATTTGGGATCATTTGAATTTAACTGTTCTGAACATAACCTTTGTCTGTTCTCACCAGGCCCCTTTGAAATGCCAAAGGGTTGAAGTAAGAATCATTGGACACTTAACCCATGCTTGGTGTTGTGGCAGGTGTCTGAAACATGAAAGGAGGGTGGGGGTGGTAGGCAAGCTGAGTATGAGATGTGAGACATGGTCAGTCTCCTTCAGGAGACTCAGGATGAAAATTGTATTTCCTGAGAATCTAACTCACAGGTCAGCAGTCTTTCTTAGTGGATGAGCTGGGACTCTGACCCTTTTTCTCTGTGTGTGACTGGCACCTAATTTATGCCACTATAGGAATACCTGCTACACAGCATGTGGTCTCTGTTCTTTTTCTTTCCCACTAAGCTGCATGTTTCCCAAAATGTGGAACTTAATCGGTGGAGCTGCTTAATGGGGAGGTGGGTGTCAGTATCTTGGATGTGCAGAGATGTACACTCAGAAATAAACTCCATCAAATAATGATTAAAAAGCACAATGCAGATACTTGACTCCCTCCTTGATCACTGTAACATTAAAAAGGAATCATCTTAATACCAGGCTTCAAACATCCTAACGGTTATAGGAAAGAGGAGTTATCATTATTCTGCAGGACTGAAGAGCAAAGCTAGCAGCAATGGGTGGAAATTGGAGGGGAGCAGATAGATAAATAGAGGTAGAGTGTACTGATGGTGGGGGCTTTGCAATGGGTAAGTCCACCTTCCACACTCTTGTCTTCAGAAGAGGGTGGTAACCCTTGGGGATTACTGCCCTGGCCAAGAGTAGCACTTGGTAGCCTCTAATGCCCCTTCTAGACATAAGATTTGTTGATAATCTATCTACCAAGCAGGAGTAAATGAGAGGAGGCCTAGAGTATAACAGAGCTGCCTCTTAGTCTTAGTATGGGGTGGAAATCATTCACAGTCCAAACAACCGTTTAAAATATTTTAATTGCCAAAAAATTACATTACGTATGTTTTTTTGTGTATGCAATCCTGAACAGTAATTCGTATGCTAATTAGTGTGTAAAACACTGATTTAGGCTAAGAGAAGTAGCAACATAAAGCCTATATGCTGTTATTTGGGTCTTTCTACTGTTCTATCTTTAAGGTAACTAAAATTTCTCACTTGCATGGGGTAGGGGATGGAGAATTCTCAAGTGTCCTTGCTTCCTTGTATTATGCTATTCTGTTTGATAAACAATCTCTAATACCATTAAATATGGTATTGTTTATAATAATACCATTAACAGGTTTTTTAAGTGATATTAAAAATTAAATGAGATAATGTATGTGGAAACCCCGAACCCAGGAACTGTTACAGACAGAGTAGATGCTTAGTACATTTGTACCGGAAGGAAATCAGCATCTTGCTTTAGCATACTTGTCTCTGCTGGTCTTTGAAAAGTTTTGGAGAAGAACCTGGCCACCTGTGTCCAGGCTGGCATTTCCTATTTGAGATTGGCATGTCCTGTTTGGCTCCTCCACACAGTGCTCACCCTCTTGTCCCTGAGTAATGAGATCGGAAACTTCACAGACCTGAATTCAAGACACCAGCCCTTACCTATCATTCTGTGACATTGGCCATGTTACTTAACATCTCTGTGTTTGTTTTTTTCACTTCTGAAAATTGGATCGGTAGGCTCACCCTGAAGGGTGGATGGGGGCTTAATTTAGAACCTTTAGAAAGGGACTGGAACATACATAGGGTAGGTGTTCTATAAATGGCTACTTTCTTTCTTCTCCACCGAAAGGTGTTAACAGAAAGGTGGTTTTTTTTCCTCTTTCACTCTCACCTCAAACTTATTTGCCCACATTAGTAGTATTTCTAGATACTTTTTTCTAAATGTTTATTTATTTTTGAGAGAGAGAGAGAGAGCCCAAGCAGGGGAGAGGCAGAGAGTGAGGGAGACACAGAATCCAAAGCAGGCTCTAGGCTCTGAGCTGTCAGCGCAGGGCTCGAACCCACAAACCACGAGATCATGACCAGGACCAAATTTGAACATTTAACCAACTGAGCCACCCAGGCACCTCTGTTTCTAGAGAATTTTGTACAAACCTTCAGGAAACCTCTTGACATTGCTCTAAGAATGCATTGTCTTGCAGCCTTGTCCCCTTCTAGCTCATGTTCACGGCAGTCACCTAACCAAACACCAGAAAGCTGCACTCAGAAGGGAGATGTTGCGCTTAATCCATTTTTTAAGTTTATTTATTTATTTTGAGAAAGAGAGAGGGAGAGTGCATGAGTGGTGGAGGGGCAGAGAGAGAGGGAGAGAGAGAATCCCAAGCAGACTCTACATTATCAGCACAGAGTCCAATGCAGGGCTCAAGCCCACGGAACCAGGAGATCACGACCTAAGCTGAGATCAGGAGTCAGACACTTAACCGACTGAGCCACCCAGGTGCCCCCATTTTTAAAACCCCAGTAGCTGATTTAAATATGTTTTACTCAGGGGTCAAGTGGACAGGTAATTTGAAGCGTGCTTCAGAAGCCAAAGTATGGCTCTGCATTCAAAGCATTAGAAATTTCATCACTGAATTTTCATCCCTTGGGTTTATTTATTCATCCATTTAATAAATATTTATGGAGTGCTTATGCTGTGATAGGCAGCATCCTAGGTGCTGGGGATATATCAATGAACAGTGTGGATAAGATCCCTACCCTCGTGGATCTTGTATTCTGGGGAAATAGAAAATAACCACAGAACAATTACATTGTGAGATGTCAGTGGTGAGGGCCATAAGAAAAACAGTATAAGGGCATAAGAAGATGCCATTATAGAAAAGTCCATCAAAGGGCTCTAAGGAGTTGCTATTTCAGCACAGTGGGGAGGAGGAGGGGAGATTGAGAAGGTAGAACTAGAGAGGTACCCAAAACCAGGTCTGGTTGGGATTCATGGACGGTGGAGTGAGGTTTGGACTCTACTCTTAGCTGGAGGTTTTGAGCAAAGAGTTTACATGGTTTGGCTTATTCTTTTAATTGGTTTTATTTTTTAAACTGCCATGTGGTAAAGTTGACTTTGTTTTGGTGTTCAGTTCTATGACTCAGCACACGTATAGACTCATGGAAGTACCAACATAACAATGGGGGCACAGAACAGTTTCATCACCCAGAAACCTCCTTCCTAATGTCCCTGTGTAGTCACAGACTCCCCACTTGTAACGTTTGGCAACCACAACTCTACTTTCCATTGCTACCATTTTATCTTTCTGAGGACATGATACCAGTAGAATCATACAGTATGTAGCTTTCTGAGGGTAGCTTCTTTCCCTGAGCATGATGCCTTTGAGATTTGTCCATGTTGTATCAATAGTTTGTTCGTTTTTATTGCTGGCTAGCATCCCACTGTGTGAACATACCGCCGTGTGTCCATTCCCTCACCCTTGAAAGACACTTGGGTTGTTTCCAGGTTTGGGCAGTTATGAAAAGAGCTGATATAAACATTTGTGTTCAGGTTTTTGTATGAACACACATTTTTGGACCTCTAGGGTAAATACCCAACCGTTGGATTGCTGGGACATACAACAAATTTACACTCAACTTTATAAGAAACTGCCAAATGATTTCCCACGTGACTGTACCATTTTGCATTCCCACCAGCAGGGTGTGAAAGTTCCAGTTACTCTGCATTCTTGTCAGCACTTGTCATTTTAGTACTTTTTATTTTAGCCACTCTAATCGTTTAATTATATCTTGCCATGGTTTTAATTTGCATTTACCTAGTGGCCAGTGATATTGACTATCTTTTCACATGTTTCTTTGCCATCCTTATATCCTCTTTAGAGAGGTGTTTGTTCAAGTCTATTACCCATTTTTAAAATTGCTTTTGTGTTTCTAACTGTTAAGTTTTGAGTATTCTTTGTATCTTCTGGATATCGGTGTTTTCTTGAACATGTGATCTATAAATATTGAACTTGTTTTTAAGACATCATTCTGAATGCTGTGTGGGAGGGAAGCTCTAGTGTGGAGGGGTGGAAGCAGAAGGGTCAGTGAGTAGACCATTGCAGTAGTCCATGGGGAGAGATGATGGCAGTTTGAATGGAATTCATTGGGGTGAAAGCGGTGAGAAGTGGTCAAAATCAATGAAAAATTTAAAAGTAGAGCCATTTGAACTTGGTGACGGGTGGAATTGGAATATGGGGGAAAAGAAGAGTCACAGATAAGATAGCCATAGTGCTATAGTGCTGGAGGGGCTGAGAATTTAAATGTAATTTAGGCATGGCATCTGCCCTCAAGAAGCTCACCATCTAGTGAGAGGAGATTTACTATACACAGTTCACCTGGAATACATCCGGGTGTGCTCTCAGAGGTCTTGTAGAAAGAACTGGGGGAGCTCAGCTGATGGAAAAATGACTGAGTGTAAGGTTTGCAAGGCCTGTGCTCTTGGCAGCCACTCTCAAACTTTCATGTGTGTAAGAATCAGGTGAGGAGTTTATTAAAAATGCAGCTAGGGGCGCCTGGGTGGCGCAGTCGGTTAAGCGTCCGACTTCAACCAGGTCACGATCTCGCGGTCCGTGAGTTCGAGCCCCGCGTCGGGCTCTGGGCTGATGGCTCAGAGCCTGGAGCCTGTTTCCGATTCTGTGTCTCCCTCTCTCTCTGCCCCTCCCCCATTCATGCTCTGTCTCTCTCTGTCCCAAAAATAAATAAACGTTGAAAAAAAATAAAAAAAAAAAAATAAAATAAAATAAAAAAAATGCAGCTGGTTAGGCTCCTGCCCCAAGAGTAAGAGGCCTGTGGATAGCAACACCACAGATCATTCTGTGCAGGTGATTGGTTGACCAATGTGAGAAACCCTTGGAGGAACTGAGAGGACTTCAGAGAAGAGGTGATGTCTGCGGTCGACTTTCAGCGTTTAGTGGGAATTCTGACTTGGAGAAGGCTGTGGGAAGGGCAGCCAGGCACGGTACAGTTTTGTGAGGGAAGAGCGAAAGCAAAGGGTTGGAAGAATGATGGAGACTGGCTGGATCCTAGAGTAGCATAGGTGATGAGTGGGAGTCATGTGACTTCCTGTGCTCAATGAGTCTAATGTGATTACCACAACCTAGCAGCTCCCAGGTACTAACAAGGAGTCTGCCGTGGTGAAATGGACCAGGCAGTCCAATGCTGGGTGTGCAGAGTGGCTGGCTTTCGAAGTCTCATGTGACCACGTGCCTTTGAGGAGAGCCACTGCCTGGGGAACAAGCTGGTTGGGGGTGCTGTGTGCAGAGGTTTGCAGAAGGATGCCCTGTCCCCAGGACCACTTTGGGCCTTCCTTGAAGTTCACAGACTCTGCCTCTCCTTTTCATACCTCATCATGCCTACTTCCCAAGGATGCTGAGCCACATCTTCCTGTGGCATAATTACTACTCACTGTGTGCCACGCGTAGTTCAAAGCACTTTACATGGATTAACCCATTTAATTCTCCCAACAGCCTATGGATGAGAGAGAACAGTTATTTCTGTGTTACGATGAGCAGCCGAGTCACAGACTGGCTCAAGGGCTCAGTGCTACAAAATAGAAGAGCTGGCATATTAACCCAGGTGGTTTTGACTTGAGCCCACGCTTTGAATTGTTACGCTGCATCCGCCCTCTAGGGGCATCTTTAGAGGATGAGTGGCTGCAATAACACAAGCACTGAACTTACTGCAGCCCCGTCACTGTTTTGCGGCCTTCCTGGGGTTATTCCCTGTAGAGACTATTTCTTTTTTTTTTTTTCTTATATATTTTTTAATGTTTATTTATTTTTGAGAGAGGGAGAGAGAGACAGACAGACAGACAGGGTGCAACCAGGAGAGAGAGGGAGACACAGAATCCGAGGCAGGCTCTAGGCTCTGTGCTGTCAGTACAGAGCCCTACATGGGGCCGAACTCACAAGCCGCAAGATCATGACCTGAGCCGAAGTTGGATGCTTAACTGACTGAGCTGCCCAGGTGCCCCTGGGGACTATGTCAATAATACACTTTTATGTTGAAAGATTTTTCTTTTTTGATTTTAGCTTTTGGGTTAAAACTTACTATTTTTATTCTTTCTTGCCAGGTTCATAACAATACGGTATATCTTTTGTGAGGTATGAAATAGCAACATAAGGTGTTGTGGTATCATGATGCCCCTAAAAGTTGTTGTTATGTGTGGAACTTTTCGACCTTATGCTGAAATGGCCCTAGGGTATTAAGTTTTTAGAGCTCTTCTAATTCTGTCTTTCTCCTTAACTTCCCCTGCTTCAAGCAGGTAGTGTACTTTCCTGTAGCAGAATTCTTTCTGATTTACCACATCTAGTTGGCTGAAGTCAAAGAAAGCAAATGACCAAATATATGTGGATTGCTTCCTAAGGAAGAGTCAACAGGCTCTGACTAAAGGGCTTTTCTCCTTTTCTGTAAAGTTCAGAGAGAGGTGTTGCAGACTGATGGGTCTGGAGGCCTCTTCCCCTTATTTCAAGGTTCTCAACTGTGCTGGCATTTGTAACTTCAGGCTGCTGTAACCGATTACTGTAGACTGGGTGCTTAAACAACAGGCATTTACTTCTCACAGTTCCGGAGGCGGGAAAGTCCATAATCAGGGTGTCAGTGTACTGGGTTGTGGTGAAGGCCTTCTTCCTGGTACGCAGATGGCCATCTTTCTGCTGTGTCCCAGCATCTGGAGAACAGGGAGAGAGGAAGTAAGCTCTCTGAACGTCTCTTCTTAGAAGGGCACTAATCCCATCCCCGTGAGGAGGGCTCCTCCCTCATGACCGGATTATCTCCCAAAGGCCTCATCTCCAAAGGCTGGGGATTAGGGCTTCAATATAGGAATTGGTGGGGTGGGGGTGGGGGGGATGCACAAACCCTCAGCCCATAGCATGTGGGTAGCTGAGTGTGCTATGCAAGAGACCTCCAGACAGCGCAGAACGAATACAATGTGATCTAGAAGAGTTTTGAAGTTTCTTTTGGCAGAGGTAGAGAGGGAGCTCTAAGGAGGTTTTTGGAGCCTAGAGCTCAGTTTTGAAAGATGGAGTTCACTAATCCAGCGGGGGTAGGGAGGTGCTTAGAGAAGGATAAAACAGGATGCCATTCCAAGAAGCAGGAAGAGCATGTGCAAAGGCATATGACCACATGGCAGGGAAGCAGATACGTGTCAGTGAGTGTAATGGTGCCGATGAGGCTGCAGCCCAAGCTGGCACCGATCAGAAAGGGCCCCTGTGCTGCATGGAAGGGCTTGGGCTTACATTAAGGAGCAGCTGCCTCGTTTAAGTAAGGTAGTGACATGGTCAGATTTTTGTTTTTTAAAAAATGTCTCTGACAGCCTATGCTGTGGAAGTGGATTTGGAGGACACCTAGCTGGATGCAGGGAGGCCAGGAGGGAAGGTTCTGCAGTGGTCCATGCAAGACATTATGCTTTTCTGAGCTACAGGCTGAGAGAGGTGAAGCGAGTGTCAAAGCTTCCCTTTATTGAGTCCCACGCCCAGAATAACCCCCTTTTCCTTGTGAAGGTGAATTTGATATGATCCCTGTCCTCAAAAAGTTTATAATATAGAGACATCTCAGAAACCATTGGCAGTACGAGAGATGGGTTCATCAAGTTTCTTTGATTCACAAATATCTTTTGAATGCTTGCTGTGTGCCAGCCCTTTCTGGTCGGTGCTCAAGATACGAGAGTGAAAAAAATCAACAAAATTCTTGTCCTCGTGGGGTTCCCATTCAAGTTGGAGGGAGCACAGAGGGGAAACACTGCAAAGGTAAGACAGATAATGTGTTAGATGGTAGTGGGCATTACAGACAAAGGAGGGAAGGAGGAGAGGGGTGTTGGAGGAGGGGCTGCCAGTTTTTAAAAGGCAACTTTTGAATAAAGAGCTAAAGGGGGGAAAAGGAACATTATCCTAAGTATACACATATAGAGACAAAACTACCTACATGGAGGCATCACAGTATAGCAACTTTGAACATGACCTTTGGGGAAAGGCAGACTTAAATCTGAATCCTGGTTCCATGCCATACTGGCTGGGTGACCTTAGACACATCATTTTACCTCGCCTCCTTGAACATGGCTTTTCTGATCTCTAAAATGGGATACAGTCCTGGCACGCTGAAAATGCTCACTATATGGTATATATTCATAATGGTGGGGATGATTCTGGCAGGGCATCACCAGGGCTTTACAGGAAAGGGGCCCTGGGAGGTACAGCAGGGGGGTTTGAAACAGATTTCCTGACCAGGAATCTCTACTGTGCCTTTGCAGGCCCTGCAGAACCAAGTCAGGGGGCCTTAGGGGCAGAGAGGCAAAAGTCCCCAAACAGCCTCTTCGATAAAGAGGACAGGAGAGCCATGGGACCCAGTGTCATGCCTCGTGCTGTGGTCCTTGAAAGTCTCCATGCATCTTGGGAAGAATTCTGTCCCTAGGCAGGTCTCAACCCCCTGGGAAAGGATGTGAGAAAAAGCTTTTTGTGATTTAAAGAAATAATGGAGGTAAAAATTGGTGGGTGTGAAGGTGAGTCTGGCTTCTCACCTTCTCTGAAGGTGAGTAGTTTTACCTGTGAGCCCAACAGAAATGGCTCTTTTCTGCAGGGGCTGGAGGAGGCAGCTGCCAAGGCCGCCATTCCAGTCCTGGCTGTGAAAAAGCCCTTCCATGCCTGCAAGTGACAGAGGAGAGGGCTGCTCTCTGGAAGGAGTCAGCAGCAGCTGCTGGGGCTCCCTGGGTGGAACACAGCTCTGCTGCCCGTGGTGCTTCTCTTTCCTGTCATGTGTCATCAGCCATTGGTGTCATGGTGCCTGCCTGAGGGGGCATTACTGCCGCCTGGCTAAGGCCAACCACTTCCCAAGGCTGCTTTTGGGGGAGGGTCTGGGGGCAGCAAGCCGCTGCCCAGCAGGGGAGTGAGTGAGAGCACAGCATTGATTGGGATTCCTGTAAGACGTTCCTTTTTCCTTTTTTCCTTGTCTGAGTCTTCTGTTTTCTTGTGTGTGTGTGTGTGTGTGTGTGTGTGTGTGTATTCAGTTTCATTATTTAATTCATCCACCCCCATTCTTTTTTTTCTTCTTCCATCTATCCTCATTTTTTTCTTAGATCTTTCTTTTTCTTCTCCCTTCTTTCCTTCTTTTCATCTACTCATTTGTTAATTCATCATCCATCCATCAAGCATGTTCTCTGTGCAGCACTTAGCCCAGTGCACAGATAACACCTTCCCTGCACTCAGAAGCTTAGTTGCTGCCGGAAGAGGAGAAATACACAGGCAAAGTCTGTAGTAAGTGGTCTAATCTCTGGAGTCAGACAAACCTGGTTAGAGTTTGGCCACATCCTCAATGTGTTACCTTGGGCAAGTTACTGAACCTTTCAAGTGAGCCTCAGATGCTTCAGCTTTCAATCAGAGTACTAGAACCTTCTTCCTAGGATTGCTAGTGATGAAGTTTTGGGGTGATGTGGGGTTCGTGGTGTCCAGAGATGATGGCCAAAAAAGAATTCTGGTAGATGTGTTTGGTGCAAAAAGGTGATTTTATTAAAGCATAGGGACAGGATCCGTGGGCAGGAAGAGCTGTGCTGGAGTCCTGATGTGTACCTAATTATATACCCTCAGGTTGGGAGGGGGACAGGGATAGAGTATGTTTCTACGGAATTTTGTAAGCAAGTTTTCCAGGACCTTGAGGGGCTAGCTGTTGCTAGGGAAACACCATTTATCACCATTTAATAAAACCTCAGTCATGAGACCCCCCCCTCAGATGCATATGGGGGGGGGCATAAGCTTGGAGCATGATTGCCAGCATATATCCTGGGGCAGTTGACATAAAGGAAGTAGACTTCTAGGATCCTTGAGGTTGGAACAATGTTAAGCCAATGTTCTCCTTTGCCCCCAGCAAAGTGTCATCATCAAGGGAGCTGAGCTCCTAGAGGGAGGTCACTCTGCTGGTTTCAAGGACTTGTCAATGGGCTGTAGGCAGTAAAGGAATTTAATTTTTCGTTTGTCTTAGTTTCCCACATCACCACGGCAAGCACTTAAACCCCCTTTCTTTGTTCTTGGGTAGCTGGGAGAGTCCAAGGAATATCATACAGATCCCACCTGGGGTGGGGGTTGGGTGCTAGCTTGTGCTTTGCCCCTCTGCCTGCCTCATGCTCCCTCATCACTAGGAGTATAGGAGGCAGTATAGGTAACATACTTAGCCTGGCATGTAGCAAGAATTCAGGCAATGTTGTTATGAATACAGTCTAAGGGGCGCCTGGGTGGCCCAGTCAGTTAAGCGTCCGACTCTTGATTTTGGCTCAGGTTGTGATCTCACAGTTCATTTTGTGGGACCGAGCCCCACATCAGGCTCTGCACTGGCAGTGAGGAGGCTGCTTGGGATTCTGTCTCCCTTTCTCTCTGCCCCTCCCCTGCTCGTGCGCTGTCTCTCTCAAAATAAATAAATAAACTTAAAAAAATATATAATCTGACAAATATTATTAGACATCTGGTAAAATTAAATTTCCTTATAACCTGCAGCCCATTGACAAATACTTGAGGCAGGCAGAGTATGACTTTCCTCCAGGAACTTCCTACTGTCTTAATGTTAATGCTTTGTTAGAAGGAAAAACAACATTAGCTTGACAATAGCTAGGCCTTCAGTATCTTGTGAGTCTTCTTTAGCATATGAAAATTGATACGGAAACTTCCCTTTGACTTTATCTCTCCCAGCTCGCAAGTATATAACTAGTTTCTCCTCACAATCCCCAGGGTGCTCTTCCTGCCCATGGGTTCTGTCCCCGTGCTTTAATAAAATCACCTTTTTTGCACCAGGAAAAAAAAAAAAAAGACATCAGTACAAAGGAAGGAAGAGAAAGAAACCACTTTTCTGTGTTTGGTTCTTACTCGTGGAAGTGAGAATCAGAGATGTGCAATGGAGTCCCTCCCATCTGAGCCCCTCGTCTTATAGGTAAGTGAAGAAGCCCGTGGATAGAGAGGTGACTCAGCCTAGGGGGTGCTGATAGTGTGGAGTCCAAACCATCTGGGTTTAGTCCTCATCCCACACAGAATCACGGTGGCGACTGTGCAAGTTCCTCTCCCTTTCCAGGCCTCAGTTTCCTCTGTGTGTCAAGTGAAAGATAACAAACGATTACTGTTAGGACTAATTGGTTTAATATATGAACAGAGCTTAAAACGTGCCTAGATCATAGGAAACATTGTATAAATACTAGGTGCTGTTAACACCGTAATTAGTATTGCTGTCACTGTCACAACCACTGGTGTTAGGGTCACACAGTGGGCCAGTGGTGGTAGCCACCGACCGCCTTTAGTGGGAATGCATGCTAGTCTTGCCCACATCTGCCCCTTTACGCAAGTGGTGAGGCTGACAGCTTTCCTAGCCGAGGAGAGGGAACCGTGTCCCTATAATTGCAGCTGAGACCGCATAATTGAGCAGTTCCCAGAACCTTCGGAGCCAGTGCCTGGGCTCAGGCTCTCTGAGGCGAAGGGCACTGCAGGGTCCATCACAGTGCTGCCCAGTAGGTGCCAGGTTATAAGCAGTATCCCACTGACGTTGAGCACCAGGAGAGCTGAGGGGAGGGTGGGCCAGCAAGCCAGGGCGTCACAGTGGTTGAAGGGCTGCATCTGGGGATGGACTAGACTGATACAGAGGCAGGTTTTAATTCTGCCACTTACCTGGTACATGATGCTCCGCAGGTTGCTTCACCCCTTTCAGCCTCAGTTTTCTCATCTGTAAAGTGGAGTTAATGGTAGTACTTGCTTCGTAGGATTCTGTAAGGATTAATGAGACAATGCTTGTAATGAGCTCAGTGCTAGTAAGCAGTGGGCTGCATGAGGGCTATTACTTTCTGCTATTTAGGAGAAAAGTGCTCCCCATTTGGACAGGGTGAAGTGAGCAACTGGCAAGTATGTGCTGATTTCCAGAGAATCCTGTATTTTAATTGTGGTAATTTTGGAGTCAGGAAACAAAACAAGACAAAACAAACACACACTACCTGCAGACTCAGGAGACCTGCGTTCTGGGCCTGGCCTAGCTCTACTTCACAGAGTGACCTTGGACAAGCCACTTCCTGGGCTGTGCCTGGTCTCCCCATCAGGCAACAAAGTCGTGGGAGCAGAGCAGCCACAGTGCACAGTTCCGTGTGTTTCCAGGGGTCCTCTCCAGGTCCAGCCCCTCCAGGTGACTGTCTCTGCCAGGGCACAGCCCACACCCCCCAGAATCCCAGAGTTCTTCACTGGATCATTAGTGAGTGCCCAGCGTGCCAGTCTTGCATCCATGTCCTGTACACGGTGCCAGGATGAGGCCTGGGTGGGCAGGGTCACCGGGGAGTCTGGCAGGAAGTGAACCCATTCTCAATATAAAGAAACTGCTGCAGGATAATGGAAGAAGGTGTGCACTGGGCCCCCCTTCCCGCGGTTTTACTTTCCGCAGTTTCAGTAACCTGTGGTCAACCTCCATCTGGAAGCAGATGGTCCTCTTTCTGAGGAATCGTCAGAAGGCCACCGCAGCCTTTACGCTGCGTCACAATACCCGTGTCATCCCCCTCCCTTCATCTCACCACATAGCCGTTTTATCCTCTCCCATCATCACAAGAAGGGTGAGTACAGGACAATAAGATATTTTGAGAGAGGGAGGGAGGGACCATGTCACAAACTTTTATTACAGTGTACTGTAATAATTCTATTTTATTATTAGCTGTTGTTGTTAATCTCTTATAGCACCTAATTTATAAATCAAACTTTACCATAGGAAAAAACTTAGTGTAGAGAGGGTTTGGTACCGTCCGCGGTTTCAGGCACCCACGGGATGTCTGGGAACAGACCCCTCATGGATAAGGGGGGAACTGCTGTAGTTGGTGGGGGCCACTAGGGTCAACATTAAATGGAGTGGCCAGGAAGATCTCTGAGGAAGTAGCATCGGAGGTGGGGCCTGAATGACAAGGAGGTGGCAAGGGGAAGAGAGAGGGCAGAACATTCTGGGCAGTGGCAACAGCAAGGGCTGAGGCCCATGGTGGGTGGGGCAGGGATACTGGAGAGTGAGGTCAGCTTGTGTGAGAAACAGAAGGGCCAGTTTGGGTGTAGAAAACGAGTGAGGGAAAGGGAGTCCAGGTGATGTCCCCCCACAGGCCATGAAGGAAGCTTAAATGCCATCCAGAGCAGAGGGGTGTGAGTTGTGGGAGGGGAGCGGGTGCGGAAGCAGGGAGGCCAGAGGGGAGCTTCCTCCTTGGTCCAGGTCAGGATATCAGTGGCTCGGACCCTGGTAGTGGCTATGGAGTCGGAAGAAGTAGATGCACTGGGAGGCTGGGTTGGGGAGGAGGGTTGACGGCCCGGGGGTGGTGCTGCTGGAGAGGGAAGAACAACCAAGTGCAGTATTTACTGAGATGGGAAGATGAAAAGGGGCAGTTTGGGATGGGGGAGGACAGGAAATGGAGTTCTGTTTTGGACAGGATACATTTAAGATGCCTAATAGCGTGCCTTTGCTGCTCTGCAGAGTGCACTTGCTTAATTCCTCATTAGGGCGGCACCTGCCCGTCAGAAGCACCGCCAGGCTGGCTGTCTGCCCACTGAGCTCAGGCAGGGGGCTGCGGGCAACTGAAGGGGATAAGAGTGACTGTGCAGCGCTCAATCTGCTCTCATTGGTGTGCTCTCTTCCTGTGTGTCTCTCTCTGTCTCCCTGTCTCTGTGCATCTCTTTCTGTGTGTCCTTCTCTGTCTCCATGTCTCTCTGTCTCTCTTTTTGTGCATCTCTGTCATTCCCTGTCTCTCTCATCTCTCCTTGTCTCTCTATGTCTCTGTGTGTCTCTCTCTGTCTCTTTCTCTCTCTGTGTCTCTCTCTGTGTCCTTCTTGATCTCCATGTCTCCCTGTCCCTCTGTGTGCCTCTTTGTCTCTCTATCTCTCCCTGTCTCTCTATCTCTTCCTCTCTCACCTGTCAATAGCTTCATTCAGATGTTCCAGGTAGTCCCTCATTTCAGTCCTTCTTCCTTTGCCTGAGGGAGCCTCCCAAAAGTCTCCTGTGTCTCTAGGAAGAAGGTTACTTATTGGGCTCTGTGTGTTTTCTGATCTGGCAGAAGAAAACACCATGTCTGGTGCCTGGACCTTCGCAATGCTGGCATCTTTCTTGACTGGGTTCCCACCTGTGTCTGCTACTGTTTCAACTCAATGAGCCCGTCGCCAGACATGGTCCCTCCCCCAAAACCATAGGGACAGGTGTGCACAGGTCTTTGCAGGGACACAGAGCAGCTCTCTAATCCCAGTTGGTTGGTGAAAGTAGTCAGGGAAGCCTCCGTAGGGGAGAAGGGAATGAGCTGTGTCAGAAGTAGCCAGCTAAAGAACATAGGAGAGCAAAGGGAATGTCATGCCAGGCAGAGGGAACAGAGACGTGAAACCATTGCATGGGGGCCAGGGCGTAGGTGACCAGGAACTCTAAGCAGCTCTGTATAGCTAAGCTATATTGTCAGGACCCAAGAAGCCAGATTCCAGGCTCATGGAGGCTCAAGGTACCATGATGTGATAGAAAATCAATAGGCCCTGGCCCCAGAAAGACCTGGGTTTGAATCCTAATGCCATGAAGGGGCAGTGCTCCCTAGTGATTAGGACCATGCCCATAGGAGCCAGGTTGCCTGGGTTTGAATTGAAGCTCTCCCACTAATCAGCAGTTTAACTTTGGGCCTCGGTGTCCATGTCTGTGAAGTGTGGATGATAATAGCACACCTACCTCATAAGGCTAGAGGAAGGATGGCATGAGTAAATATGTGTCCAGTGCTTAGAACAATGCCTGGGTGGCTCAGTCGGTTACGTGTCCAACTCTTGATTCAGCTCAGGTCATGATCTCACGATTTGTGAGATCGAGCCCCAGGTTGGGCTCCATGCTGACATTGTGGAGCCTGCTTGGGATTCTCTCTCTCTCTCTCTCTCTCTCTCTCTCTCTCTCTCTCTCTCTTTCTCAAAATAAATAAAATAAACTTAGAACAAAACAAAACAATGCCTGACAGAAGCTGTAATGATTATTTACAAGTTGAGTGATCACGAAAATTACTTGTCATCTCTGGTCCTCAGTTTTTTCCCTCTGTAAATTACGGGTGATGGCACTTTCTGAGCAGGGTATATCCTGCAGACGATTGCACAGTGTTTGGCACTTCACAGGTGCTCAATAAATGATAGCAGTTAGTTTTACGTTGCAGACTCCTTAGAAGGAAGTTCTGTATGGAGTAAGAAATAGTATCAACTTCCAAGTCCCTTTCATATTCTAAATTAGTTTCTGAAAAAGCAGCTCTGACTTAATGGAGAAATGGAAAATAAAGAATTAGGAAGGAAAAGAAGGAAGGGAAGGAAGAAGAGATGGAGGGAAGAGGGAGGGAAAGACAGCTCAGATTCTAAGAAGGAGCCTCCGTGGAAGTGCTCTTTGTAAGTGGGACAAAGACAAGAAGGTTGGAGTTGATGCAGCCCAAATCAGAGCAATCTCAGAGCAGGTCCACATGCAAGATGAGGCACCAGGAACTCTGCTGGAGGAATCAGCAAGGATCCCCCACTGCATTCCCCTGCTCCCAGCCACACTCTGTTCCCCACTTGCATACCCAAACCGCAGAATTTCCTGACTTCATAGAGAGATGATCCAAATGTTCTGTTTCTTGGCCTGTTGCTGCACAGTGAGGTGTGGGCAGGAGGACCTTCAGGCAGATGCCTCTTCAAGGGCATCATCACCAGGGAACACAGACACACAGTGATGTGTTCGGAGACTCAGATGTTCCCTTGGATACTAATTTTTTCTGATGTATACAACAACCTGGTTTTCTCAACAAAATCAGGACATAGGGGCTTTCTGGGTTTTCACTGGCAGGGATCAAGGGAGCAGAGCATTCTCAGCTCTGATCCTGGAAGTGGCTAGGACTTGGCTTTCCAGCCAGGTAGATGGGCATAACAGCCATAGTTCTAGGAGTTGGAGATGCTCTCCCAGGAGGTGGGAAGTGGATTCCCCTCTCTCCCCACCAGAGGTAACAGGACCCCAGCAAGGCCAATTTTTGAAGGAGGGCTCCAGAACTCTACTCATGCATTCAAGGCAGACTGGATACTGGAGTCTTGTTGGATTTCTGGGGGCTGGTGAACCAGAGAGTCCAACTGGTCATAGAAAAGAAAATAGCCTAAACCAAGGTCAGCCCTTGGGCCACTCAGGTATTTAATGTTAGGGGTAATAGGAAGTGGTATTTTGACCTCAGGATTCATACAGAAGCCTGGGGTACCCTTGGACAAGCTCTGCATATGACTGGCAGAAAAGGTGATCTGGGGACCCCAGGAACCCCAGCCCTTGAAGTTGGCTTTAGAAAAGTGAGTTAATCCTAAATCCTTTCAAAAGGGGCCACAGAGAGTATTTATTAGAATTTTTCTGAGGAAATAGAGAATCTATTAATTAATTAATTAATTAATTCTATTATTTACTGAGTTTGCATAAGTGCTATGGATGCAGAGCTGAAATACAGCCCTTGCCCTCAGTGAGTCAGATCTAACCCTTCATCACTATAAGTAGGAGCCACTACTGTTACAAACAATCACAAACTCATTGGTATAGTTGATAAGCATTTGTTTGGCTCATGCATCTTCGAGTTGACTGGGAACTGACTGATCTTAGCTGGGCTCATCCGGGTGGCTCTAAGGTACTGCTTGAGTCTAGGTCTTCTCCAAAAATATCCTTCTCGGATCCATGGGACGTGTTCTCATGGCACTGGCAGAGGTACAAGAGGGCAAGTGGAAACATGGTGTCTTTTAGGTCTGTGGCTCAGAACTGGTGAGCTGTCACATCAGCCCAAACTGGTCACATGGCCAGGCCCAAAGTCAGTGGGCAAGGGGAGTCACTCAGCTACTAGTGGAAAGAAAGAACTCCAGAGTCACTTGATTTTGAACTGTGTAGATCCTGGGAGGAGTACAGAATTGAAACTATAGAACTGCTCACCCCAACATAGGTGTGTTCATCTATGTATAAACTATGAATACTTTACCAATATACTGTAACCATAAAATGTACACACAAAAAAGAAATTTAAGGGTGAGATTGAAAATAGGGAAATAAAAGTTCAAACAATTTTTTCCCTATGCTCCAGTGCATCATTTTGAAAAGCCCTCGGGGATGTGCTTCCTACTTTGGAGACTCTGGTCTGGAAAAGTATTTCTCAAAATGTGACACAGAGATCAACTGGAGCAAATCATTTGGATCATTTGGAGAGCTTGTTAAATGCATATTCTGGGCTACTTTTCCTGCCTACAAAATCAGAGCCTCTAAGAGTGAAGTCTGGGAATTTGTATTGTTAGGAGCTCCAGGGCAGGTGGGTGCATATTGGAGTTTGAGACTTGTAAACCAACAGAGCACTCAGCCTCTGATGGAAAGAAACCCAAAAGGGGTTTCCGAGAATACTGGAACCACCCCCCTTGCCCAGCCTGGAGTGTGCTGGGGGTGGTTAGGAAGGCCGTCCTGAATGAGGGGTGTCGGAGGTGAGTGCTGAAGGAAGGAGACACTTAACCATGATGTGTGGAGAAGGCTGTGCCCACCAGAGGTCACTGCATATCGAAGAGCTGTCCTTGAGAGAGGACCTGCCATGTTCAGGGGTCCCCCCATGTAGTACATGTGGAGCAGAGGACCAGGGAAGGCATCCTGAAGAGTGAATTAACAGACAAATAGGATGGAGCCAGAGAAAGGAAAGGAGCATGGGGGTGGGGACAGGAGTGGTCTATTCCAAGCTGGAGGGGAGAAGGCTGCAGTTTCCAGCCTGAATGTGAGGGACCTTAACTTGGAGACCATGGGCAACCACAGGAAAATTTTCTGCAGGAAGTGACATGATCACGTCTAGTCTGAGTGCCCAAGAGGTCAGTTGGTGCCACGTGGGCAAGGAACTAGAGGTGGAAGCAGGTGTGTAGGATGTCACTCTTGCACCCGAGAGAGAGGAGGGTGGCCCGGCATTGCTGGGAGATGAAATTGGATGCCACGGCCATTTAGAGACCGAACCCATGGAGCACTGGAGAAGCAGCAGAAGCAAAACTGGGGAGGTATCTTCGGGGGTTGAGCCTGACTGGTGTGAATAGGAAGTGGGGAGGGAGGCAGAGCTATTCACCCTCAGCAGTGGGGCTTGCCCAGAGGGGCCTGTACTCTAGACGGTCACCAAAGTGGGCACCTTTCTGGCCCCAGTTTAGAATGAAACTCCCTGGAAGTAATGTTGTGAAACATACCCCCCAAACCATATGTGGTTTGTTTTACAGTAAGGTAACATTGCTAAAAATCACCTGTATTTACTTAAGGGCCTATCATGGGCAGCCATCACAGAGGAGCCCAAGATGGCCATTTAGCTCCAGACCTCAGGTGATCAAGGGCTTCTGTTTAGATTTTTGACATGACCTTCAGATGAAGGTCTAGATCAATCAGAGACAAGCCAGTGTGATTGTCAGATAACACTAAGCTTATGTCCCAATCCTACCTGGTGCTGCCTGGAGAGCTCTATAAATTGTCTGTAAATAAACCCTGTGGTTATTTTCTGGATAACAGTTATAGTTGCTTTATAATTTAGGTTAAAAACTTGAACTTATTTGGGGCGCCTAGGTGGCTCAGTAAGTTAAGTGTCAAACTTCAGCTCAGGTCATGATCTTGCGGTGAGTTGGAGCCCTGCATCGGGCTCTGTGCTGATAGCTCAGAGCCGGGAGCCTGCTTCAGATTCTGTGTCTCCCTCTTTCTTTGACCCTCCCCCACTTGTGCTCTCTCTCTCTCAAAAAATAAATAAACATAAAAAATGTAAAAAAACGAACTTGTTTGATGTAAGTGTTCATGTACATGCATATTTTTTATGACCCTATTTTGGCATTTCTCTGTTTGAATATATTTTGGATTGGGGTGGGTGGTCGGTCTCCAATAAATGGAAGATACTCACTTCTCTTGAGCCCTGGGAGACTCTCTCCCCTAAAATTTCCTGACACCCCAAGGTGCTCTCCAACAGGGGGAGGGGATTGTTGGTGAAGCCTGTCTCACCCACAAATCCTACCTCTGAAGCCTGAATCCTCCTTGGCTGGGGACCCACAGTGTCCCACCTGTGGGAACAAGAACGTTGCCACTCACAGGAGATCAAGGCCTGTGTGAGTGGATTTGAACTCATCAAAGACAGCACACACTTTCATGTAGATGTGGCTGGAGCAGAGCTCTGCAGATGAAAGGCCTGACGGGTCTGTCTGTATGTGGAGACAGAGCTGCTCCCTCGGCAGATGTGGGTTTGACCTTTTTTTCAGGAAGTTAAGTGTCTCTTAGCTATGCAACTTGAGTGGCACAGCCTCTCGCTTCTCGGCTCACCCTTGATTCCCACACTGCCTGTGCTTATCAGTATATTGATGAGGCCCAGCCCATGTTGCCTGCATGAATTTTTAAACTTTCTGCTCATGCAGAAGGGGTTTTAGCAGCTGTTAACTACTCAAATGCTCGTTCCTAATGGGTAAGGAAAAGGAAAATCTTTCAACACACACTGAGCAGAAGATGGAGAGAGAATTTATGAGGCTTGGTGTGTTTCCGTGAGGGAGGAGCTCACTAGAAATTAAGTCAGAAATCCCTTTGCATTATTCCAGCTATGATTCAGCTTAGGCTTATGTGTCAGATGCTGTGATAGCTGCCTTCTTGTATATAATCACACATTTAGTCTTCACAAGCAAAAGGTAAGTGTGGTTTAATTTCATTCATGTTATTATATTTTTTTTAATGTTTATTTTGAGAGAGAGAGAGAGAGCAAGCAGGGAGGGGGCAGAGATAGAGAGAGGGAGAGAGAGAATCCCAGCAGTCTCCATACTGACAGCCTGGAGGCTGATGCAGGGCTTAAACTCGCACACTGAGAGATCATGGCCTAAGCCAAAATCAAGAGTCGGTCACTGAACCAACTGAGCCACCAAAGCATCCCTATTTTGTGTTATTTCATTTCATTTCATTTCATTTCATTTCATTTCATTTTATTCTATGTTATTTTAATGTTTATTTTTGAGAGACAGAGACAGAGAGAGACAGAGCACAAGCAGGGGAGGGGCAGAGAGAGAGAGGAGACACAGAATCCAAAGCAGGCTCCAGGCTCTGAGCTGTCAGCACAGAGCCTGACGTGGGGCTGGAACTCACGAGCCATGAGATCATGACCTGAGCTGAAGTCAGATGCTTAATGAACTGAGCCACCCAGGCACCCCACTCATTCATGTTATTTTAAACAGAGTCACTCAACAAATATTTATTGAGCCCCTCCTACATGCTAGGCACTTTTCTAAGTGCTTGGGATACATCAGCAAACAAGTCAGAAAATGCTCTCTGTTCTTAGGGGACTTTCTATCAGAAGGAGCAGAGAATCAACAAGCCAGGTAGATAAGTATACAGTTTTATAGAAGGTAGTGCATGCTATGGAAAAAAAGAACAAGTAAAGGGCGGAAGGAGAGATCCAAAGTGCCAGACGGTTTAACATTGGGTGGTCAGGGGAGGCCTTGCTGGGAAGGTGACATTTGAGCAAAGATCTGAAAGACATGAGGGTGTGAGCCCTGCAGGTTTGTGTAGAAAGAGTGTTCCAGGTGAAGGAACAGCCAGGGCAAAGGCAGCTGGTGAGCAGGAAGTTCAGTTGTTAAAATTCATCTTCATTTATTTTCTAAGAAATGTGCTGGGCCTTGAATGTTCCTTAGCCCATCTCCCCGCTATAGGAGATCCACGTGTTAGCCCATGAAACATTATGCCATTGACATTTGCAGAGTACTTTAAAGATTAAAAAGCAATTCCATGGGGGGTGATGGAACTGTTCTGTACCCTGGTTGTGGTGATGGTTGCATAAATGTGTTAAAATTCATAGAACTCTATGCCCAAAAGTCTGTTTTACTCTATGTTAACTTACAAAGTAAATATTTTGAAAAGCATCTTAATGCATATTATTTTGATCTGCTCAAAGATCTGTGGAGTAGGAAGGGCAGGGATTAGTGTACTCCTGCTTTTCAGATCAAAAAACCGTGGCCTGGATGTTACTCAGCTGCAAGGGTCTCAGAGCCAGATCCTTTCCAAAGCCAGTTCTCATATAAATACTGCAGTCCCTCCCACATTGCCTCCCAAACTAACACTGACCACGCTGCTCAGACCTTCAGGCAACGGGACACATACACTGTCTAAAAAGCAATCAGAATAGTAACAGCCGCTAACACAGATTGCTCATCAAGAGCTGGCACTGTTCTAAATATAAATATAAAGTTACTTAACACCCACAAGAACCCTATGAGGTAGATACTGTTACAATCCCCACTTACAGGTGAGAAAACTGAGGCTAGATAGGTAGTAGGTAGCAGAGCTGGGATTAAGAACACAGGCCATTTGGCTCCAGGGTCTGTGAGCTTAACCTTCAGGCTTTACTCCCTCTGTCCTGCTGTGTCCAGCACCAGAATGCTGAGGCCATCACGGTTCTTAGCCTGGGTTTGGTAGCAGTCTTGCACTTAAGGACCCCCCCCCCTTTTTTTTCAGAAAGACTTTTTTTTTTTTTTTAGTTTAAGTTTCTCAACAAATTAAGGGGAAGGTACAGAGATTTCCCATATATCCCCTACTCACACACATGCATAACCTTCCCCACTATCAACTTCCCCACCTGAGTGGTACATTTGTCACAAATGATGAATCTACATGACACATGATAATCACCCAAAGTTGGTAGTTTACTTTATGGTTCACTCTTGGTGTTTTATATTCTATGGTTTTGGACCAATGTACAGTAATATGTATCCATCAGTATGGTATACAGAATATTTCTGCTGCCCTAAAAATCCTCTGTGCTCTGCCTATTCAATACCCACCCCCTTGCCCCAGCAACTCCAGGCAACCACTGACCATAATTTTGCCTTTTCTAGAACGTGATATAGTTGAAATTATAATTATACTGTATGAAGCATTCCAGCTTGCTTCTTTCACTTAGTAATGTGCATGTCAGGTTCTCCATGTCTTTGCATGGCTGGATAGCTCATTTCTTCTTAGCACTGGATAGTACTCCATTGTCTGGATTACCACAGTTTATTTATCCATTCACTACTGAAGGACATCTTGGTTGCTTCTAAGTTTAGGCAATTATGAGTGAACATCCTAATATAAATGCCCCTGGCAGGTTTTTGCATGGACATTAAGTTTTAAACTCCACTGGGTAAATACCAAGGAGCATGACTGCTGGATAGTACAGTAAGGGTGTTTAGTTTTATAAGAAACCACCAAACTGCCTTCCAAAGTGGCTTTACCATTTTGCATTCCCCTCAGACATGAATGAGTTTCTCTTGCTCCACATCCTTGCCAGCATTTGGCGTTGTCAGTGTTCCATTCTAATAGGTGTATACGAGCATCTTATTTTAATTTGCATTTCCCTGATGATATTCACTGTGGAACATCTTTTCATATACATATTTGCCATCCATCTTATCTTCTTTGGTGAGGTGTCTCTTAAGGTCTTTGGCCCATTTTTAAATATAGCAGCATGTGAACCAACACTATGGTAAGAATAGTGGAGAAGAGAGGATGATATTAAAGATGTTGGGAGAGACAGCATTGACAGGGTCTGGTGCCTGGGTGGCTGACATGGTGAGGTTCAAAAGGGAGCGAAGTAGGAGACTCCAGTTTCTGGTCTAAGTGAGTGGATGGATAGTGGTACTTCTGGGAGGAAGTGGGTGGGGGAGCAGGCAAGTGCATAAACTCTTTTGAGAATGAGCAAGGAAGTGAATCTGGGGTGTCTGTGAGACATCTGAGCAGAGATGTTCACTCTGCTGTCCAGGCTGATCAATTGCTCATCTCTTCCCAAAGTAGCTAGCTGGTACTAACTACTGTGGAGCGGCTCTCATTGTTATGGAGTCTTTCCTGTTTTGACGCAAAACTGTGTCCCTATGATTTACACTTTACTTCTGTCTTGTGGCTCAACCAACAATTCTGAGAACTATTCAATTTTTTTTTTTTTACCCTTCCCAGTAAAGTCTTGCCACAGCCTCCAAGAAGCAAGCTTGCAAAGTTGCTTTCTTTAAAATGTTTTTGTTGTATTTTTCCTTTCTTGTGTGGCCACTCCTGCCCTCTAGTGGCGACTATTGGGGCAGCATGGCCCGCTAAGCTGGCCTACTGCATTCTGTCCCAGAGAGACTTCCTGCTCCCTCTTCTTTTCTTCCTTGAATCCCTCTCATCCCCACTTTGTCTCTCTATCACAATACTTTGGGCACTGAAGTGATATCCACTGTCTAATAGCACAAGTGAGTGACTTACAGAATAGGAAACCACCTTGCAAATCACATAATCCATGTCTCTTCTTTTATAACCAAGGACCCGAAATGACTGCAACAGCCTCCTAACTGGGCTGGCTGCTTCTGTCCACATCTGCAGTCTGTTTTCCACTCAGTGGCCAGGTGGACTGGATCGTGTCTCTCTCTCACTCACTTTCACACTGGGATTAAAATCAAAATTATTCTCAGCATGGTCCTTCCTGATCTTATCCCTCTACTTTTCGAAACATTTTCTTACAAAAATATCCTTCTTCTTTCCTAGTTGCGCTGGCCTTCCTTCTGTTCTCCAAATGCACCTAGCTCTTTCCTACTTCAGGGCCTTTGCATACATACTTCTCTTTCCCCTTATCCTTCACGTCTCAGCTTAAAGGTTGCCTTCCCTGCCCCACCGCCACGTTAATCTTTGCAACCGCACTCTGTGTATTCCGTACTAGCACTTGCCCCAATCCGTGAATATGTGTTCGCTTGTTTATGATATGCCTCCCTCTGCCAGACTGTAAGCTCCCACTGGGGCCTGCAGTGGGGAGAAGTTACAGGAAGAGCCTTTGACTAACATTGGAGTTGGTCAAAGGACACTGAGGTGATTCTCCAGTAGGTGTGGAATTCCCACCAGCATAAAGATTGACCAGAGCTCCTAAGACTGGGTTGTTAAATGATCTCTGAAGTCCTGTCACCTCTAGTATTTTATTAACCTTTCTATCCAGTATTTTAAAAATGGAAGAGTTCAGACTTAGTAATGATTTGGTAGCTTGTGTTAGACTGAGCTCTCATAGATGATAATTACAAACTTGTGATAAAATATTTAAAAGAAACTAGGTTTCTCTAGGTTCCCAGAGAGAAGCAAAAAGTAGGTAGACTCTAGAGGGGATTTGACACTTGAAAGAAGCACTAGGTGAGATCTACATTTATGTGACTCTTTCTGAGAGCAATCCCCAATTCACGTGACTTGGAGCAGCTAAACCAAAGCAGAAAGCTGCAGTTGTATTGGTTTGACAAGTCAGCAGAGTATAGACTAACAAAGTGGCCGGAAAATGAAGGAATCCAAAGAGATGCCCAGCTCCCTGCTCCCAGTGAGATTGACTAACACTTCTGTTAAAACTGTATTGCAGCTCAACTCATTTCTGCTTTTCATACTTGCCTAGAGTTAATCTTGGGAGCATTCTCCAATAAACTTCCTGCTTGCAAATCACCATAGCAGGAGTCAGCTTCCTGGCTGAGGAACCTGACTTACAGCAATCTAATTGATATTTATAGAACATTACACTCAACAACTACAGAATATCCATTCTTTTCAAGTGCAGAGGGAGCTGAGCCATATATATACTGAACCATAACATTAATCTCAATGAATGTCAGAGATGTCAAAGGATTAAAACCTTATCGACTATGTTTATTATTCACAAATGAATCATATTAAAAGCAACAATAATAAATTATCGGAAGGAGTACTGGAATTTGAAAACTAAACACATGTTTAAATAATACATGAATCAAAAATAAATCACAAATTAAGAATAATTTGAATTGAACAATAATGAAAATAATGAAATGTCAAATTTCTGAGATGCAGCCAAAGCAGTGCACAGAGGGAAATACATTGCTTTAAATGATTATATTAGAAAAGAAAAATGGTTTAAAGTTAATGATTTACATTTTTAAGAATCTAGAAAGAAGAACAGTTGAATTCTTAAACCCAAAGTAAGAAGAGAGAGAGTAGTAAAGACCCCAATACAAATGAAATAGAAAACAAACAATGGAGAAAATTGAAAAGTCTGCAAGTTAGGTCTTCACAAGATTAACAAAATTTATAAATTCTTAGTAACACAGATTAATCCATAAGACAGACATAGCAAATTTTCAGTGTCAAGAATATCAGGGAGGAGCTCCTGGATGCCTCAGTCAGTTAAGCATCTGACTTCAGCTTGGGTCATGATCTTGTGGTTCGTGGGTTCGAGTCCCGTGTCCGGCTGTGTGCTGACAGCTCAGTCTGGAGCCTGCTTCAGATTCTGTGTCTCCCTTTCTCTCTGTCCCTCCCTTGCTTGTGCGCTCTCTCTCTCTCTCTCTCTCTCTCTCTCTCTCTCTCTCTCAAAACTAAGTAAATAAACATGAAAAAAAAGAATATCAGAGAAAATCACTGCATATCCTAAACTGATAGGATAATAAAAAATATTATGAATAATTTTATGCCAGTGTATTTCATAACTAAGATGAAATGGACAAATTGCTTGAAGTCACATATTGCCAGTACTGAATTAGAAACAGAGACTGTGAATAGATACATAAAATAGATTGAGTTCATTATTAAAAACTTTTCCACAAAGAAAACATGAGCCCCAGATGGCCTCACTGTTGAATTCTTCAAATAATTTAAGTAAAAAAGACAACACCAAATATTACATAAACTCTTTCAGAAAATAGAAAAGGCAGGAACACTTTTCAATATATTTTGTGAGCTCAGTATTACACTGATACCAAAATCTAGCAAAGACAGTACCAGAAAAGAAAATTTCAGACCAATGTTTTTCATGAACACGGATGCAAAAATCCTCAACAAAATATTATCAGATTAAATACAGCAATACATGAAACCAGTAATTCACTATAACCAACTGGGATTTATCTCAGGAATGCAAGTTTGGTTTAACATTGGAAAATCACCACACTAAACAAAAACTATAGTCTTCTCAATTGATTTAGAAAATCGCTGGGCAAATTCAACATCCACTCATGATAAAAACTCTCAACCAACTAGGACTACCAGGGAGCTGTCTCAGTCTGATACAGTGCATTTACAGAAACCTATAGCTATCATCTTAGTAATGTGAGATGGTAAACATCTTCTCCCTAAGATTGGGAAAAGAAAGGTGTCAACTTTCTATTCATTTCTATTCAGTGGTGGAGGTTTTAGGCACTGTAATAGAAGAGGTGAAAGAAAGAAAGGCACTAAGGTTGGAAAGATGTCTCTATTTGTGGATGACATGATTACTTAAAAAGAAAATCTTGGGAAATCTATAAACAACCACTAGAAACAAAAACTGAATTAATCGCATCAGCATATTGACAATAATTGGCAAATACATGATACTAGCAGCAAACAAATAGAATGTGAAACTTAGAAAATGGGTGTCTTTTAAACTACAATAAGAAAAATACAAAAGAAATTATTAGGAATCAGTTAAATAAATATGTACAACACTCCAAAGTTTGAAAATGCAAAATATTCTGAGAGAAACTGAAGATTTATTTTATTTATTTACTTATTTTTAAAACTTTTTTTAAATGTTTGCTTATTTTTGAGAGAGAGACAGAGACAGAGAGCAAGCTGGGCAGAGAGAGAGGAAGACACAGAATCCAAAGCAGCCTCCAGGCTATGAGCTGTCAGCACAGAGCCCAACACGGGGCTCGAACTCATGAACGTCAAGACCATGACCTGAGCCAAAGTCAGACGCTTAACCAACTGAGCCACCCAGGTTGCCCCGAGAAACTAAAGCTTTAATAAGTAGAGTGCTCTACCATGTTCATGAAATGGAAAATTCAAGTGTTAAGATGTTACTTCTACCCAAACTGAGCTGTAGATCCTATACAATCCCAAATCATATCCCAAAACAGACTTTTTCATACAAGTTGATTTTAAAAATGCATATGAACTTAGGACCTAGATTAGCCTACACAATCTTGAGAAAGAAAATCTAAGTTGGAGGACTCATTTTCCATGATTTTAGGTCTTTCTATAAAGCCACAGTTATGAAGACTGTGTACAGACAGACAATGGAGCATAATAAAGAGTCCAGAGATAGACCCATACAGATACAGTTGATTGGTGCCAATAAAGCCACCAAAGCAATTCATTAGGGAACAAATCTTTTCATAAATAGTGATGGAAAACTGGATAAATGAACTTACCTCACACCACTCAAAAAATTCAAGTTTGGGAGCACCTGGGTAGCTCAGTTGGTTAAGCATCTGACTCTTGGTTTCCATGCAGGTCATGATCTCACAGTTCATAAGTTCCAGCCTGGCATCCGGCTCCAGGCTGACAGCGTGGAGCCTGCTTGAAATTCTTTCTCTCCCTCTCTCTGCCCCTCCCCCACTCACGTGTGCGTGCATGCATACTCTTTATCTCTCACTCTCTCTCTCTCAAAATAAATTAATTAAAAAAAATCAAGTTTGAAGGATTATAGACCTAAACAGAAAAACTAAAACTATAAAGTTTCTTTAAGAAATTAAAAGACAATATCTTCATGATCTTGGGGTGGGCAAAATTTTTAAAAGCAGATACGGAAAGGTCTAATCATAAGAAAAATCTGGTACTTGGACCTCATAAAAATTTTAAATTTTTGTTTATCAAAACATCTGCAGATATATATAACAGATTTCATATATGTACATATAAATATGTATACTTATATGTGTATATATACATTTTTGTATGTATATGAAAATATTCTTAATAACCAAGCTATGAAAGTATAGTCTTATCCTATGATACAATTTTTTTTCTCATTAGGATGTTTTTATTTCAAGTAAACAACAAACACTTTTTGTAAGAGTTATTTATTCTGTCAAACTTCTGTTCATGAAGGAAATGAAGTGGCAAACCAAACACTGAGAGAAAATGTTCATAGTATGCATATCTGACAAAGGACTTATATCCAGAATGTATGAAGAACTCCTAGTCAGATAATCCAAATCAATAGTAAAAATATAAACAACTCCCATTTTAAAAATGGGCCTAAGACATCACAATCCTGTACTTCAAGCTGTATTACAAAGCTGTGATCATCAAGACAGTATGGTACTGGCACAAGAACAGACATTCAGATCAGTGGAACAAAATAGAGAACCCAGAAATGGACCCACAAACATATGGCCAACTAATCTTTGACAAGGAAAGAATATTCAATGGAAGAAAGATAGTCTTTTCAGCAAGTGGTGCTGGGAAAACTGGACTGCGACATGCAGAAAAATGAACTGGACCACTTTCTTACACCATACACAAAAATAAACTCAAAATGAATGAAAGACCTAAATGTAAGACAGGAAGCCATCAAAATCCTCGAGGAGAAAGCAGGCAAAAACCTCTTTGACCTCAGCCACAGCAACCTCTTACTCAACACGTCTCCGGAGGCAAGGGAAACAAAAGCAAAAATGATCTATTGGGACCTCATCAAAATAAAAAGCTTCTGACAGCAAAGGATACAATCAGGAAAACTAAAAGGCAACCAACAGAATGGGAGAAGATATTTGCAAACGACATGTCAGATAAAGGGTTAGTATTCAAAATCTATAAAGAACTTAAACTCAACACCCAAAAAATCCAGTGAAGAAATGGGTAAAAGACACGAATAGACACTTCTCCAAAGAAGACATCCAGATGGCCAACCGACACATGAAAAAATGCTCACATCACTCATCATCAGGGAAATACAAATCAAAACCTCAATGAGATACCACCTCCCACCAGTTAGCATGGCTAAAATTAACAGCTCAGGCAATGACAGAGGTTGGCGAGGATGTGGAAAAAGAGGATCTCTTTGGCACTGCTGGTGGGAATGCAAACTGGTGCAGCCACTCTGGAAAACAGTATGGAGGTTCCTCCAAAAATAAAAATAAGACTACCCTACAACCCAGTAATTGCACTACTAGGTGTTTATCCAAGGGATACAGGTATGCTGGTTCGAAGGGGTGCATGCACCCCAATGTTTATAGCAGCACTGTCAACAATAGCCAAAGTATGGAAAGAGCCCAAATGTCCATTGATGGGTGAATGGATAAAGAAGAAGTGGTATATATATATATATATATATATATATACACACACACACACACACACACACACACACACACACACACAATGGAGTATTACTCAGTAATCCAAAAGAATAAAATCTTGCCATTTGCAACTACGTGGATGGAACTAGAGTGTATTATGCCAAGCAAAATTAGCAAAAGACAAATATCATATGACTTCACTCATTTGAGGACTTTAAGATACAAAACAGATGAACATAGGGGAAGGGAAGCAAAAATAATATAAAAACAGGGGGACAAAAATAGAAGAGCCTCTTAAATATGGAGAACAAACCGAGGGGTACTGGAGGGGTTTGGGGAGGTGGGATGGGCTAAATGGGTAACGGGCATTAAGAAATCTCCTGAAATCATTGCTGCACTATGTGCTAACTAACTTGGATGTAAGTTAAAAAAATAAATAAAATTTTTTTTTAAAATGGGCCAAAGACCTGAACAGACGCTTCATGAAAGAAGATATATTAATGATAAGTAAACCCATGGAAGTTGCTCAATCTCATCAGGTATCAGAGAAAATAAATTAAAAACACAATTAGACACTATTTTACACCCTCTGGAATTGATGAGGGAAACAAAGGCAAGAGAAATGTAGCTCAAATTAAATCTCACAGCTGGCAAACCCACTGACAGACACCTGAAACATGCAGAATGTGACATTCCTCAAGCGACTCATGGCTGCCTTACTTCCTTAATATTTTTGTTTATTAAAGACTAAAAGCAAGCGTATCTTAATAGCAGCTAGCCCCTCAACATCCTGCAAGCCTTGCTTTGAAATTCCTTAGAAACTTAAGATATCCCTCACCCCCCACTAACTTAAAAGTATATAATCAGTCACTCCTTACAAGCCCAGTGCAGCTCTTTCTGCCCATGGGTCCTGTCCCGTGCTTTAATAAAATCACCTTTTGCAACAAAGACATCTCAAGTATTCTTTTTTAGCCATTTGCTCAAGAACGATCAGAATGGCTAGATTAAGACTGACAATGAAATGTTGATAAGGGTGTAAAGCAATTGGAACTTTCAAATAAAATGTGAAAACAACATAACCACTGTGGGAAACTTTATGACAGTTTCTTGTAAAGGGAAACATGTTTCTACGCTATGATCCAACAAATTCACTTCTAGATATTTCCCCGAAGAAAAATCTCCCTCTCACTCTCTTTCCCTCTCATTCTTTCTTTTTCCACAAAGACCCTTAAATAAAAAATCCTTACAACAATTATTTTCATAATACCCCCAAATTGGAAACATTTCAAATGTCTATCAAAAGGATGAGGGTATAAAAATTTGTCATTTATTCATCCAGTGGAATGAAAAACAGAATGACTCTTGATACATACAGTCTAGATAAGTCTCAAACCACTGTGTTGAGGGCAGGAAGCCCTTCACAAAAGAATCATACATATGATTACATTTATATGAAGTTCAAGATTAATATATGGTGACAGACATCAGCAGTGCATTTGCCTATGGGGATGTGTGGATTAACTGGAAAGGGGCACAAGACAACTTTCTGAGATGACATAAGTATAATAAATCTTGTACCGGTGTATTCATTATCATAACTCAAAGAATATACACTTGAGGACTGTGCATCTCAGTTGAAGTACATTTTACTTCAATAAAAATATAAAATCTCAAAAAAATATGAGGGGTCTAACTGCATCATTTGAATGATCATTTTTCTCAGTGGGATATTTCAATCTCCAATGAATAATCTCTTGTTTTTTTTTAAACTTATTTTCTTCTGTTCAGAAAAACTGTACATATGTGTATTAGTCTGCTTGGGTTACCATAATAAAATACCACAGACTGTGTGACTTAAACAACAAATTTATTTTCTCACAGTTCTGGAGGCTGAAAGTCTGAGATCATGGTGCTACCATGGCTGGTTTCTGGTGAGGGCGTCTTCCTGGCCTGCAGACAGCTTCCTTCTCTCTGTGTCCTCGCCTGGCGGAGCGAGAGCAAGCTCTCTAGTGTGTCGTCTTATAAAGCCACTAATCTCATCATGAGGGCCCCACCCCCATGACCTCATCTAATGTTAATTTTTTTTAATGTTTATTTATTTTTAAGAGAGACAAAGTGCAAGCAGGGGAGGGGCAGAGAGAGAGGGAGACAGAGTGTGACCAGGGAAGGGCAGAGAGAGTGAGACACAGAATCAGAAGCAGGCTCCAGGCTCTGGGGTGTCAGCACAGAGCCTAACACAGGGCTCAAAGCGAAGAACTGTGAGACCATGACCTGAACCAACATCAGACGCTCAACCTACTGGACCACCCAGGCGCCCCCCTCATCCAACTTTACCTCCTTAAGTTCACCATCTTCAATTAACAGCACATTGGGGGTTAGGGCTTCAACATATGAAAACTGGGGGACGCAGTTCAGTCCCACAGCAATATATATTCTAGAAAGTCTTGAAAAGATAGGTTAAGTGGAAAAGAATTAAAAAAGCCATGTAATTACATTATCCCCAATATAATTGTGGTTAACATTCCAATGTATTTTCTATTCAAAGTTATGTCATTTCATCTTTTATGTGGTTGTAGTCATTCTGTACCTATAAACTTGTAGCATGATCTTTCAAAGTACAACATGAAATTTTTTCTGTGGTACTAAAAGCTCTTTTTATGTTCCCTCTTTTAATAGCCACAAAAATTTTCACTGAGTGTGCTGTAGCTTATTTATTCATTATTTTGTGACTAAAGATTAAAGTTCCTTCCAATATTTGCTAGTGTAAATAATGCTATGAAAAATATTATTTGTGCAGGAGGCTTTTTCTGTAACTGAGATTCCTTTCTTGGGGGAGAATTCCAGAAAATGGAAATTGTAGGTTAAAAGTTATGCTCTGCTTACATGTTGCCAATTCTTTTCCAAAAAGCTGTCCCACTTTATACTGCCCCAGCAGTGGGGCAGGAAGGCGCCATATCTGTTTGCTCTTACAGGGCAGAGGTCATTTCCACTAATGTGTGTGTTGGCCTGTTTCCACAGGTTAGCAAAGACAGCTGAAGCCTACTTGGGCAGGATTCCCCTGGCTCTTCCGGCTTAAGACCCTACCATCTCCTATCCCTGGCCGCCTGTGTTCTGGGCATCACCTCGACAAGTCTGTGTGGGAACAAGCCACCTCTTCCATCTGTAGCCATGAATTCCTCCGTCGGCGCCTCTCTGAACAGCAGCTTCGTGGCCAACCTGCCTAATGGCTACATGACAGACCTGCAGCGCCCAGACAGCTCTACCAGCTCCCCTGCATCCCCAGCCATGGAGAGGAGGCACCCCCAGCCCTGGCAGCCTCCTTCTCCTCTCCAGGATCCAGCCTCTTCAGCTCCTTCTCCAGTGCATGAAGCAGACCTCAGCAGCCCCCTCAGGGCTGATGGAGCCTCCGGGTCCCTCTGCTCCCGTTGTTTCAAAGGCCCAGGATCCTATGGTGATTGATGATGCCCCACAGATTGGTAGCTGGAATCTGCCTGGGGGCAAGAGAGGTGATGGGGGCTTATCTCACTCCTGGGGGAGGGAAGAGAGGGGAAAGCTGAGAGGTTGATCAGAGTATCAGAGACTGCCAGAGGGCAGGAAACTACATTTACTATGTGGCTACTGCATGCCAGGCACCATGGCACCTGTTTCGTGCTTTACGTTTACAATCCCAATCCCTTGCCAGCAAATCCAAAAATCCAAAAAGCTATGAAAACTGGAAAATATTTTATAATCCATGTGGCATCAAAGCCTGATCTGAGGGAAAGTGAGACTCTAACAGTCTTCGTTATACCATTCACTGTGTGTGACCATAAATGATTTATGGCAATCCTTGATTAACATCTTTTTTTTAAAAAAAATTTAAATGTTTATTTGTTTTTTGAGAGGGCAGAGACAGTGTGAGCAGGAGAGGGGCAAGGAGAGAGGGAGACTAGGATCTGAAGCAGTCTCAAGTCTTTGAGCAGTCAGCACAGAGCCCGATGCGGGGATTGACCCCAGGAACTGGAAGATCATGACCTGAGCCAAAGTCGGATGCTTAACCAACTGAGCCACCCAGGCGCCCCCTTGATTTACATGTTAATACATTTGCAATGGGGTACATGCCTCAGAGCTCACTAGAAGTGTTATATAATATATGGTATACATCCCATATTAACCTTTCCTAGAATGGAAAACTTTAAAGACCCGAATAACTCAGGCAAGTTGCTTAGCCTCTTTCAGCCTCAGCCATCCTCCATCCATTCAGTAAGGTGTTATGAGGGTTAAAAGAAATGAACAGAGACCCACAGTCCTTATCTAACACCCCTGAGACCAGAGTGCCTGAGTTTGTCCAGAACCTGTTCTCTTAACATCAAACATGGGCAGAAATGATATGCCTTCCAGTCTCTTGTTAGGCATGCTGATCCATGGTAAGCTCTCCAGAGTCAGAGATTGGACATGTCAAGGTCATTGAAACTGTTCTACAAATAGTTACTGAGCACCAGTGGAGTGCAAGTCACAGCCTTAGGTGCTCAGGTAAGTGGTGAGCAGACCTTGCTCACATGGATCTGAAGTTGGAAGATAGGTCTCTACACCAAATATTTGGTGGAGAGCGTGCTAAATATTATCAGTCCTAGTTGGGGACATGGAATTTGCAGTCTAGAAAATAATGCCAAGTGTGGAGACCTGGAAGCACTCCATCCAGGGCGGTTCTGACAGTGGACTCATAAATGGTCATGGGGCTGGAGAGCAAGGTTGCACGCGTGTGTCTTCAAAGGCTGCCACGTAGTAGGCACATCATAGGCACCTGGTAAATAGGTCTTAGGTGAATAAGTTAATGCATTCAGTTCACCGAGCATGTCACAGGCTCTGTTATTCTAACATGCATGTGCACACTCACATTCACTTGAGAAGTTAACTCAGGTTGGGAATGACTGACCCTGTACTTTGGAATGGGAGATATTTATAGTGTATGATATTCAGTACAGTCAACATGGAAGCATGTTCAGCAGGTGTAGACAGCAGTCTTTACTTTCCTGCTAAAAAGTTAGTTCATCTTAACCAAGGTGAGATCATGGGCATGGCCTCTGTTTTGATCCAGTCTGCATTATCTTCAGTGTTGCTGCTTGCTTGAAGCCTCTCATCACGAAGCCTTGTTTATCTGTTTATGCGTTTATGTAAAGCAGCATCTTTAGGTTCTGAATTTAGTGGTTGATTTCTGCAGAGATTTTGCTTCCAGGCACTGCTGCCTGTGCAACCCTGCTGCTTGTCTGCCCACTAATCAAAATGCCTGCATGGCCTTTGCAGTCTTCTTGTTTCTTTTCAGCCCCATACTTGACCTTGGTTTTGACCGTACCGTGCTGACCATGTTTCCTCGGCCTCAGCCAGGGTTTGCCATGATATGGCAATGGTCAGGGGTTATTTAAAAACCTATTTATCAAGAAAGTTACTTTCTGTTTGGAGGGTGAGCTGATAAATGACAGCACCGTACAATGGTGAGGAACACAGACTTCAGAGCTAAGTTGTCTAGGTTCACATCCCATTTGTATACCCCATAGTAGCCAAACGACCTTTGCAAGTTACTGTACCTAAATGGGAATAAAATAGTACCTACCTAGTAGAGTTAATGCATGCAATTGGGTTAAAATCTGAGTTAATATAAAAGTGCTTAGGATGTGTCTGGTAGACAGTAGATGCTACTTACGTGTGTGTTGCTATTGCAGACTTTTGTGACCTATGCGACATTAATCATCTTGATGGCAGCCCCTCATAATCATGTTTATTTAGTCTCTTCATCCCCAATAATGGGCAGAGTGGATTAGGATTTATCCTATTGTGCAGTTTCTATTGGTCACTTGTGCCTGTTAGCTCCTGAGTAATAAGGTTGGGTCTTATTAATTAATCTCTGTCCTCCCGGTGCCCATGCGGTATGTAGCAGTATGGTGTGGGGGCACAGCAAACGAGGCCGAAATGCAATGGCCTCACCCAAGTAACGTTTATTATTTTAAGTCTTTATTTTAATTCCAGTTAGTTAACATACCGTGTTATGTTAGTTTCAGGTGTACAACATAGTGATTCACCAATTCTGTACATCATCCTGTGCATCATGACAAGTGCATTCCTTAATCCCCATCACCTATTTCACCCATCCAAGTAACATTTAAATTTGACTTGGTTTCCATCTCTCTAATCTGAAGACCATGTGTGAATGTGTGAATTTTAGGCTGTGTATGCTGATGGGGGGCATGATTTTGGCCAGAGGAGTGTCTCCCAGTCTGTGTCAATCATGCCTCTTATACCTACACTTTAATTAGGTCTCCAAACAGCAGTATTTCTCTTGCCCTTCAGTGAGTAAACAAGGGGAGAATGGAGAAACTGAGGCACATTAACTTTCCTGGAAACTGGTTCTGCATCCACTGGATGTTTGTGATGGGGACTTCCTGCCTGCGGACACATCAGCTTCTGCAGAACTCCATCCTAGATTCTTCTTCAGCTTCCTAACCTCTCTGAATCTTAATACATTCCCAGCTTTCTCCAGATTGATGCTGGCTGCCTGGGAAATCCCAGTCTGCCCCTGCAGAGTTCCGAAAGATGTTTGTTCCCCGCCACCAGGAGTGGCCAGCAGGTGGCGGGCCAGCCCCACTGTCCCGGGCAGCTTTGGCAGAGTGTGGGCTGCCTGGGTCAGCCCCCACCCAGCCCCTCCTCCATTGTGCAAACTGTCTCCTGAGAGGAAGAAGTTGTTAAAGGGGAGAAGCCAGCTCACAGGGCCCCTTTTTTACCCCCCTTTGAGATGATAATGAAGGGGGAGATAGCCACTGTCTGGACTGAGAGTGAACCCACCAGGAACAATGCTGCTCCCTTTTCTCTGTTCTCAGTCCCACATCCTCTGTCTTCCCATTCTGGGTCTTGGGCCTTCCTGCAGAATCAAGTTTCCTTGTGCTGAGGGAGTTTGCAGGAAGCCCCCACGCTCCCCCTCCTGGCAGAGGCCAGCTTGCAGACTCTCTGAACCAGCCTGGGTCCCCCAAGGACTATCTGTTACCTGCTGAGTGACCCAGGGAGAAGGACTTCTCATCCTCTGAGGAGAAATAGAGGGCCCCAAAGCCACCTTTGCTGGGAAAAACAACTCATGGCTGAACTTTGTAAGATCCTACCACCTTTTGGGATTGGCCATGGAGGTGAGCCCAGCTACAGCAGTGGTGTTTGGGGAACTTTGGGCCAGCCTCCATAAAGCCCAGTTCAGTAACAGGTCTGAACTCAAGTTGGTGCTATCCTCTGGGATGAGGGGAGACCAATCAATCTTGAAGAACCACAAGAACCAAGGGAAAGGAGAAATAAAATAAATGAATCTCAGGCTCAGTATTCTTCAGCCTTATTGCCTGCCCAGTCTTTCTCTTGCCTAGAATTTTCCAGCAGCCTCACTGGTCCCAGACCTCTAGTCTTGACCCCCTGGCTACCTTCCATGTTACCATCAAAGGGTCATTTTGTGAAACACAGACCTGATCGGTTTGCTCCCACCGTTCATCCCCTATTATAACCCTCTGTTGCTGCATCATTGTCCTCAAGTTCAGATTCATTCATCAGCTTGCCTGCCTCCCTCTAGTTCTGTCTCCAGCTCCACTTCCTGCTTTACAAAAAAACAACCTATGGTTCTCAAACACATTTGCCTTAGCACATTCTGCTTCCTGCTACCTGGAATGCCCTTCCCTATCTCATTCACTTGTCCAATTTCCATTCATCCTTAAAAGCCTGCTCAGGTGTCACCTCTTTTGTGAAGTCTTCCCTGACACCCTTGACCCTGCCAACGTTGCTAACAACCACCTCCTTTATATAACGTAAAGTGTATTTCATGGTGCTATAGTAATTTCACACTGTATGATCATTGGCTAGCAGGTGGCTGTCTCTTGTGCCAGAACAAGGCCTGTGTCTTGTTCTTCCTTATATCCTTGGTGCTTAACACACAGTAAATGTTCAATTAGCATACCATTGCCCCCACTCCAGTCCAATGAGGATAACTTTTAATGAGCATAACGGGGCCTGAAAGTCACCTTACCTTAGGACTCAGCAGTATAATACATGCAGTCGAGGGGTGTCTGTTTTTACTCACCTATGTGTAAAATCTTGGCTCTTTATTTTCCAGTATGTGAGGATAACTGTAAGGCTGCTATTTGAGATTGTCTAAAAAAAAGTTGGCACAAAGTTTTATTATTGCCCACAAAATATACCAGAATTCCAGGTTTGATTTCAAAATCAAAACATTGAGTGTGACCAAAAAAAGATTGCTCATAATCATGCTTGGATTGAGTGTACCTCCCTGCTCATGGTTTTACCTACAAAATCTCCAGAGGCTGGATGGGGTTGAGGAGCAGGGTGTTGGGGTGAGGGGGATAGAAGCGGCTAAGCCTTTGCCCCCAATCCCTCCCTCCAATGGCCTGTGGAACTCTGGCTCTCCTCCCCTCTTACCTCACCCATGGCCTTGTTCCCAGAATGTCTGCTATTCCATTTCAACAATGATCTATTGTTACCTTCCCTTCTATTCTCCACCCTTCCCTGCGTTTCTTTCTTCTTTTATTTGTTGGGGAGGAAATGAAAAGGTATTCTTGATTTGAAACACCCCTCTGCTACTATCCTTCCAGCCTGGAGTGTATCAGGCTACGCTGTCCTACTCAATAATGGTCAGTGGTACCCATCCAAGCACCTTGTGCATTTCTAGATTCACCAAGAAATGTTGTATAATAATTTGTGTCCCTCCTACGACCACCCCATCTGTCCCACTCCCAGGTGGTGTCTTTGTATCCCAACACCTACAACGGGGCAGGTAGTTTGTTAGGAAATGTCTTTTGATTGAATGAGTAATTTTGGAGGTGATGAGTTATTGGTAATGATGGATGAGGATGGTGACAATGACACTTAAGGAGGGACTTGAGTGACATTCTGAAATCCTCTTTTTCCCCTTTCATACTCAATCCAACAGAAAGTCACAGTGGCCACATGAGAGCATTTACACCATGGAAATTGGCAAATGCTACAAAACAGGGCTTTCAGTTCTCCCCAGAGAGCTGGTTATTAGTCATTTGCCAACACAGCTCTGGTCTAATCGCTTGCCAACATAGCTCTGGTCGTAGGCACTTCTTGATTGGCCTGGAGGGCAATTGTACAGGTGAGGAAGCAGAACACAGAACACAGGCCCCTGCTCAGGGAACCAAAAACAGGTGGGTGGCTAGGTTGGTACTTGTTAAAAGGCATTTCTGACGGAGTCACAGCTCCTGCTGACCCCTGCACAGGACTTCAGTGTTTGGCAAGAGATAGATGCTGAAAAGTCTTGGTCAAAAAACGAATGAACACACAGATGAATAAACCATGAGCTCTTTGGGGTTGGGGTCATGTCTTCATCATTGTCATGTGGCAAACACTTGTGTACTTTGTACCACCAAAAAGGTTTCCATAGATGCTCTAAGTCAGTCCTCCCAACAACTGGATGGAGTACTTTCACTGCTCTCATTTTATACGTAAGGAAAACGGAGGCCCCGAGCCCAAAATCGAAACAGATGTCAGTGGCATCTGGGAATCCAGCTCAGACCATTCTGGACACCCTGTTCTCTCATCATTTTTCCCACCTGAATACAAGCCCTCCCGTGCTGTGTGTGAGGGCATTGGCCGGCAGAGCCTGCTCAAGAGAGGGTCACACATGCACACACACCCGCACACACCCTGTGTCTGAGAGCAGTGGGAGGAGACAGGGTGGCAGGACTCCATGTAACAGCACTGCAGCCAAGCACAGGATCCCGGTGACCTCACCCTCAGAGGAAAGTGCCCCACCTCAAGCCAGGCAGCCCCACCCTGCTGGAGCCCTGTGGGCAGCTGGAACGAGAAGATGCCAGGAGGAAAGGGGGTTCCTGTAGCCATCCAGACACTCCTGGTCTCAGGTTTGGGAATTGGATCCTTCACAGAAATTGCCTTTGGGCTATTTTCCTCAGTTTCAGGCTCCAACAGGATGTTTTCTGCTCTTTCCCCCTGTGTTTTGATATTAAATATGTGATTTCCTAACACATGTCAGACATGTTTCCTAAGAGAGTTAAAATGGGAAGGAAAGTAAAATGCAGAGAACTCAGGGCTGGCTGGTGGCAGGTTGGGGTTGAAGTCCCAGCTCTGCCGCTTACCAGCTCTTGGCCAAGCCACCTTACCTTTCTGAGCCTCAGTGTCTTCATCTGTAAAGTGGGGACCATAATGCCACCACTGTCACCATACCAGTGAGCTCACAGGAATGTTCCAAGGCTCCAGTGAGAACACGCTGTTCCTCTCCCTTACAGGCGTTTTTCCATGTGTATGGTTTCTTTGCCTGTGCTGTGGTCCTGGGCTAGAGCATAGGCTCCAGGAGGGTGGAGTTTAGGCCTCCTTTGCTTGAACACCGTATCCTCAGAGGCCAGCACAGCACCTGGCACAAGGTAAGATAGGAAACACGAATGATTTAATTAACAAACAAATAGATGCTCTTGCCAAAGGCTGATCTTATTATTAAGGGAGAGTTCGGGATCGAGGATGCCCTCGGGGAGAGTCTTTCTCAGAAAATAGTCAATTGCCCTGGAATTCAGGAAGAGTACCTGACGCCCATGCTTTGCCCAAGCTCCCTCCCCACCCCCCACCCCTCATTGTTCAGCTGGTAACTCTGAGGCTCCAGCCTCCACTTGAGGAGCTGAACTGCTTCCGGCTGCTTTGACTGAAGGCATGAGGACTTCAGGGCATGTTGGCAGGCCCCTCAAAGCCTTGCAGTGGGCCTAATTGGCCCCATGGTGACCAGGACATTCTGCTTCCTACTTTGTCACCTACAGAGGGTATTTGAACGCCGAGCTGCCCTCACCAGCAGTGGCTTTGGGGCAGGGTTGCTGGATTCCACTCAGTCAATACTTGGATAAGCAATCAATTTATCTCCTGCAATATTTGGTATAGATTTATACTGTCAAATTGTTGGTTGTTATCCCAAATTCGAATTGAACTGGGTGACCCATCTTTATCTAGATACCCTACTTATGGAGGATGGCAACGAGAGACAGTTGCCACCATCTGAGCCTGCTAACATGGGCCCAAGTGAGAGGCTGGTCTTTGCACTCTTGCTTCCTGGTCAGAGAACCAAAATAGGCCCCTCAGTTGACCCCATTCTCTGCTTTCCCTGCCTGTGACAAGGACTGAGAGTTGTCAGTCACCAGCAGAGAGGAAATAAAACTAGTAGACAGTCTCAAGGCAGACTGCCCAGGTCTCTTCTCCCTCTCACTTACATGACCTTGGGAGGTCTGACCTCTGAACCTCACATTCCAGCCTGTGAGGTAGAATCATGGTATATCTTTTGTGAAGGGTCCTTGCCAAGATTAGAGATGATGGCACGGGTGGGGCTGGGACAGGGCTTAGCTTGTCATAACAGGCACTGAAATGGTAACTGTATTAACAATTAATTGCAATTACTAATTGCTGATGAATATAATAGTGCTGGAAGCCAGGGGAAGGAAGCCACTTGGCATGCTTCTCAGTTCAGCTGGATATGCTTGAGGGCTGTCTTCCAGAAGGCCTGGAGGAGGGGTGTCTGGATGCTGGTAAGCTGGCAGAACTCTACTGTGAAGATGACAAGATGGAGGCCTGAACTGGTCCCCTCCTCCTAGAGTTACTCGGGGGTCTCCCAACTGAGACACACACCTTTCTGTTGGAGAGACTTGGCTCTGGGAAACAAAATCTTCACATCTGGCCCCACCACTTCCTCTACCCCCAAACCTCTCCTTGAACAAGGCAAGCCTGGGCTGTTTCCTATGGGGAAACACAGGGATGGAAGGGAGAGGAAGAAAGGAAAGGCCTAATGTCACCTTCCTCCTCACTTCATTCACCAATTCACACAGGCCACCCAATAGCACCTAGAGTGGCTCTGGATGTCTGGACTCACCCCTCCCATTCTGGGCACCTGCCCTGCACTCCTGCCCCTCCCCCTCGCTTCCCTGGCCCTGGTGCCTGGGGGAGGGGAGGGGCCTTGGGCATTCCCCAGCAGCCTGCCTAGTCTCCTGGAGACAGGCTCCGTTTTCCCAGGCCCGGCCCCTTTTATCAGGGAGACAATGTACGCACACAGTGAGGGCCTTGTGTGGCACCCAAGCCCCAAGCCCTTTGACTTGAGGAATTTTTCAAGTGCTGACCTCTTTCCGTGAGGTCTTCCTGCTGTCCAATCCTGAGGCCTGGTGCCCCTGCTGCTTCCTACCCAGCTCTTTCAGGGAGAGAGAGAGGGAGGGGGAAAACAGTGAAGAGCTGTCTCTCGCCCTGGTAGAGTCTTCACCCTCTGAAACTGGCTAGAAAATCTGGGGGAAATGTCTTTGAGCAGAAGGGAATGTGGGGAGAAATCTGATAGATGCCGTTTCTTCCAGATTCCTTCCTTCTCTGTTGATGCTATGGGATCATAGTGGAGCCACTTTTCTCTTTGGGCCTCGTTTTTCTCATAAGTCAAATGATGATGGATTAAGATCATGTTCCCCCAAAGACCGTTTCTATCAGAACAACATTCAGATTCCCAGGAACCACCCTACACCTTCTGTGTTAGATAGAGTTCTTTGTTTGCAAGAAAAAGGAGTAGACTTTGGCAGACTTAGGCAAAATGGGGATGTTTTGGATGTGGAGGCTCACAGAATCAAAAGAGAATATGAAGACTCAAGTCTCGGAGAGGCTGGGGCCCAGGGCTCCCCTGGGATCTAGGAGGCTGGGACTTGTGTAGGCAGCTTTTTCTAGAGAAGCCAGCTCGTGTTTCCTCCCAGCCATGTGCCTCTTTGCCAACAAATCCAAACCTTGGGGAAACACAAACCTGGCTGGTTCCACAGTATGTCCTGGGACAGTTCCACCAAGACCACGTGCAAGAGAGCTGCTTGGTTCCATCAGTGCAGATGCAAATGGAGGTGCTATTACTGGAAATTCAGATAGGTGCAGGACAGGCCACACTGCAGAGTGCCCTTAGAACTACTGACTCAGAATATCCAAAGTAGAGCTTGGGAAATTGTTTTTGTTTGTTTGTTTGTTTTTGTTTTTAATGATGATGAGCCAAACTTAGAAACCATTGAGTTGCAAGACTTCTTTCATTACAAGACAAGACCTGGGAACAGTGGGGCCAACTAAGCAGGAGAGGTATTTCAGCTCAATATATAGAATGGAAAGTCATCCAAAGATCAAATGGGCTTCCTAGTGAGGGAATGATCTCCCCATCACTTGCAGGTGTTCGAGCACAACTGGGCTGGCCACTTGGAAGGAAGGAGGCAGAAGAGGCTCCAACTATAAAGAGGTTGGCTTATAAGCCCTCGAAGGAGTCTTGAGCTTAAAGCTTTTTGTTTTTTACTCTATGACTTTATGTCTCAGTCACTTCTCTGACTTTGCCTTGCTTTTCTCTGAAGAATTCAACTGTTTACCTTGTGAGTTTCTCCTCTTCCTCCAAAACGTGGTTTTCTCACCCAGGTCCTCTGAATGACCTTTCAGGGAGTCCCTGAGATGCCATGACTTTCTTAGCAATAGCTGTTCCAGTGCTTGAGTCTACAGACTTCACCCCACCTGGTTACAGCCTTGCCCTGGGGGAGGCAGGTCACTGGGCAGATGCCAGCCTCATTACAGAACGTCTCTTCTCCTGGGGCCTGTGGAAGCCTGCCTAGGACATGTTTCCTTGGCGGGAGGGAGGCTATCTGTGATGGCAAGAGAGAAGATGGTGCTTTGTGTCCATTTTCCTGACCACTCACCCTGGATCTTCAGGAAGGGTAAGGGTGTGGGTTTCCTGAAAATTTGCACTGAGCTGATTGCCATCTTCAGAATGGAATTAGTTAAATTAGGGGTTGCCTGTGCAGCTGCTCACAGGAGACAAGATGCTCTGTGAGTGAAGGGGCAGGTGGTAGGAAAAGGCACAGGCATAGAGAAATATTTCCCTGCTGTAAGGAAAACAACAGCACATGATTTATGACAAATGGTGTCTGCCACTTGGTTTCAGCTTCAACAAAATGACAGAACCATGGGGACTGTGTTGGGTGTAAGAACTGATGTCCCCTCTGAAGGCAGCAGCTTCAGTTCACTCACCTAGTTGTCACCATGCAGGAATAAGGGCCTGGTGTTGCTAAGTCATTGATTTTCCAAGGACAGCCAGAAATCTGAATGTTTTATATGAATTTTCTATTGTAAGTAGTCAATTTAAGTCCAAAAATAAGACTGTGGACCTCATGAAGTTTACCAGTTGGCAACTTCTGATAAAGAAGACAGGAGTCAGGATAAATATGTATTCTAGTTCCTCTTCTGGGTCTGTTTCCCAGATAGACTGTATATACTGCAATGGCAGGAGGGCTGTTTTGTTTAGTGCAATACTTCGGGTCTAGCGCAGTGCTGGGCACATAGGGGACCTTGGGTAGATGGGTGGATGGATAGAAGTATGCATGCGTGAGTAAGTGATTGGATGGATGGATGGATGGATGGGTGGATGGGTGGATGGATGGGAAGGAAGGAAGGAAGGAAGGGTAAATAAATGGATGGATGGGAGTGAAGGAGGGAAGAATGGATGAAAAATAACTTCTCTCAGCCTTTTCCTTCTGTGCCCTGCCCTTCACACCTTGAAAGGCCTCATATCTTGTATGAGCATGCATGCTTCTATCCATCCACCCATCTATCCAAGGTCCCCTATGTGCTCAGCACTGCGCTAGAGCACAGTATTGCTCTGTGCACTAAACAAAACAGCCCTCCTGCCATTATGGTACATACAGTCTAGCTGGGAAACAGACCCAGAAGAGCTAGAATACATATTTATCCTGACTCCTATCTTCTTTATCAGAAGTTGCCAACTGGTAAACTTCATGAAGTCCACAGTCTTATTTTTGGACTTAAATTTTTCTATTTGTTTTAGAGAGGAAGAGAGTGTGCATATGGGGGAGAGAGGCAGAGGGAGAGAGAGAATCTCTCCATCCCACAACCTGGGGCTCCATCCCATGTGGGGCTCCAGGATCATGGGATCATGACCTGAGCTGAAATCAAGAGTTGGACTCTTAACCAACTGAACCACCCAGGCACCGCTGCCCCCTAACCCCCAGCTCCACCTTTCTAAATCAAACACTCAATATTCTCATGGTCCCCTTCTCATCCTCCTTATACCATCTTTTCTTATACCCTTTTCTGGAATGATCAGATATTAGTCACTTGTACCTTGGTATGAATTATTTTTCAGTGTATTACCTTTCCATGGGCATTTCCCCAGCTTGGGCTCTTAGCAGATGCTCATTAAATGTTTGCAGGGGATGGGGGTGGCGAATGGCTTAGCCTTCTAAATGTTAACTAATTCTCTTTGTGTAATAAAGATTGTGGACTTTCAAATATCTGTAGGAATGAAGGTGACACAGTGTAGGGTCTTTGGCAAGGAGAGGGGTAAGGACTGAGATGACATTCTAGCCCGATTTCTGCAGTCAAGGTAAGTGGGTGGCTGATGACTTTGTGTACCCTAAAGGCCTATACTGGGGAGGAAGAGGAGATCCCAGGGAGAAGTCCAGGCAGGTTTCCATTAGGCTAGACATGAAGCAGGAGTTTCATTTAGAGCAAGGAAGATACTGCCACCTTCCTCCTCCTCTTGGAGAGAGAAAATGACATGTCACTTCCCCAGGGACACACCCAACTGACTTCAGCCCTCTTCCCATCCTGGTGAAGGTCAGGAGAGAAAGAGAGGGACATTAAACATCTGCCATGTGTCAGGATATCATTCATGGGCACTTACAAATGAAACTGGGGCTTGGGAAGGTCGGTGTCTGTCTGAGGCAGTACAAGGAAATAAATAGAGCTAGACAGGACCTGGATCTGTCTCCAGTGCTAGCAGTGCCCATCTACCTCTTTACCTGGAGAGGTGAAGTTCCACCCTCGCAGCCCACCAGGGAGTAGCACACTTGCTAGCACGTTTTTGGCAGGTTCCCAGAGTCCTTCAAATCTGCATCCTTATGCTAACCTGTGGGTAGATCTTCCTATCCCTGTTCTACAGATGAGAAGGTAACGGCTTGTCCAAAATCGTGTAGCAAGTATCCCAGCTGCCAACTCAAATCTAGGTCTTCTGTACCATGCCTGCTACTCATTTTTCCTGCACATTTAGGACATGCCCCAGGAAGATTTGTCCCCTCCCTGAGTACCCCCAGCATCTGCCCAACTCATTTGCTCTTGTCTGTGCCTTTCACACATACACACACATCCAGAGCCTCTCACAGTCATCTTTGTAGCCTTTGGCCTTGGCAAAGAATAGGCTCCAAATACTGGATTGGTTAATGGATGACCTGGGCTACTTTACCAAGGAAGTGGCTCCTGACCCTTAGACTAGGTTGGGTGTCCCTTCTGTGGGCTGACCTGATCTTTGGGCTGGTGCCCTGTGTGGTCATTGTCCATTTATGAGTCTCTCCCTCCTGTTAGGTAGTAAGCTCCCTGAGGCCAAGGACTATGTTTTCTTCATACTTACTTCCCTGGAGCCTATAGGCTCTGGCCCATAGTAGTTGATCAATAAATATGTGTTAAGTGTCTTTTGAAGAAGGCTTTCCTGACCAACCTGAGTCAGATCTCCCCTGCTCTTCACATCTTATCATCCATTGTGCATTTTATTCATACCATTTGTGCATTTGTGCATTTTATTCTTACCATTTCTTTTTCACCTAGTTAGTTTTCTGACTTTTCTGGGAGCATGTGAGCTCCACAAGAGCTGGCACTTGTGGAGCAACCTTTCCCCTTATGCCTAATAGGGTGCCTGGTCTATATGAGGCCCAGCAAATGGTGGTTAAATAAGGGAGTGAATAGTGACCAGACCTACTCATGAAAATCTCCTTTTCTATTGCTGTCAGAAGCCAATGAGGGGCCATTTGTCATATCCAGTGACTTGGGGCTCTAGTTTCTTACCTCTAGAGATCCCTGTGTGGGTGCAAGGGGCCTTGTCATCCTCAGAGGATCCCTCCCCTCCCTAACTCACTGGAGTTCCCTGAAGGTGGTATGGAGAGGCTGCCCCACCATTGGAGGGTCCCCGCTGGCCGTGGGAAGGGGCCAGGCAGGTTAGTTATTTTTTTCAAGTAAGTAATGGAGCTAGAATGGATCTCTGAATTGGACCTCTGTATTCAAAGGTCCTGCTTTTGCCACACCTCCATCCAACCGGCATGCCATGTGATTCTCATCTTGCTGACTGGGAAAGCCCTGAGCCTGTCTACCTTCAATGATTTCCTGCATGATCCATAACCCATCTCCCCCTGCTTAAGTCCAGGCCACAAATAAGCAACCAATATGTTGCATCAGAAACATGAGACTCTCCTGGGCCAGATCCCTGCATCCCTGCCCTCCCTCCCTCCCCCTACTGGGGGACCTGTGGGAAGAGGGCTGTGCCTGAGACAGAACATTCCTGACCCCTCCTTCCTGGGAAGGACATAGCCAAGGCCCAGCCACATTGACTCTACATCCCAGACACATTTATTAGGAGGGTGTTGCTTGGACACAGGTGGATCCTGTTTGTGCTAATTCTCCTCTTCCTTCTGCCCCTGCTGTCGCCATGAAAGAACTGAGTACCCGCTCCTCATAAATCTCATTCACACACCACATCCCGCCTCCCCAAACTTGGGATTTCCCACCCCAGGCAGCGCTGGTTTTATAATATTCTCCTTCCTGGTGCCTCTGATGTGGCAGTAAAATATGAGACCACCCACAGAGAAGGAAGCTTCCTGGAATCAAGAGTTTCCCCCACCCTCTTCCCAAGGCCAAGGCCTTGAGTGATTGGCTGGGATATTCAGGAGCTCATTATAAGAATAAACATATTGGGGCATTAGGAAGAAGTCTGCATTAGGGAGACAGCCTTCGGGCACAGTGAGGCCGTCCGTTTTGCCTGAGGTCAAACAGCCACGCAGTTACAAAGGCAGCAATCCCAGCCCCCAAGGCATCTAGAATTCCAGACCATCCCTACCCTTCCCTCTGCCAGACAGAACTGTTCAGAGGCAGCTCAAGCCTGAATGAGCCCCCGGCAAGGAGGCAGCAGTCTGTGTGGCCTGTCAGGAGACAGACTTCTGACTCCCAGCCAGGCAGGGGGATGGACTGCCTGACCCTCAGCTTCAGCCCAAGTCTGTCTGCCAGGCTCTGCAGTAAACATTCCAGAGATGGGCAAAACAAGTGTTTTTCCTGGGAAGGTGAGGCCTTGTGAAGGCTAGAGCTGCTTGGGTGGTATTCGTATGGTATAAAGTGCTCTGGGTTCTGGTTAGAATCGAGTTGAGGGCTTCCAGTCATTCAGGTTGGACACTGTACAACGACCCCACACTGTAATCAGTGCAGATTTGTAAGTGTATTACAACAGTGTGCCAGTAGATGACAGTAAAGTGTCTTGAGGACAGGATATGTTATGGCTTATCCTTGGAAGACTGTTCATTTACCCAGTCAGCAAACATTCGTTACATGTGCCTTGTGCCCTGGCACTCTGTGCCAGACACCGAATTCATTGAGCACTGACACAGTATCAGGTTTCCAGGAGCTCGTAGACTAGGTGTATTGGGGCAGGGTACAGACAAACACTGTGCCATTACAACATGGACTGATACATCCTGTAAAGTACAGGATGCTGTGGGAACCCCAAGGAGGAACACCTAACCCAGCCTCATTAGGGGGGCACTTTCAAGGAAAACTTGATAAAGGAGGTGAGCGAGGATCTTGGAGGCAGCCAGGCAGAGAAGAGCAAGAAGCCATCCTAAGCAGAGAGAACAGCGGGTGCAAAGGCTCAGTGGTGTAAAGTGTGGGACATGGCTAGGGAGTTGCAGGAAGCTGAGTGTGTCCGTGAGATGGATAGAAAACTGGAGGAGAAATGGCCAGTGTCAGCAGGGTCCTGCTGAATCCTGAAAATCTTGAAGCACAAGATCTAACTCACTGGTGCCACTTAGAGTTTTTATGTATCTTTGAACAGGGACTTCTCCATCTGGAATGTGTGGGGACTGATCCCTGCCCTACCTAGTAGGGTCTAATAGGAGGAGGGATATGAAGGTACTAGCAGGCCTTATATACCAACAATTTTAGGCCCTGGGCTGTATACATTGGAGCTGACTATGTGCAGGAACTGTTCTCAGTGCTTTATACATCTTGTCTCAGTTAATCTTTACAACAACGCTGTGAGATAGTTACTGTTACTAACCCTACTTCCCAAATGTGGAAACTCAGGCACATGGAGGTTGAGTAGAGTTACCCAAGGTTTCACAGTGAGTGAGTGGTAGAGCTGAGAGTCCATCCATGTGGTTGCCCTGAGTCTACTACACTCTATTGCCTTGTTGCATAGAGGATGAGGTGAATTGATCACTACAGGCTTGGCTGTAGATGTTATGACCGCTTGACAAATGAGAAGACCATGTCCTAGAGGGGTTAAGTACCTTGGCTTAGAACATGTGGTGAGTGAGTTGTATGGCTCAGACTTTGCCCAAACCATGCTTTTTCCAGTGTACCAGTGATTGTTCTTATTAGTTACTATTATGAGGTCCCAGGCCCACCTAGTACATCTTTTAAACCTAAGCTAGGGGGAACTTTGCCTTGAGCCACACAGCCTTGACTAGCTGTACCCCTTCTGACAGCAAAGGAGGGCCCTGTGCCAGGACCCCACAAATTGCACCCTTATACCATGCAGTGGATACAAAGAACCCTAGAATTCTTTGCCCAAAGGGACCCTGGCCCAATTCCATGCCCTGTGTAGGCCAGTTCCCTGGTCCATCCTTGGAAGGCATGGCCAAGGAAGAATGGTGGATGGGGGAATGAGTGAGGAGATGGAGTGTGGCCTGTGGGCTGAGCTATCCATGAGCCTGCACAAGAAGCCCAGGTGATTCAGGATTGAGAGAAGGGGGGAGGAGAATCAGGGAAGACTGTAGGAACCAAGAGAAGGCAGTCCCCATGCCGCCTGGCTCTGGGTAGAACTCTAAGAATTCCAAGAAGTTGAAGTTCTGACCCCTCCAGATCATGATGAAGTTGTCTTTGTCAAGGAAGGAAGAGAGGCATGTTTTATTTAAGTGTTTGCTAGCTTTGTTTATCAATTGTAAATATTAGACATATGATGCACAGGTGTCCATTTGTTCTCTTGCCCCAGGCCCCCACAGGTATGAGAGGTGGACTTATCCCAGTGTCTGAAGTTTGCAGACACTACCTTTAAGGATTCGTGATAAAATTCACAAACTATGTGGAAAGGTTCCCTTTGTATGAACCTCACTGCACATTTTGTCAAACACCATGTCTGGGAAAGATAACAAAACCATCCTTTCAAGTCACAACAACAGCTCCTATACCACTAAAGTTTTGCATGTCTAAGCCTGTCAATCTAGTAAGAAAAAATTATCTTAATATTAGAGCTATCAGTCAGCGATTTGGGCAGTCTTGGAAAGAGGTGAACTCCACTGGCATCGCCTAAGTGTAGATAGAGACTCTTTGGAAGCAAACAGACTGAAGCTTGGTCAGAGAATCTGTAGGAAGGATTCTTTTTTTCACAAATGGAAGGCTGAAAAAATAGATGGTAACATGGATGTTCCAGGAAAAAGAATAGAGGAAACTAAGAAGATTCTTGGATGTACTACTTACAAATTATTGATTAGAACTCAGTCACATGGCCACCCCTAGCTGAATGGAGAGTTGGGATATTCATTCTTGTGTGTGTGTGTCCCAATCTGTAAACTCTCTTATTGTGGGGAAGAGGAGAATGGGTATTGGAACAAAAAGCTGTCTCTGCCCCAGAATGGTTTATGGAAATGCTTAACACAGTGCTCGGTTTACAGCAAGTGACTAAGAACTATTAGTTTCTCCATACCAAAAATCCAAAAGAGCAAATGGAAACTTTTATTACTTTTGCCTTGTGTGTGGGAGGACATCTAAACCCAGAGTACCCCAACATTTGCTGCTTTTTTTCAGGGTTGAGCAAAAACATAGATGTGGAATTAGAAGTCCAGGACTCTAGTCCCCCAGGCAAAATATTTCGTTTCTCTGGGTTTCAGTTTTCTTTTTTATAGGATGGAAATAATAATGCCTTCTTCATGGTGGTGGTTGTAAGCATTAAATGAGAAAGACTATATATGCTCAAGCCTACAGCACAGTTTCTGGCACAGAGTAAATACTCAACAAGTAGGTTTTTTTTCCCCATCTATCTGCACTCATTTATTCATCCAGCAAATATTAATTGAGCTCCTACTCTGTGTTAAGCACTCTGGTAGGTATTGGGAGTATTTGTGCCTTACTCTAAGTAGTTGTGTTATAGTTTAGTGAGACACAGGCATTAAACACAGTTACCAATTATAACTAACTATAATTGTAATAAGTACTATGAAAGAAGAGTATGAAAAGAAAGTCTATATGAGAAGAGAGAGGAAGGGGGCCAAGATTATGGTGCTTACTGAGAAAAATGGGCATTTGGATAGATTTGGGAAATAACTAGAATGTAGAATCAATGGAGATAGGGAGAGAGAAAGGGGTAACAAGAATGATGTCTGTGTTTCTGCCTTGAGCAATGGGTAGATGGGATGCTATTTACTGATAATGAGAAGATAGAAGTAGGGATATAGAGGAAAGATGATGGATAGATGGATGGATGGAGGATGGATGGATGGATGGATAAAAGGACAGATGAGGGCTGCTTCTTGGACAGATGGACAAATGGAGGAATGGGTGGATGGATAGATCATTTATGGAGTATGTAGAGTATAACTCAATACAATAATAAATAATTCTGTATTATTTACTTTTTGTAGGATTCTTATCTCATTTGATCTTTAAAATAGCCCTTAGAAGTAAGTCACACAGATATTATCTTCCTTCTACAGATTATAAAATTGAAACAGGGTGCCAAGTAGAAACAGAACCTGAGTCTCCAATCTTCCCATCCAGTATTCTTTCTCCTCTTTGCACATAGTATATACAAATAATTAGAAATCATAGTATATACAAATAATAGAAAATACAAATAATTAGAAAATAATTAGAAAAATAATTAGAAAAGTAGTCAAGGTGGGAGGATAGAGCATGAAGTTACAAATGTGTCTGACATGTGCCCCTGGGGGTAAGGATTTTGAGAGAAGGGAGGAAAATAATAAAGCAGTCTGCATCCTTACTCAGTAGTTTTCTTCCTCTCTTTAACAGGGCCAAATACTTTCATGGAAAGAAGGTGAATGGAGAGATTGAAATCCGAGTGGAGCAGGTAGGTTGGAGCTGGGTCTTTCGTGCTGTCGCCCTGATGTTTCCACAGCAGGAGCCATTCCCAGGAGCAGCCTTGATCCTCATCTTATGTGGCTACCATGAGCCAAGATTACTAGAAAATCCAGGCTATACCTGGGAATTTTATTACATTCTTTAGTTTAATGTTTTTTTTGTTTGTTTTAGCATCATAACCTTCTTCAGAGGAAATCTCAAGTAGGAGCCCATTCTACAAACTAGAGACAAGTAGATGTTCTCTGACTAGATGGGCATGGGTAACCCAAAGTCTGTCTGCTCCATCCTGCTCCACCTTCCCTATTCTCCCCATGGCCCCCAAGGCATCTCCTTGGAACCAGTTGGACTAGGGAACACAGTGGGTTTGAATCCCAGCTCTCTCATTTAATAGGTAATGGGCAGGTGACTTCTCGCTCTGTGCCTCAATTTTCTGTATCGTTGTTGGGATTAGATGATTTAAAACCTCAAAAGAGGCTAGAATTATGAATACTGACTCTTGTTGTTACTGTTAATATCAGCATCCAGGTACCTCATTTTATGGGGAAAGAAATACAGACTTGTGAAGGCTATAGGAAGTCAGTGGCAGAATTAGGACTAGAACTTGTGATCTCCAGATCTAGGGCTCCTTCCGTTCATTCAGTGAACACTTGTTGGGGGCCCTACTAATGCCACGCATGGTGCTCAGCCTTAGGAGAGCACATCAGAGCATGGGCTCTGGACCCAGAGTCGAGGTTTGATCCTGGTGCCACCCTTTGGTTTGAGCAGTACTTAAGCTCTTTGCAACTCTGTTTATCTATACAACTGATTGTTGTACAGCACCAATTTCATTGGTGTAACTCATTGGTGTAATAGCACCAATTTCATAGGGTGACTATGAGGATCAAATGAGTTAGTCCATGAAAAGTACTTGGAACAGCGCCTGGCACATACTGGGCACTTAGTAAATGTTATTCATTTATCATCGTCATAGCATCATCATCATCAAAGACAAATGTTAATAAGATAGACAAGGTCTCTACTATAAGATGAACTCAGAAAAGTGCAATAAGAAAATAGAGGGATGTGACATTTTCGCATTCTTTGAGTTTGGTGTGTTGGAGGAACAGAAAGCCTTTCTGAGCATCCAATTTGAGTTGGCTTAGTATTAAAACACCTTAAACTTGAATTTCAATTTGATCCTGTGGCTTTCAAGTCAGTCCAATGTCTACTGGTTTTCCTTCCATGGCAAAGAGCAGGTTATTTTTGTTCACTTAACAAATATTTGTCAAGCGTCTGTCTACTACGCTAGCTAGCTAACATGGGGAATGAGGATATAGAAACAGAGGCTCTGTCCCCAAAATTTTGTGGTCTAGAAGGGAGGCAAGATAAGTCTTCACAAGAACCTCATTACAAGTGAAATCCAAGAAAGAGAGGTCCAAATTTGGCGCTATGGGCAGCAGAGACCACAACTAATTGAGGGAGTCAGGCTGGCTCTGAGGAGAGGGTGGTATTTGGAGGGCATCTTAAAGGATGGGTAGGATTTCCACAAGTGGAGATGGCAACATGAAGAGTACATGAGAAGGAAGCAGTGTGAGCAATTTTAAGGAGGCTGGAAGTACAGGTTATGGGATGGTAGGAGTCTAGTTTGGTTGACTTCAAAATAGGACACATCATCTTCCCCTAGCCCCAACCTACTTGTCCTCCCAAGTTCTGTCTCTCAATAAGAGTGGCACCCTCTACCTTCCACATTAGCAGAAGCCTGTACATTCTCCTAGGTGCCTCCCCTCCCCCTGCCACTACACTATTCAGGGACCAGAACCTGTTGACTCCACAACCCTGTCTCCAGTCCATCTACTTCTTTCCATCCTTACTATCTAGATCCTTGGCTGAACCATCATCAACTCTCATCCAGTCTACCTAATCAATAGCCTTCTAATTCTATCTTTTCACCCACTTCCCATTTATTTTAGTACTAAGCCAGGGTGATCTTTCTAAACAAGCAAATAGATTCTTTAAAGTGTTCACTTTTTTTTTTTTTTTTTTTTAATTTTTTTTTTTTTTTTCAACGTTTATTTATTTTTGGGACAGAGAGAGACAGAGCAATGAACGGAGGGAGGGGCAGAGAGAGAGGGAGACACAGAATCGGAAAACAGGCTCCAGGCTCTGAGCCATCAGCCCAGAGCCCGACGCGGGGCTCGACTCACAGACCGCAGAGATCGTGACCTGGCTGAAGTCGGACGCTTAACCGACTGCGCCACCAGGCGCCCCTAAAGTGTTCACTTTTAAATCTCTTCCTCAAAGACTCCTTCTCTGAGCCTCACACCTGGATCTAGATCAGCTAACCTGGTTATTCCTATCAATAACATCCAACTTGGCCTTCCTAGCCCTTATCCATATATTTAGGTGTGGGATTATTTGCATGAGTGTAGGGACAATGACTATTTGGAACTCTCTTTGTTAAGTAGCACAGGGCCTGGCACATTCTAGAACTGAAGAAATATTCTGCAGATGAATAACTGATAGATTCCACAGATTCAGGCTGCTTGGCAGTTTCCAAGGAGATAAATCACTGTTCTTAATCTTCTCTCAAAAATCTGGGTTTTCCATAAACCATCTGGTAAACGCTCAGTTGCCAATTCAGCTAGCCCTGTCTCCTCCCATTTGTGAAACCCCAGAGGCATGTTTTAATTTTACCCCACTTATCTCAGTGATGCCCCTAGACCCACTTATGGGCACAAAATCTATGAGTAGGAGTCATCAGGAGCATCACTAAGAATTGCCCTAAGAATAACTCACTCAGGGGCTCTGGGGACACTCAGCCAATCAATGAAGGCTACAATCATTCTGGAAAATGTTGGCTAATTTAGAGTCATCCTGATTTCCAGCCATCCCCCTCCATAGAAGCCGGAAGGGAAATTAGCCAGGCGACCAAATAGCAGGTTATTTGGGCATTTTTCCCTGAAAGACATGCCTTCCTAAACCCATCTTAGAGTCCGAATTGTTTGCCTTTTCCATCTGGATGAATAGGTGGGACACATAAGCAACCCCCCAGGAATCTCACATGTATCCTCTCGCACTTGGGAAAAGTCTTAGGATGGAAGGCACTGTTTAGTCTGAGCTGGCCTCACATTTTGGAAGTCTGTCTCCCAACGAAGGGCCAAATTAACCAGATAATTGCACTGTCTGGGTTTTGCTGGACAGAGCGAATGAGTTAGTTGTGGTTGGCCTAGAGGAAGCCTCCGCCCCTTCTCTCCACCCTCTTCCCCCCAGTTCAAAAACTGCTTGCCTCAGCTCTTGCAGAGCCACGAATCAAGAAACTCTGGGGAGGCCAAAGGGGGGACTGCATCATGTTGCATTCTATTACCCAGAATGCCCTATTGACTCTGTGGGGCCTCACAGCAGTGTCCTCAGAAGGTCTTGAGACGTTCCAGCCAGGGTGCCGGCATGTCAATTCTCCTCTATTTATATTTGAGGGCAAAGGGTCTTTTTCTCCCCAGGTACAAGTTACCCCTCTGTGGGACTAAGCAATGAGGTTGATGAATGGATTAATATCAAACAGACTCAGTTCTGAGAAATTAGCAGACTAGGACTTGGTGGGACAGAGCCGTGGGTTTCATTCCTTTCTAATAAAAAAAGGCTGCAATTACAATGGTGAGACTTTCCTCCGTGATAATAGACGGTACCAAGGCATAAGGAAATGCCAATGTCTGCTCTAGCAGATGGAAAGAAAGGCAAAGAAGGTAAAGAATCTGCCCTTGACTCTAGTGAAGGAAGCTGGACAAAGCCACACATTTACATACGAATGCCAGTGGCTCCCTTTGAGTCCTGCCTTTGTGTGATTGTAGGAGTTGGGATGGGGTTCCGTGGATGTGTTGGATCCCAGAAAAGGCTCTTGATTCAAGTCCTGTTCATCTTCTGCTCTTCATATATTCCTCAACTCAAATGTCTATGGAAGCAAAGGTGGGATTTTTCTCTTAAAATAGTTTAAACACTCAACAGCATCATGTATATATTTTGCATACCCACGTCAGCCTTCCATCCACAGTTCTTTATGGGACAACCTTTCTTCGAATGGGACCTTTGCTGTAGAGATTAACTGTAAGACCATGTGACATTTCAAGAAATAATTATCAACAAGATACAGAAATGAAGGTTGAATGTAATTCAGATTGGTGAGTGGGAACAGGTGAACAGTACGCGGACTAGGAAATGATTACTTGGTAGAGATACACCTGAGAGAAATACATGTAATGGCTTGCTTAAGGGCTGTGCCCTTGGCTTTGTTCTGTTTCCTTAATAGAGACTTATCAATTACATTTGCTGATGGCTTGAAGCTAATGAGAGAATATGCTATATAAATTAGATACAATCAAATTTCATATGAAAACATGGAGTTTTCCCTATGGAAAGACTCAGCGGAAGAAGAGCAAGACTAGAAAGACTTAGCTTACTAAAATCACATGAGGAAAGGAAAGGACCTAAGATTTGAACAAATTCTTAATATTTGGGAAGAAGTATAGAGTGGAGGTTAAGACTGGCTTCAGGGTGGATCTCAGCTGTCTGGAGATGAATCTCAGCTCTACAGTATTTTAGTTTGTTGACCTTCTATTTATAACATCTCTATGCATGTTTCCTCATCTGAAAAATGAGGATAATAATATCTGCCCCCTAGAGTTTTTGTGTGGATTAAATGAGTCCGTGTAAATTACAAACTTAGCGTGGTTTCTGGCACATATATTAGGTTCTCGATAACTACAGCTAATGGTTGCTGCTCCCCCAAAACCTGATGCTACTTCAGGCCTGGCATTATCAAAGTACAGCATTTAGAACCCAGGAAGGCGATGGTACATAAGCACACATGCGCACATACGCACACAGCTCTTTCACACACGGCACATGCACACCCTGTCTCTGTCACAATACACTCTGTGGACACACTCACACGTGCATGCACACACATACACACACGCAGATACTATGCTAGTCAGACTCTAGTTGACAGATCCCATTTTCGGTGGTCACACCATAAGGAGGTTATTCCATGGAATACCTTCTGAGGAGAGTGATGGTGTAAGTGGAGTCTGACATCCCTGAGCAAGTGGACCAGATAAGGAACTGGAGACGTTTAGTGTGGAGGCAGAACAGGCTTTGGTAGGATCCCATTGCTCTGTGCAGAGTATCTGTCATACTGAAGGAGTAGGTGAGATAGTAAGTACTGTATGTTGAATACTTGCAAGGTAAGGCTGAATGCTTTTCATTGTTGGGATGACACTGTCATTGCCTCCATCTTACAGAAACTAGGCTCAAAGGGAATAAGTAGCTTTCCCAAGGTTGCCCGACTTTTAATTGGCAGGATCCTGTCTTTGAACCCAGGCAGCCTGACTTCGGAGCCCTCCTACTGTCTATTCATTTTTCTGCCAGTGTGCAGATGTCAAGGGCAATAACCAGATATGTTGGTTAAGTCACTTCACATGCATAACCTTATTTCATTCTCACCACCACCCTGTGAGATGGCTGCTATGAATGACTCCCCCATTTGGCAGATGAAGAAAGTGAGGCTCAGAAAGGTTAAATACCCTGTTTGAAATGAGTGATAAAGGAGGAATTTGAACCCAGGCTTCATGTGCAGGTGTGCTGAAAAACCACCCTAGATTCTCTCACTAGGATTAGAGTTCAGTCTAATAGTACAATTCTACAAGAACATGGATTTCAACTTGCTTTAAACAGAAAACTATTAATCAGTAGAGTAATGATGACTGGGCCATGCCCCTTGGGTAGGTGGGGAGTTCCAGCAGAAACTGGGTGGTTATGTTGGGAATATTTCACAGGAAATTTATGTACCTAATAGGAGATGAACCTTTATTATTTTTCTCTTTATTTTTATTTTGGGTAAAGGTAGTATATACATGTAGCCCAAAATTGAAAAGGTAAAAAATGGTATCTGATAAAAGTCTACCTCCAACCTTGCCCCTACTAATCTGTTTTCTTTAACCATTATTAACCAGTTCATTTAGCCACTAGTTTCTTGGGCAACTATCTGTTTTTTTCCAAAGTGTATTTTTTTTTATTTTGAGAGAGAGGAAAAAGCATGAGTTAGGGAGGGACAGAGAGAGAGGGAGAGAGAGAGAATCCCAAGCAGGCTCCGTGTTGTCAGCATAGCCTCCAATGCGGGCTTAAACCCACAAACCATGAGATCATAACCTGAGCCAAAGTCAGATGAGATTTTAAATGCAATGATCAAATATACATATATGTGTATTTCCTTGTTTTCATAAATAGCAGTTTGTTCAAAAAACATTAACCACTATAGATATTTCAGAAGAAAATTTAATGGGAGGATTGATTCCAAATGGTTCAAAAGGGAAAATCATATCTAGAGCCACAGCAACCCTACATTCACTGCTGCTGTTGTCACTACCACTATGGCCAGTGGAGAACCCAGAGCCTGTGCTCCCACTGATGCTGTAGGAATTGCCACCAACCTGCTGTATCTGCTGAGGCTGGTGGGGAAGCTTTCATAACTACCACCAGAAGCAGAATGATTGCTACCTCCTTCCTAACTTCAACTCTTGCATAAATGGCTCCCATTGGTAGAAATTAACTGGAACCATGTGGCAAAAGAATCTGGGAAGTATAGATTTAGGCTTTCAGCCCGCATAGTGCAGGAGACAAGGATGGGTGTGGGACTGGGTGGCAATAGACAGTGAGCAATAGTCTATCCCTTTAGCTGTTCAAAGTTCACATATACTTATCTGTACTGTTCCGTACCCTTTCTCACTTAATGTATCCGGTTGTGATTCCGCAAGAGTATGTGCAGAGCTGCCTCATTCTTGTTAATGATTGCCAAGGGTGCTGTCATATGGATATCCAATAATTTATATTTCATAATTTTACTAATACAAATAATGCCGAACTTATGTCATTTCAAACATTTGGTAGCATATCCATAGGATTCCTTCCTGGAAATAGAACGAGCCCCAGGAGTATTGTATGCCGTGGGTGCTGTAATGCACCTTGAGGAATAAAGGACTTTCCCCAGCTGCTGGCATTGCTACCAGAAGCCAGCTCTCAGCAGTCAGCCCTCTTTTGGAAGTGCCTCAGGTGAGGAGAGCTGACTTGTCCAAGCTCACATCTCTTTCCTGGTGGCAGCCACATTCAGTGACTGGACAGTATGAAGACCTTGCCCATTTACCTCAGCTTGGGACAACTCTGAAGGAGTTGAAGCTCCCAGCTTCAGAGCTCTTTGGTGAGATGGCAGTGCAGACTGCCTTCTCCTTCCCCCCAGTGCTGCTTTCTTCCTCTTACTGCCCATCCAGTGATGGTGATCCTCGGAGTGTTCCCTGATGGACCTCCTATGGGAGGCTAGTGTCTGTCTCAGAGTGTACCTCCCAGTATAAGTATACACTTACCATTATGATAGCTATTGCCAAGTTGCCTTCCATAGAAGCTGTATAGATGATCTGTAAGACCCTTCTGGTGTGGAGTTCTAGGAGTGTGATTGATCCATGGTTTCTGGGGTCCTTCGTGCACAGAATGCTCTCCTGGTTTCAGCCAAGCATTGATGCTGAACTCTGAAGTGCTCCATATTTTGCTCTTCCTATTTGACCTCCTTGTGTTTGAAATTCACCAGAGCTTGGCATTTCTCTGCAGGGCCTGAGTCCGGCAGAACCCTACCCGCTCTGATCCACTAAGCCTTGTTTTGTTAACACAATCCTGCAAGATTTATTTGTTTGGCTTGGCTTACCCTGACCTCAGACGTTCTGTTTTGTATTATTGTTAAAAGCGTGCAGGTCTCCATGGAGGCCTTTTTCTTTTCAAATCTAAGAACCAGCTGGGGGAATGAAAAAAGCAGGTGGGACACTAGGGAGTATTAGCTGAAACATAACTCATTAGAGGAGCAAGTGTCTCTCTTTTTAACCATGGCATTGATTAACATGGGTGAGTTTATCACCATCCTGGCTCTACATTTAGACTCACCAATTTAAGAAGGCCATAGAGAAATGGAGAAACAATAGGAATGGTGATGGTGGTTAACTTTGAACATTTTCTGTATGCTGGGTGTCATGTTAAATGCTTCCTGTGCCTTAACTTATTCCACACATTGTGCCTGTTGGTGAGGAAGCTGAGGCTCAGGGAGCTTAAATAAATTGCCCAGCCAGGTCACATAGCTTGTATGAATGTCCTGCAGCTGGGATCTGAACCTGGGTCCAGCTGACTCCAGGGTCCTGCTTCTTAACCAAAGTAGATCTATCAGCGTATATGTTGGGTCTTGAATTTGTCTTCAACGAGTTTTTTTGTATTTCCTCTCTAACCCAGGTTCCTCGAGCACGTAATCCCACCGTCCTTTCCCATTTCACCCTACTCTTTTGATCTGCTGGGTAAATTACAAATTAAGAGATGTCCTTCCAGCCAGACTCTTCCTTTCCTTACTAACCTGGGTGGCTCTTACTTATCATTTGATGTTTCTGGCTTATTGCTGGATAGTTCCCCTGTTAACAGTTCTGTTTGTTCATTGTTCCCCCTGCCCCAAGAGTAAATGTTTACTATTTGTCTCTAAGTGTAGCTGTACGCTTTGGACTACACGAAGTGCATATTAGCTCCAACTGGAGCCAGACCACCTGGGTTTGAATCCCAACTCTGCCACTCCCTGAGCAACCTTGAGCAACTGACTTAACTTCTCTGTGCTTCAATGTCCGCATATGTAAGATGAAAGTAATAGTAGTAATAATAGCAATCACAAGATGTACCTACAGAGTTATACGATCAAAGTAAATTACCACATGTAGGGCACTCAAAGCAGAGCCTGGCATATAGAAAGTGCTAAGTGTTAGTAGCTAGTCTTACAATCATCTTTACATTGTTAAACACATCAACAGAATAATTTCTAGGTGTCAGTCTCTGGGATTATTCAGAAATGCAGAGTATATAATCCATGCTTAAAGAAGTTTGCTGTGTAGTTGGAGGGGTGGGATAAGAAATATAAAATGTCCATGTGTGTGTGTGTGTTTTTTTATTATTTACATATATGTCCAATCATATTTCCCCAAAACATAATGGCATTCAACTGGCATCTGGTGCAAACTTCTAACTTTTCCTTGATAGCAAATATCCTGGTAGAGGTGTTCAATAAATGTTGAGTAGATGTGTGAGTGAATGGGTGGTGTGGTACAATCATAGTACGGTGGGACTAGAAAGAGACCTTGGGGATCATCTAATCCAACCTGCTTGTTTAACATCTGAGTTTCAGAGCAGGGAAGTAACTGTACACAGCACACACATCACATTATGGCTGGAGTCCAGTGTAGAGACAGCAGGCTCCCGTCTCCCATGTCACCATCTTTCCTATTACATCTCCACCTGCCAGTGTTATTTTTGTCTTCCGCTTTTAAGAAGCCACTAGGCCCTTCTGATGGTTTTGGTAGCAAACAAGTTAATCTCATTCTCTAGTTGTGAAGTCTGTATTTTCCACATTTACCTGCAAAAGGCCTTCCTGTGGGGGCAGCCATGTCTAGGTTGGATGCTGAGCCAAGCCACAGGGGATGGCCAAAGGCGAGCCCCAAATGAGGGCCGGGGCGAGTGGATATTGAGGGGGTGGGTGGATATTGAGACTGTGGCTGCATGAGCCCTGCTGATTCTAAATACAACACAGACTGCTTTATCACTTTGCGGCCCACCTCCCTGGTTTAGCTGTACTACTCAGTTCCTTAATCAACAATGAGAAGGCAGGAGCCATGAGAATGGAAGCAAGTCGATCTTCTCATGCTGGGCAATCCAGCTCATAGTTCTGTAGCCTCTACCTACTATGTGTGGTCACTTACCCTTCCTCACTGCCACCTCCCTCCATCAATATCTCCTCTGCCCCCTGTTAGTATCATGGATGAATGAGACTCCAGTGGAAATTAAGGAGCAGTTTTGAAGGAGAACTAAATAAACCCTTTAATTTCTTGAGGGCTGTGTATTAAAACAAATACACACAACTTGACTTATCTCAACCCTCTCCTTAATTCAAGAAACACATACTGAGCACTTGTTCTGTCCTTGGCCTTAATGACAGAGCTTTCCACTCTCATAGTGGAAGGATAGACAGTGGGGGGCAGTGACTGTAATGTGTCAGAGACCTTTGCAAAGCCTAGTGAGCACAGAAGAGGGATCACCACCCTTGCCTTGGAACATTCTTAGGAAAGGTTTCACAGAGAAGCTAATACTCTGTGGGGGGTTGGGGAAAATAATTAGCTTTGTGTCAGGCTGCAAAGGAGGGAGATGTGCATATCAGGCCTGCCAGCTAAAGACTGCATTTTAGGGGCACCTGGGAGGCTCAGTCAATTGAGCATCTGACTCTTGATTTCAGCTCAGGTCATGATCCCAGGGTCATAGGATAAAGCTCTACATCGAGGCTCCACCCCGAGCACAGAGCCTGCTTAAGATTCTCTCTCTCAATCTCTCTCTCTCTCTCTCTCTCTCTCTCTCTTTCTCTCTCTCTCTCTCTCTCTCTCTCTCCCCCCCTCTCTCCCCCTCTGTCCCTCTCCCCCACTTATACACTCTCTCTAAAATAAAATAATAATAATAATAATAATAATAATAATAATAGGCATGTTTTAAATCTTAGTTTGTTACAGATGGGGAAAATGACCAGACTATAGGGTGCATGAGAAGGGGGAATGGGAAATAAAGCTAGAAAAGAAGACAGAGAATAGTTTCATCAGGATGGGCTTTGTGTGGCATGGCCTACCGCTGGAAATCACGTCCTAGAGTCAGTGAGGACATACTTGTTAGATTTTTAAGTCATGGAGTGATGTGATCAGGTCTTTGTTTCAGGATGAACATGCTGATAGTAGTTTGGAAGATTAGCTGGGTAGGAGTGGTGGCCTGAGACTGGAAGCAGAGAAACTCAGCTCTGGGTTGGGTGAAAAAGGCATCTTATCCTTGAATATTGTGCTTGGGGCTGAGGTTCAGGGAAAGGACTTGGTAACTATCCAGTGAATGCATGTCAGTCCCTGCCACGTGGTCTTTAGCTTCATTCTGTACCTGCAACTTGCATTTGAAAGGGGAAGAGATGACCTATTTTTTCTTTAAAGCAGAGAGGATGGAACCAGAACCACATGATGTGTTTGCACTGGCATCCCATAAAAGCAAGCGCTGTCAACCGCTTCTTATTCACCACCTTTGTCAGCCACTTGCCCTGACCCATTTCACCCCCACATTCCAGTTTGCTCTCAGTCTGCCTAATCTCTGGCCTTGTGATGCCTTTGACTGCTTATGATCTCCCTCCTCTGCCCCCTCCTCCCGACTTCTGCCCCTCCTCATACCCTCTCCAGCTTTGACCTTCAGCTTTTGCTCGGCCACTCTTTACATTTACTGAGCCGGCTCTGCTGTTCTGTCTACCATTTGGGGTCTGGCCCACTCCCTGATGAGAGGACCTCCCCCTGGCTTTTCACCCTGACTCTGCCAACAGCCCCTGCCCGGATGTGCTTACACACAGGATTTCAGCCTTGCATTTTAGTAGAATCCAGGGTTATTAATTAACCCAGGGTGGAGCCTATTATGAAACATCCCAGAAAGCTGGAACAGACCAAAGGGACTTCTGAACTCGCAGCAGGGAAAAATGCCTTTAATTGACTGGGATGACTTCACCACAAAATCTGTCTAGCTGTTATGCTAAACTGGAAACTAATCTATTAGATTGTCTAAGGAATCTCCCAACCCGCCCTGACCAGAATCTCCTGAGGAGAGAAGCCAGGCCCGCACATAAACAGGACTTCTGCTTTGAAATGGATTCTTTTGGATCCTACCCAGACTGGCTACATTTTCCAATCCTTGAGTAAAAGAGGGGATGCTGATACCTGAGAATGAGTTCATATGTCCTACCATGTCTACCTTTAAGATCACATAGGAGCTGTTCTAAGGAGCTGCTCACTTTAGAATTCAGCCCAGGCTGAACCTATCTGGGACCACTTCTCTCAGGAAGTTTAGAGAGTGACATGAACGAATTTCCATGGATGGTGCTGTTCTGGGCTTGGAAGGGATCGATGGGAATAGCCACTGTCTGATCCCATGCTTACATGGCATGTGTACACTAAGCACTTCATATGGATTAGTTCATTTAATCCCCATCACTTCCTGTGAAGGTAGGTATTAACATGTTTCCCCATTCTCTAGCTGAGGAAACTAAGGCTAAGAGAGGTTATAAGGGGGCACAGCTTACAAGTGGCAGAGGCGGAATTCACAGTTATCCAGATGCTATTTTAAGGGGCAAGGTGTATTACAGAGAAGTAAAGTCTGGGCAAAACGTGGTGAATTTCTTCTCATGTGTAAAGGGCCGGCTTGTGTCTGAGACTTGTTCCATGGGACTCAAGCTTGGCCTCCAAGGTCCTCTGTGAGCTAGTCGCTGCCTACCTTTCTTTCTTCATCCCCTTCATTATCTAACTTAGGCTGTAGTCCCGGCAAACCCCTGGTAGCTCCCCACCGATCCTAACACTACCGTCTTCTGTCTACATCCCCATCCATGCCTGTGCTTATGAAATCTCTCCTCCTAGGACATCCTTTCCCAAATTTTGCTGCAACGTCTTCAAGATTTAGCCTTGGCCTTGTTTCTGTTCTGCTTCCCCTGACCACCCACGGGAGGCAGGACCAGTTGCCCCTTATCCATGCTCTCACACAAGCATTTCTACCATTTTCTACCATTGCACTTACCAGATTGCTTTGAGGTTACTAGTCCACTGGCCTGTCACTCCCTTTAGAGAACATGGACAGTATGTTTATTCATTCTATAAATATGTATTGAGTGCCTACTATGTGCTAGGGCTACAGTGGTGATTGAAAACAGATGTGGTCTCGAGGAACCTGGCTGGCTCAGTCAGTTAAGCCTCCGAATTCAGCTCAGGTCATGATATCGTGGTTCATGAGTTCAAGCCCCACATCGGACTCTGTGCTGACAGCTCAGAGCCTAGTGCCTGCTTCAGATTCTGTGTCTCCCTCTCTCTCTCTGCCCCTCCCCTTCTCACACTCTATCTTGCTCAAAAATAAATAAACATTAAAAAACTTAAAACAAAAAACACATGTGGTCTCTACTGGATAGAGCTTAAAATCTAATGGAGGAGACAGATACGAATCGCATAATCAGTCTCTCTCTCTCTCTCACACACACACACACCATAATTACAAATTGATTAGGAGCTGTGAAAGAAAGATACACAGTGTTACAGTAGCATGTGGTGGGTAGGCTACCACTGGGTACTTATTCAGGTACTTAGTAGGTGCTCCAAGTACCCAGATACATAATCTGTCATCATTTCATATCTCTCTAACTTCTCTGAGGTAAGGAAAAATCAAACAGTGACAGGGAAAATATTGGATCCACCATAAGAACTTCCCCGGAGATAGACTTACCAAAATACCCTATTGTCTGGTAAATGACACAGGTAAAGCACTAGTCTGACATGAATGATACATGTAAAGCAATGATACATTACAATACAGGTAAAACGTGCTTGAGTGAGCACGACGTGCCTGCCACTGTCTGAGAATTCATGTAATCTCCCCACAACCCCACCAAGGAAATACTGATGGAAATAAGACCCGACAGGGTAAGTATCCTGCTGATGGCCCCACAGCTGGTAGGCAGGAAAGCTGAGATATGGAGGCTCCAAAGATGCCCTGGAGCCCACACTGCTGACCCTACATCTCACTGCCTCTCACCCTTCTGTAGAACTGGGGCTCATCAGGCACACTTCCTCACCCAAGGTCGTGGTGCTGGTGATAGAGAGCCAAACTATGCCCACCCTGTCTCTTCTTTTCCAAGTCTGGCTTTGGAGTTTCTAGGGGAATGGGCACCCGGGTGGCTCAGTCAGTTAAGCATCCGACGCATGATTTTGACTTAGGTCATGATCTCACGGTTTGTGAGATTGAGCCCCATGTTGGGCTCTGTGCTGACAGCATGGAGCCTGCTTGAAATTCTCTCTCTCTCTCTCTCTCTCTCTCTCTCTCTCTCTCTCTGCCTCTCTCTCTCAAAATAAATAAATAAACTTAAAAAATAAAAAAAGAATGGAGTTCGCAGGGGAAGAACTTGGCAGTGATAAGAAGGCAGCACCAGAGAGGAAGCGGAACTGAGCCTCATCTGGGGGCATCAAGGGTTGCGCTTTGGAGGTTCTGAGTGCGAATTCAAGGAAAGAAGGAAGATTAGTTACTGCAGGTCAGCTGTGTGCTCCTCGTCAGCCTCATGCTTCCTGCATGCTGCTGTATTCAGCCCTTCAGCAGTGCCTGTGGTGTGAGTCTCATTATTGTCCTGATGAGGAAACTGAGGCCAAGAGAAGTGAAGTAGGTATTTGTGTAGTTAGTGGCAGAATTGCTACTGGAACCTATATCTGCCTGTTCCAAAAGCCCATAATTTTCCCCTTAACTCACCCATTGCCCAGCCAGCCTGGGGAAAAAAAAAAAAAAAGGCTTGCTACGTCTGGCTTAATGCAGTTTTTCAGATTGGTTTTCTTGGAGACCATGGATAGCCCATGTGGGTTTTCTGAGCTCCCTGTATCTGTGTTGCTGGTACCTTTCTTTGCTCCCTGAGCAACAACCCTGAAGTTCCCCTCATGGGCTTCTGGGTGGGTTCTCAGCCTGTTTAAGATGGAATTGAACCAGGTGACCTCCCCACCCACCCCACCTCAGGGCCTACATTCTGTCCAGACAGGGAGGAGACCGGCAGCCCACCCCTCTGGCTGCCAGGAAAAGCAAGGGAAACAGACGGGTGAATCTCCCCTGGCGGGGCCAGCCACACACCAGGAACCCTAACTTTGCATTCATTGGACAGAACCAGGTTTTGATCATTTGTCTTAATTTGCTTATTCTCGTGCAGCTGCGTTGGTCTGTCTGGCTCCCTTTGCCCTCCTCGGTCCAGGCTCCTCCATGTCTGTGGGATGAAGGCCAGAGTCCTTAAGCAGCCCCATGGCTCATCCCAATCAGGCACCGGCCTGCCTTTCTCACCACCTCTCTTTTCCTCTTTCTGCTCAGTGGTGCCCCCGAGAGTCCTTGGAGGAGCCAATATTTAATTTCGATGGTCTCTTGTTTACAGCAGCTTTTCTCTTAGGTTCCACATCTCGCTTTCCAAAAATGTGATTTCTATGAATATCTATCCATCTGTCTCTTCTTCCATTCCTATACCTTTTTATTTATGTGTTCACCTTCTCTCTAAAACCTAGGTCATGCTCCACTCCTTTTTTGTGGTCTCTAATAGAACTAGCCTTCTTTCTCCTAAACACCTTCATGAAATTTAGTATTTCATAGTACCAATAATAGTGATAATATAAGGACTCCCATATATTAAGCATTTGCTGCATACACACACATACACACACGCATGCCTGACACTCCACCAAGATTTGCTATACATACCCTCCCTTCATCCTCACAGTGGCCTTGTAAGTTATCTATTACTATCACAGGGGAAGAAATGAGGATTCAGAGAGGCCCAGCAGAGCAGCTTTCAGTTGGCAGAGTCATGATTCGACCCCTGGTTCCCAAGCAGCCCATACCCTATTCTCCTAACTCCCACTGCAACCTCACCCCTCATTTTGGGGGATATGAATCTACTACTGTCCCTTCTGGTTTCTTCTAACCCTGACTTTAATTGTCCTTCGCTATATATTTATTGGGAAATGACATTAAGATTCTGAAGTAAACAGGCTCATTTTTACTAATTCTTATTACTATTCTGTATTTTACTCACGTGGAGGAAAATTTTTTGTTGCCTTAGAAGAAAGAAGAAATATTTTGGGGTGCATGGGTGGTTCAGTCAGTTAAGCATCCGACTTCGGCTCAGGTCATGATCTCATGGTTCATGAGTTCGAGCCCCATGCCTGGCTCTGTGCTGACAGCTCAGAGTCTCGAACCTGCTTTAGATTCTGGGTCTCATTCTCTCTCTGCCCCTCCCCCACTCCTGCACATGCACACACACTCTCTCTCTCTCTCTGTCTCTCAAAAATAAATAAATTTTTAAAAATGTTTTTAAAAATAAAGAAGAGATATTTTGAGACAATTTGGTGTGATGGATGAAGCTATGCCTCAGATCAGAAGAGCAAAGGATCAAGTCCTGACAGTGCCTCTTATTACCTGTGGGACTTGGGGGATGTGACTCAAGGTTCTAAACTTCAGTTTCTTTATCCACCAAATGGAGAGATCATAGCACTACTACTGTGTTTAGCACACTGTAAAAATGTGGTCCATTTTCATTAAATCAGAGGGGACCCTGGATCTAGGTTGATTATTTGTAAAAGGAGGAACTGGCCAATGTTTGGAGCGCTTTCTACCTGCCAGCTCTCCTCAGCCCCAACAGATACCACTGCTCAATGAAGGCATGCTTCCCAGCCGAGCTTAGGGCAGCCTCATTATTCTCCACACAGCAACCAGAGCTGGCAGTAAAATGAAACCCATTGGGTGACCCCAAAGGAACTTTCAGTTCTCACATTCTGTGGGTTTGATACAAGCCTACTTAAAAAGGATTGTAAATTAGGGATAAGATGGTTGGATCCTGGAAAGATAAGCTCAGTTAATAAATATACGATGGGAATGAAACCAAGAATACTGAACAACAGACCTCTGAATTTTCTTCTGGCGATCTGTAACCTGGAGTTGTCTACAGGAACAACTGTTTTCTGGTTATACCCCTTAGACCCATAGTGTAGGAATACCTGGGGGCGCAAACTACTGAGCATCTTTGGAAAGGCGGGGGAGGGAGGGAGGGAGGGAAGGAAGGAAGGAAGGAAGGAAGGAAGGAAGGAAAGAAGGAAGGAAAGAAGGAAGGAAAGAAGGAAGGAAGGAAAGAAGGAAGGAAGGAAAGAAGGCAGGCAGGCAAGCAGGGAAGGAAGAGAGCTTAAGTCATTCCTTCTTCTCTATCAAGACTTCCGAACCAGGGGCGATTTTGCCCTCCGAGGGACATTTAGCAATGCCTGGAGACATTTTTGGTTGTCACAAATGGAAATGCTGCTGACGTGTATGGGTAAAGGCCAGGGACATCTTACAATACACAAAACAGCCACCTGCAACAAAGAATTATCCAGCTCAAAATGTCAAGGTGCCAAGGTGGAGAAACCCTGTTTTAGACAGAAACAACTCAAAGATGACCTTTTGTGCAGGGAGCCCCATGGTTCCCTAAAGACAGGTGATAGCAGTGTAGTGTATGATGGTGTGGGTTTCCCAGACCAGACCTCTCCAAAGAAGCTTCACCTTCACACTCCCTTTCAGTCAGCACAGTAGCATTGGGACAAGGACATGGCAGGGACCTTCTCCCCCATTCTTACCTGACAAAGACACTGAGGCCGAAATTCCTGTGATTTCCCCAAGATCGCACAGCTGAATGTTCCAAGAATGGAATTGGACCTGGGTCTCTCTTAGCCCATGCTGTGTGATTTTGCAACACAACCCCACATAATAAATGTGTCCCCTGGCTTGTACCAGTAACCCAGCAGAGGCCTAGAGTCTGTTGAAATCCTGAAGGGCTAGACCAAGCCTATTGTAAAAGTACTCAGGATTTGTTTTAGTTAAGTATGGAAAGATGACAGAAATAACCTACATGAAAGATGAAGTTCATTGTGTTCATAGTCCCCTAAAAGCAGGAGGCATAGCTTGCCACGTTTGGGGACCACATGAGGAAGCACCATGGCCAATCAGGAGGCAGAGGGAGCTAGGCGAAAATGTGGGCAAGAGCCTTTATTATGGATTTGCAGGAAGGAAAGGGCTAGCAGGGCAAGCAGCCTTAGGACTGACTAGTTGGAATAATTTCAGCAGGCTCTAGGGTGTAGGGGGCTGTCCCTGATTGTCTGGAACCTAGCCTTTGTTGGTCTTAGAGCAGGGGGATAGTGGCCTGGAGTGTGAGAACCTGGTAGAGCAGGTAGTTAACCCACGGGCTCTGGATTGGTTTCGGCTTGCATTTGAAAGAGAGTTGTTTACCATCTCTAGGAATTGGCTAACTGGGAGAGGCAGTCTTTCCAGGGTCAGCAAGTCCTCAAGATGTGAAAACATCAGAATATAGAAAATAAGACATGGCTAATACACCTGTCTAAGTCCCAAGCCTCATCGCACTGTAGTTTTTTTTTCATAGTATTTATTTTATTTGAATTATTTTTAACGTTTATTTATTATTGAGAGAGAGACAGAGCATGAGCAGGAGAGGGGCAGAGAGAGGCGGAGACACAGAATCCAAAGTAGTCTCCAGGCCCTGAGCTATCAGCACAGAGCCCAACTCGGGGCTCGAACTCACAAACCATGAGATCATGACCTGAGCCGAAGTCGGACGCTTAACTGACTGAGCCACCCAGGCGCCCCTTTTTAATAGTCTTTTAAAAACAAACTCTTTTATTTCCAATTAAATCTTATATAAAACCCCCAAATTTAAGCAAATTAAAACATAAAAATTACTGCTCTGTTTGATTCATAGCTGGAAATCCCTGAATCCTTTGAACCTCCAGAAGGTGAGTAAGGCCCCTCCTTAGACTGCCTCTTTGGAGGTAATTCTCCTGCTGTCATCCTACCATGACCTCCAGGCCTGCTGTTCCCCTTGTCTCAGGTACTGCTATGGGTTGCAAGAAGCCTAGTGAAGTAGCTAAGAGCAGGGACCCTGGAGCCAGACTACTTGTGTTCACCTGGTCTGTAACCTCCCAGCTGTGTGACCTTGGGAACTACATGTAATCTCATTGCACCACTATGCTCCCAGGTATAAAGTGGGCATAATAATTAGACGACCTCCCTTAAGTGGTTACTGCCCTTCGAACAGTGCCTGGCACATAGGAAGTGCTTAAAAACTGTGATACATTTTAATCCTAATATAAGTATAATTAATGATATGAAATCATAAATATCATTATTATATTGCCACCGGAAATACCAATTGTATTCATACAGCTACCTCATCTAGTCCTATTACAGTTACTTTTGTTGGTGCTTCTCCAAAGACTACAATCACTGATTCTTCTACTTTAGCCTTTGTTGCTGCTGCTTCTCCTACTTTTGTTCCTACTGGGATAAACCATTTTCATAAACCATTGGACATTACTACCGCCAAGTGAAAGTAATGTCAGCCAGGTTCTTAGAGTTAAAGCAGGTGTGAAGGTGTAGAAAAAGACATGAGCCATCACTGCTGGGCCACCACGGACACACTCATCCTGTTTCCCTTCTACCTTTGTCTGTATTCTCCTTGCTGTTGGTTTAGGGGGAGTTATTTATGAAGTCATGTGGGCCACCGATGAGGTTGTATGTGTGATTCTAAGCTTATGAGGTGTTTTCCCTGAGCCTGCAAAGTCAGAAATGACCCATTAAAATTCTTGGTAGTGCCTGACATGTGTGTGAGTGCCATTGTGAGTCAGCAGCTCAGAGGGCCACTCTGCTCCCTGGAAGTGGGCAGAGAACCCTCCTTGCCTTGGCTTCTTGACATGGAAATGCCTTGACTGCAGGTGGCTCTTTTCCCTGACACTGTCCCTTGCACTCCCCATTTGGGGATTCGGTTCAGATTGGCTCTGGGCCTTATCTGGATCATGCTGTCTTGGAACTACTGTGGCCTCTTGGGAAGACAATGATCATCTGAGAAGATGAACTTGGCCTCTAGAAACAAGAGTCCCTATTGAGGAAAAGGAATCAAAGAACAGCTCCTTTGCAAGGAGAAAGTGGCCCTTGGGCTCCCCCTTTCCTGAGCCCTGCCTTAATTTGGAGATATTTCACAGTGGAGTTTTGAAGGGGTGACTGGTTCATACCAAGCTGCCTTAAATGCTTGGAGCAGAAGCCTATGGGGACTTGCAAATCAACCCCGGGAAGAGAAATTAGCTATGTCTTGTCTCAGAACTCCCAAAGCCTGCTCCAAAATAAACACATAAGCTGTGCCGGCAGGGAAAGCTTAGGCCTTTTTTCTTCTTCATTTTAGAAACTCCATGTGTGCATTATTCTAAATAGGCGCCAGCACACGAGGCCCTTTTAACAAGATTGAAAACAGATGGGGCCTCAGGCTGTTCAGTAGCTCTCAGAAACGAACATGGGAAGTGCTAAGCCATCTCGTGTCCAGGCGACGTTCATCTTCTTCTTGAAGCACAAGTCCGCCAGGCCTCTCCTGCGCAGGGAAAACGAATCTGCTTCCTGCGTCAGGTCTGTCAGCCAGGGGAAGGAAATCTCTCCTTTCACTGCATTTACCCGTGTTTGCATTTACTTAACCCTTTGGCAGCTTGGGAGAAAGGAGGATGGGGCTACCCTTGGAGGCCCCATGCCTCTGGAGCTGGGAGCGTTGGGTTTACCTTCCTTACTATAAATGGGAAGATGACCTTTCATGGTTCACATCTCTCTGAAGGCTCCCAGGCTCACTCCAAGTATTAGCCAGAGGCCTTCCCACAGCTATAGGCCCTTCGTGGTTAGACTTCTCTGGCATTCTTCCTGCCCTTTCCTGCCTTGTCTTCCTTGCTTACTCTGAGCTAGGCATGCTGACCTTCTCACTGTTCTCTAAAATCCAGTGACAGAAAACAAGTGTTGGGGAGGTTGGGGAGAGATTGGAACCCTGCGTGCCTTGCTGGTGGAGTGTAAAATGGCACAGCCGCTGTGGAAACCAGTGTGGCAGTTCCTCAAGTTAAACACAGAATTACCTTATGACCAAGCAGTCCCACTTCTAGGTATATGCCCCAAAGAACTGAAAGCAGGGACTCAAACAGATGTTTTTAAATCCATGCTCACAGTGGCATTATTCCCAACAGCCAACAGATAGAAGTAACCTAATGTTCGTTGACAGACGAATGTGTAGACAGAATGTGGTCTATCCATACAATGGGGTATCAGCCTTAAAATGGAAGGAAATTCTGACAAATGCTACAACATGAAATTTGTAGACATAAAAAGACAAATACTGTATGATTCCACTTATATGAGGTCCCTAGAGTAGTCAGATTCAAAGACACAGGAAGTAGGATGGTAGCTACCAGGGGAAAGGGGACTGGGGAGTTCTTGTTTCACGGGTACACAGCTTTTGTTGGGAATGATGAAAAAGTTCTGGGGATGGATGGTGGTGATGGTTGTACAACAATGTGAATATACTTAATGCGTCTGAGCTATCCGCTTAAAAAACAGTTAAAATGGTAAATTTTATGTTTGGGTATGTTTTACCACGATGAAAGCAAACTTTAAAAAACAAGTGAGCGCACTCTGCCTCATGGCCTTTGCTCTTACTGTTCTCTTGGCCTGGAACCCCCTTCCCCAAGGTGTCCTCACTGTATTCCTCACTGAGGTTCTTTGTGCCAGTGTCACCTCCTCAGCAATGCTTGGCCACTCTCCCTAAAGTGACACTCCCCCCCGCCTCCATGCACACTTCTCAGTCACTCTGTATCTCTTCACCAGCTTCATTCTCCTTCACAGCATTTAGCACCCTGAGTCCTAAAATGCTGATCTTCCCAAAGTATCTGGCACCAAGCTGGAGGTGCCTTAGAACAGCAGGGCCTCTGTGTCCAGGGTTCAAACGTCACTGTGTGTCCGGGGGCCCCCGTAGGAGGAAGTGGCAGGTCCTCATCTCGGGGTGCAGACTGGATTAATTGAGAGAAGGTGAGACACAGGGAGACAGCTGGGAGGCAACTCTGGGGAGAGAAGGGGAGCAATGGGTAGGAAAAGAAGGTTGAATGCTCTTTTCTTTTAATAAAGTTTATTCATGTATTATTTCTGAGAGAGAGAGAGAGAGTGTGTGTGTGCACAAGTGGAGGAGGGGCAGAGAGAGAGGGAGAAACAGAACCCAAAGTAGGCTCCAGGCTCCAAACTGTCAGCACAGAGCCCAATGTGGGGCTTGAACTCATGAACCGTGAAATCATGACCTGAGCTGAAGTTGGACACTTAACTGACTGAGTCACCCACGCGCCTCTGAATGCTCTTTTAATTTCTATAACCCTGAAAATGGTTTTGTACCTTCCAAAAGAAAAAAAAAAAAGTGCATGAAGGCAGGATAAGAGCATTTGGATTTCTCAAGAGCTTTGATGGATAAGACGTTCCTGCCATCACATTACAAGTTTCAATTTGGAGAAAGAAACTATAGAAATTAAATGCCATCAGCCTACTTAAGTTCTTTCAGTGTCTCCCCTGGGTTGTTCAGGGTCATGTGTGCTATGACATGTCAACTCTTCTGACCCCAGACAGCCCCTCCCGGAGCTCCAGCCATCCAGTTTCACACATGCCTGTGATACAACTGGACACAGCAGCTGCCCAGCAGTGGCCTTTGCTTCCACATCCCAGTCTCCAAATCCCCAAACTGTCCATCGTCCCTCTGGAGAAATGTGGGGAGACTTTCACCCCTGGTTTGCTTAATCCTATAAACACACTTTTCTGAACATTCAGCCAAATAGTGTTCAAACGTGTGGAACCAGCTCGGCCAGGAAGAGAAGTAGATGTCTAGCAGACATTAACCATCATTTTTTTTCTGTGTAGTTAAGGTGTGGTCTTAAAATTTCTGAATGTTTGCCCCAATCTGTTGTAGGTAAGAAAAGTTTGTTGCAGGTGGCAAAATTCTTTCCTAGGTCTCTCAACCTTAAAAGCTTTGGAGGCTATGGTGGTCCCACCATTTTGTCCCCCTAAAGGCTTCCCCTGCCTCTCCTTCCCTTCTCTGCCTTTCCCTTCCCTTTCCCTTTCCCTTCCCTCCTCTCCTTCCTCATTTCCTTTCTTCCTCCAAGACATTATCAAAAGCTCTCCTCACCCTTGAAGCTGACCTGACAGAGGGAAAAGGACAATGGATGCAAAGGATGTTTTTCTTTGATTCTCAGTTGCTGTTGTTTCTTGTGGGTACAGCTTCCTTGGGAATCTGAGCAGGAAGGGGTGACTGTCAGGACAGAACTAGGGCATGCCTCCGTGCTCTGGCTTACTCTCTACCAAATGTACATCTAGGCTCTGGAGAACAAAACCTGGCTGTTAAAAAAATTCCTTAAAAATGAGAGTGCCACATTTATTGGTGATTTTTTGCAAACTTGGCTTCTTGAGTTCTCTCATTGCCAAATGTGATGGTGGTGGTGGTGATAATGTTAGATCTTCATCATGATCTTCATTGGCCATGTGAAGATGATGATGTTGCTGAGGAGGATGGTGATGGTACTAACATCTTAACCCTCTCATCCAGAATAAAATCCTTATCATGATGGATCCACTGTCCCCTCTCTGACCTCATCTCCTTCCACTCACTCCTCACCAGCTCTTTTACAGCCACACTGCCTTCTTTGCTGTTCTTTGAGCTCTACACATATACTCCAGCCTCAGGGCCTTCTTCCTTGCTGTTCCCTCTGCCTGCAAAGCCCTTCTCTCTCTTACTGTATGATTTGCTCCCTCACTTTGCTTATAACACTGATAAGTGCCACCTTCCCCTGACCCGCCGCCCCCTTATTTTACATAACACCTCCCAGCACTTTGTCCTCTTACCAGAAGCTGTGTTTCCTCCCCTGACATATTGTTTATTGTTAATGGTCTGTCTCCCTACTAAATACAAGTCCCATAAGAACAGGGAATTTTGCTCCATTTGCTGCTATGTCATCAGTCCCTGTCCTTGACATAGTAGTTGTTAAGTGAATGAATGAATGGGTGAATAGAGTCAGGGTCATAGCTCTCTTGCTCAGTAGTTTTGTGATCTTGGCTGAGTCATTTGTTCTCTCTGCTCTTCAGTTTTCTTGTCAGCTGATGAAGATGCTAATACTTAACCCTCTTATCAAGAAGTTGTTGTAATGATCCAATTAAATACCGTGATAGGTAGCATTCATTATGTACTTATTTTCACTTACATGCCTTGCTAAGGGCTTTTATTTTATTTATTTATTTTTGAGTAAGGCCTTTTAAAAAAATTGTTTATTATTTATTTTGAGAGAAAGAGAGAGAGAGAACCAGTTTGGAAGGTGCAGAGAGAAAGGGGGACAGAGGATCTGAATTGGTCTCTGTGCTGACATCAGATAGCCCAATACTGGGCTTGAACCCACAAACTGTGAGATCATGACTTGAGCCCAAGTCACACACTTAACTGACTGAGCCACCCAGGCACCCCATTGAGTATAGGCTTTTAAACTGATTAATTCATTTAATGCTCACATCCACCCTCGGAAGGCACCATTCTTAGCCTCATTTTACAGATGTGAACTAAGGCGTGGAAAGGCTAACCTGCCTAGAGTTGTACAGCAAGTAAGACGTAGAGCTCAGATTCAAACTTGTAGTTTGGTTCTGAAAACCACTCTATACCAAACTCTTTGTAAACTGCAAATCACTGTTGATGATTTGTTTTGTTTTGTTTTTAAAATGTGGCTAACTCCACCTAATTTTGGATTTTCCATTACTTGAACATTTAAGAATGTAGGTTTGTCATTGCAATCTTTTTCTATATTTTTATATTTGTTTTGACATGTTTTTATGTATTTATCGCTCCCTGCCCTGCCTTCATGCATGCACGCGTGTGCGCACACACACACACACACACACACACACACACACACACGAGTATTATGTTTTGATGAGCAGAATATGTCTTTGCATCTACCTGTCATAGCTGGGTGCTCGGCACAGCCTGACCCAGTGGCCCAGGCCTTCACTGAGCACTGCTCCTGAGTGAGATTTCCTTGTCTGGAAGGGGCCACTCAGAGAGTCTGCAGACTCTCAAAGCCTCTTTTGTCTACAAGGTGAATCTGAACCGGTGGAAAAGACTTCAGATGCCAGCCAAGGAAGTCACTGAGCCCACGGGGCCCTCAGAACTAAAAACACAGCCTGTGCCGGGAAATCTACAGGAAGCAGTTCTTGCCGACAGCAGGCCTTGGGCCACCTGCCAAGTGTTTGCAGCAGCGGGGTATTTGGAAGAGGCAGAGTGGTGAAGGAGGGGTAGGGGCCCGTGGGCTTTGCTGACGGATGCCGCACACTGATGTGGGAAGGTATGAAAACAAGGGCGGTCGCAGCACAAGGAAAGCCCAAGGCTGGCCAAGTCGCCCTTTAATTGACCTAGCTCTGTGAATTATAACACGCATCGTCTCCAGCGAGCCACTTGGTGCCATGTGGAAGGTATCGGCCTGGGTTTGGGTCCCAGCTGATGTAATTACCAGGTTGTAACTTTGGGAAAGGTCATTTGCCTCCCTGGGCTCACCTTGGACACCTACAATAGGCATTCACGTATTTGAGCATTGTGCTGTAATGCAAGGTATTGGTTGGATGCTGAGATAGAGCCATGAACGAAACAGACATCCCTGCCCCCTGGAACTTCTATTCTGGTGAGAGAGCTGGACCATTAAATATTAAATTGGGATGGATGTAAATCATGTCATATGCGGACAAATGTACAGTTTTGTCAGTGGGGATGAGTTCAAGCAAGGAAACAGGGCAGGGAGTACATCAGGTGCTCTGTGAGGAGGTGCTACTGGGGGCTCCACTGAGCAAAGCTATGAGTGGAGTGAGGAAGGTGGCCTTGCTGCCATCTCCAGGAAGCTCTAGAGGTTTGGGGACTGGAGCAAGCCCGGAGCTTGCTCAGTGTGTTTGACAATGGAAAGGAGGCCAGTGTGGGGCACAGGGGATGGTGTCAAAGAGGTCATCACTTCATCAGTGTCTAAATCACACAGGACGTTAGAGGCCAGGCAGGACTTAGGTTTTCTGTATTTAGTGCTACTTTATTAGTATTGTTGTTGTTGTTTGTCCTTCTAATGAGCCTCTTAGACCCTGAGAGACTCTGTGAAAGAACTTAAGACGTGAAGATCACAGCACTTGCAGAATGTTGATTTTTTTTTTTAAAGAATTTGTTAATGACACAGTTTTGTTCCCAAGAGTAAACATAACAGTCTGTTAGGGATTAGAGTGGAATTTTGATGATAACTTGCTGGAGGATGCAGGAATGCCCTAATCCTACCTTGAAAATCACTACCAGCACCCCTGTTCTAGGTTCCTAAGGTAGCCAAATACACAGGGAGGAATAGCAAATAAGAGTAGAAACACCACTGAGCATTAGCCAGCCTAGGTCCCCCAGCCCGAGGGCAGGGCTCTCTGCCAGAGCTGGCGTGAGTCCTGTAGATTTGTGGATGTTACTTACTAAATATGTGGCTGTTATCACTAAACAGTTCCAAGGTACAACAAACACGATTATGAAAAGAGAGAGCAGGACATCTGGGGCTTCTGGGAATCCGAATTGATGGTTGCCAACTCATGGAAGAGAGAGCAGCAGAGGGAAAGATGGGTGCTGAGATGAACCCCTTTGAGGAGCTACAGGCAAGGGAGGAAGTTGACATGATAACCATGCAGACCAGCAGGCACTCAGCTACAGAGAAGCCAGAATCCCACGCCGTTGCCTGCCTTTTCAGCCTAGCAGTGACCCTGCCTGCTGTCAACTGTAGCATTGTGATGTCCTGACCCATAGGTTAACAGTTCCTCTTTATGGGGTGTAATGGGAAAGGTTGGAGAGCAAGGCTGAGTGTCAGAAGTTGACCTAGCATTAGAAAAGGTACTGGATGGAGACTGCCCACCTTCTCCTATACACTCAGTATCTGTCTGTCTGTCTCTTTCTCTCTCTCTCTCTTCTCCTGAAAAATCTATGGAATACCTAAGGCTGTACAAGGGGGCACACTCTCAGGGTTTAAGAGTACAGTCTGGGCCAGATAGATTTCACAAACTGACAGGAATTTCTAGTATCTTATCAGCCACCCTCGGATTCCAGAACAGTCTGTCTGCCAGCATCTTGCCTTTCTCAGGACTCCGGACAACATCTTTTTGTGTCGAAATCCTCCTTTAGTCAGGCTTCATGGTCAAGGCGGATAGCTGCTACCTTCACATTCCCACACATTCTTGGTTTCTTGGGTACATTCTTGTCAGTCATCCAAATCCAAGCCCCATTTTCAGTTTCTTTCCCATTGATCTGTTGACCTAATAGCATTCTTCAGCTTATCGTAATTATGATTACAATCACCATTTCCATTCTGTCATCAGATGTCATTATCATCACAAATGCAATTACTAGTAACTAAACATGAATACCCCATGCTTTCAGTAATATTATCTACTTGGCATCACATGCTCGCCAGGTGCCAGTTCCAGTGACAATGCAGCCAAAGACCCTACAGGAAACTGAATGCATTCCATCCTGTGTGTGTGTGTGTGTGTGTGTGTGTGTGTGTGTGTGTATGCATGCACGCACCTGCGTGCATTTGTGTTTTGGAACTGGATGTGAGTTTAATTATAAAAAGGTGCTTCTATTGCCTTCTGATCTAGGGGGCTGTAGAGGACATTTTGTTAGTGGATATGATTCCAGCCATATCTAGTGCCTATAACAGCTTGGAAATTAGAAAATTCTGCAGAAATATTTGTTGTTAAATATGTAACCACTCCCCTCATCTGCAGCCTTTCCTGTTTCACAGTAGCCCTCCAGAAACATTAATGCCTAGAGCCTGTGAAAGTGATACTCAAAAGGGACTCTGTAGATGCGACTGTAGTTATGTACCTTAAGATAGGGAGAGTGACCCTGGTTATCCAGGTGAGCCCACACAAGCCCTTAAAAACTGAATTTACTCTGGGTGGAGACAGAAATGTGGCAGGAGAGGAAGTTAAAAATGTTTAAAGAATAAGAAGGATTTAATGTGCCATTACTAGTTTGGAGATGGAGAATCCTATGTGATGCTGAATGCAGGTGCCCATAGCTGGCTGGGGGAGGCTTCCAGGGGACACCAGAAAAGACAGGACCTCAGTCCTACAACCACAAAGAGTTGAAGTCTGCCAGCCACCTGTACAGCCAAACTGTATGGAAACAGTTTCTTCCCAGAGTCTTCCAGTAAAAGCTTAGATGCTTAACAACCTTGATTTAGGCCTCGTGAAACCCAGAACAGAGAAACCAGCCGAAGTCACGTGGACTTCTGACCTACAGAGCAGTGAGATAATACACTTGTGTTGTTTGAAGTTATTTACCTTGTGGTAATCTGTAATGAAGTAACAGAACTATGAGTAACAGAAGATAAAATGCACTATACAGTGAAATTCATGTTCCTTCACAGAAAGTTCAGGATCCTCCTGGACTGGTCTCTGACCTACCTTTCTAGCTCTTTTTCCTATTCTGTTCCTCCATTAACTCCATGCCCCAGCTACTAAAGACATCTCACCATTCCATTGACCCGATAGCCCTGTATTTTTTACCTGTGCTTTTGTTACTAGCAACTTAGATTGGGCCTTTCCCCTCCTCTGTGCCTGGAAACATTCTCCTCAGTTTTGTGGTCTAGTGAATCTGGCAATGGACAGAGTTTCATAAGGCATGCTGCATAGCATGCATAGGTATCTGCTCATCAAAAATAAAAATTACACTTTATTCAACAAATATTTTTGGATACCTACCGTGTACCTAGAACTGTGTATAAAGCAGTGCCCAGCTTTCTAATAAAAATATTAGTGCATGGCATTCCTTTTTTTTTAATTAATTAATTTATTTTGAGAGAGAGAGAGAGGGAGGGAGGGAGGGAGGGAAGGGCAGGGAGAGAGGGAGAGAGAGAATCCCAAGCAGAATCTGCACTGTCAGCACAGAGCCCAATGCAGGGCTCAAACTCACAACTATGAGATCATGACCTGAGCCCAAACCAAGAGTCAGACACTTAACAGACTGAGCCACCCAGGCACCCCAAAAATAAAAGTAACACTTTATTTAACAAAAATTTTTGGATACCTGCTATGTGCCTGAAGCTGAGTATAAAGCAATCAACAGCTTTCTAATAAAAATATTAATGCATAGGATTCATTTTTCATAAGATGTGATGATAGATTTTGCCTTCAGTGATAACTGGGGGACACTAGTTGAGAAAGAAAGATATTGACTCTATTGATTATAACGCTTTCATTTACTTTTTTTTCTTTTTTTTAAAGTTTATTCATTTTTTTTTCTTGAAAGAGAGAGAGAGATAGTGAGTGGGCAAGGGGCAGAGAGAGAGGAAGAGAGAGAATCCCAAGCAGGCTCTGCAATGTCAGCCTGATGCAAGGCTCAAACTCATGAACTGTAAGATCATGACCTGAGCCTAAGTCAGATGCTCAATCTACTGAGCCACCTAAGGCTCCCCTTATAACTCTTTCATTTTAAAGTCAAAGAGAATACAAGTGGAGAGTGAGGGGTCTGCCTGCAGTCATTGTTATTGGGTCAAATCCAAGGTTTAGGTCAAATCCAAGGTTTAGGTCCCTGGTCCCCAGACTTAAAGACCAATTCCTTTTCCACTATTCTTTGATTCCTCCATGTACATGTTTTAAAAAGTCACAAATAGGAAAACTCAGATAATCCAGCACTTTCAGGTATCATTGAGGTCAGTGACAAAAACCTCCCATACCAGGTACCAAAAGTAACAAGAGTAACAAAATCCAAAGTCCCTGTATGTGCCTCATATTGCAAAAACCTACCTGTCTTTAATGATGTCTAGAGAAAATCTCCCACAAATGTGTAATATGACAGTTTTCCCTTTCAAAACAGAATCTTCACAATCAAAATTACACACAGACTTTCTTCATTATGGTGTTATTTTTTTCTGTTAAAAAGAAGGGAAAGAAATTCTTTAAAATTCCCCCTCATAGCAGCAGACAGGGAAAAAGTAATGCAGATGAGATAGCGGGCTTGAGCTTTCAATAGGGTGTACAGAAGCTCAAACAAAAGATGATGTTTAGACCTGTCCTGAAACCCTAAAGTTCATTTATAAAGCCAAGAGAAATTTATGGGAGCAGGTGAATATGGCAATAGAATGCCACAGGCGCCATTTCTCAGTACAGGTAAGACTCAAAGTCATGGAAGTGCTTGCTTCTCCATTTATTAGCCTCTCAGCTGGCCTGCCACACTGACAAAGCTGAAGGGGCTGAGATCTTGATTTTTTTTTTAAACCTTTAAGAGAGGTGGGAATCCCCTGAGGAGCTCTTTGAGAGGTCTGGCCACGATGGTGGATTGCAGTGTGAATCAGGATAGAACACATTCTGTTCAACCAATCACATTACTAGGGAAATATTCAATAGGTTTATTCAGGATAGAGCCTTTGAGGTCACCTCGTTGCCCAGTGACTGTATTTTGGAGTGGGTTAGTAGGAAAACTTTTGATCTGCTTCAGCAGGTTGAGGAGACAAGAGGTGTGGTCTTGTCTTTGAACCTGTTATCACTGGAACCTAGTTGGGCTGCTTCCCTCTTAGAATATTATACTACTTGATACCAAAACTCACTGTAAAGCTGCAGTAACTGAGACAACTTGGAACAGACTCAAGGATAGACAAATAGATCACATGTGAGGTGACTTGATGTTTGACAAAGACACCAGCGCAACTCTATTGGGAAAGAAGAGTCTTTTAATAAATAGTGCCAAAGTATTTGAATAACCATATGGAAAAACTGAACCTTGGGTCTTACCTCCGATCTTACACAAAAAAACTAAAATTCTAGATGGATTATGGATGTAAATGTGCAAAGACCCAATTTCCAACAAACCCACATTTGTGGGTATCAGGGCTTAGGATGTGGCCATATCTTTGGGGGGAGATAGTTCAACCTACTACAGTTTCTGTGAGAGTTCTGAGGCTCTTCAAAAACAGCTGCTCTTTGAGATTCTCCTCTCAGTAGAATCACTACCTTGAAGGAGAAGTGCTTGGATACCTCTGAGTTCATTTCCAAGTTTTGTTTATTGAAGTTTTTAAAAAGTAAAATACAGAAGAGAGCCCTTTCTTCACTACCCTCTCTGTACTTGATCCAACAGATGCTGGCTACCCTAACAACCCAGGTATTTGCCTCCTATAATTACTCATAAACATAACTAGGAAATAATTCTAGACACCTTGCTCTGAACACCATGAACTTCTAACTTGTATATCCAAGGCTGAGTGTGTCTTTTATCCAGATTATCTCTTTCCATTTGGGCAGCAAGACAGCCCCTGGGGCTTGGCCACCTCGAAGTTGGAGATTCTATGATTCAAGATTCTTATTTGCTCCCTTTCTTCAAGTTTTTGGTGCCCAACTGTTCTGTGTTGCAACTTTCTTCTAACATCTTTTTCTCCTCACACTCAAGCAACAACTTTTATTGCTAATTCTTCTTTGTAATCTCGCCAGTGGAGTATCTTAAACATGATGGGGCTGAATTTTTAAGACATTAGACTTAATAAACAGGTCATTACCACTATTTACTAACCTGGACTCATTAACAGAGCTCTTTGCTTTTCACCTTGCCACAACATAATGAGGCTATTAATTAAAGCAAGAGACATAAGCACTCTGGGTTTCCTTTAATGCCATCTAGGGAGATGACTAGGTCTTTGGTCTTAATTCTGTTAAATGTTTCCAAGGGGATACATTTAAATCACTATGAAATGATATTTCCTTTCCATATAAACTTGGTTTTCTCTTCAAATGGGCTATTTTTAGGTCCCCAAAATTCCCAGTTGTAATCCACCCAGTGCCTTATTCAGCTAAACAGTGGGAGGAGTGGGGTGTAGCAGTCAAAAGCATAGGCTGGAACCGGACTGCCTGGGTTTAAATCCTGGCTCTGCTACTTACTGTGTGATATTGTGCAAGTTATTCAGTCTCTCTCTGCCTTGTTTTTTTTTTTTTTTTTTCATCTGGACAAGTGTGAGGATTAAATTAATTCATACATGTAAAAAGCTTAGGACAGTATCTGGCACGTAGTTGAGTTTTTCATATGTATGAGAAGTTATTTTCATTCATTTAATCCAGAGAAATGGTTTTTGGCATTTACTGTGTGTATGGCACAGTTTGTTACTATGCATTTTCTAACATGGGGTTACAAGTTGAACTGTGCCTCCCCAAGATACACACGTTGAAGCGTTAAGCTCCAGTCCCTCGAATGTGACTTATTTAGAGAGAGGGTCTTTAGAGAGTTACAGTGAGGTCATTAGGGTGGGCTCTGGTGCAGTATGACTGGTTTTCTTGTAAAAAGGGGGTCTTTGGATACAGAGACACGTGTAGAAGGAAGACAGTGTGATAAGACATAGGGAGAAGGTGGCCATCTGCAAGCCAAGGATAGAAACCTGAAACAGATTTTACCTCATAGCCTTCAAAGGAACCAACCCTACCAACACCTTGAGTTTGATCTTCTAGCCTCCAGAACTGTGAGAAAGGAAATTTCTGCTGTCTAATCCACTGAGTGCTGGTACTTTGTTATGGCCACCTGAGAAAACTAATACAGATGGTTATAGTACCATGGAATCACTATCCCCAGGGAGTATATAATCTGGCAGGAGGGATATCTTCCATAGGACTCTGGTCACAAGCAAAAGAAATGTAGCAGATCTTGCTTAAGCAAATAAGAAAAAAAAGAAGATGAGTTTATAAAGATATGGAGGTATTGCATAACACCCAAGGACAGGATTGTAGCTGGCACATAAACATCAAGAGTGCTCCCCACCTCTTGCCTCTCTGCCCCTCTCTTAGTGACTGTGACATCCACCCACCCCCACCAGTCCCCTTGTGTTCTATACTTTCCCAATCTAGATGGCAGAACACATGGTCTTCAGTTGTACTCAGGTTCTATGTATTAAATACAGCCCCTAGAAGGAAACTGCATGAATCACTCAGCAGTTCCAAATTCTAATACAAGGGGACCTTATTCCTCCACCCTGGGTCAGGTGCCAACCCCATCAGCTGTGACTGAGGGAGCATTATTTCAGTGTACAGACATGGTGCTTCTACTGTAACCATGTAGGGGGGTGAGGGGAAGGGCCATGACCAAAAGAGGTAAGAGTGGGCAGAAGACGAGGAAGCCTCCATTAACAGTGATAAGTGATCACACACCTGAAGCTGGAGAAATCTAGGGAAAATGTCATACTGAACAGCCTCTGGCCTTGTACAGTGCTGAAGCTAGAGTTACTTCTTCCACTTTCAAGGAAGTAGAAATTAGAAATGGTTAAAAGCATAGGTGCTTGAATCAGAGACATGTAGGTTTCAATCCAACTTGGCCTTTTATTAATTATGGGACGTGGCACCATGCCTCTACACCTCAGATTACTCACGTTTCAGAAAAGGAAGTAAATAATATCACCAACTTCCTAAGTTTTGGGCAAAGTATAAATGTGTACTTGGCACATAGAAGTACCCAATAAATGTTAGCAGTTTTTAGCATCGTTAGTTTTTGATGAATCCTTTTTTGTTTTCCTTTCTCCTTCAGGCTGAATTCTCAGAGTTGAACCTAGCTGCCTATGTTACTGGGGGCTGTATGGTGGACATGCAAGTCCTGAGAAATGGGACCAAGGTTGTGAGGTAAGGAGCACTGAGATACAGAAAACCGTCATTTGAGAGGCGTGTGTGGGATGTCTCACAGAGCTACCCTCTGTCTGTTGCCTCTGACCCAACTCCTGCACTCCATGTACTTTTACATACCAAGGGTTACTTCCAAAGGGTTTTAGGTATCGTTGCGATATGAGTCCTGGGTTTGCAGAGAAAAGACCAGGTTCCATTTCTGTCTTTGTGACTCTATTTGGGTGTATTATTTAGTCCTTCTTACCCTCTGTTTCTCATCTGCAGCGGGATGATTGCAGCACTCAAGTAAGAGCCATGTATGTGAGAGTGAGTGCCCTATTTCTTCTAAAGCACCATAAAATGTAAGGGTTTATGAGAATGAGCTACTGCTTGCTTCCAGCATATGGCAGCCTAAATGTTCAAAGCCTCCCCTCTCAGGACATCAAACCTAAAAGTACTGGATATAACACTTTCCAAAGAATCTGTTTAGAATGTATGCTGAGCTTGAGGGGGAGTGAGGGAATTCTTCGTTAGCTGAGAAAAGTCAAGAAAGTGCAAATCCACAGAAGAGATAAAGTGTTGTATTAATATATTTCTATCTAGTTAAGCAACCAGAGTAACACAGATCAGGTCTTGTGAGGGTTTAGCTGGGGAAGAAATAGGATTCAGATTTGGGGAAGTAGAGAAAACAGGAAGAATTTTGAGGAAGAGGTGGCCTTGCTTCTAAGCCTTGTCAGCGGTGGAATATGGGCATTCTGTGCATCGTAAGAGTAGGAAGCAGTCTTTGTAAATGCAGACAGGCAAAAAAAAAAAGCATGTTTGGGAAATTATGTTAATTCAATTTATTGAGCCATTTTTGTCTTTTTTTGAAAAATGTTTATTTTTGAGAGAGAGCACACATGTACGAGCAGGGGAGAGGCAGAGGGAGAGGGAGACAGGGGATCTGAAGCTGACTCCATGCTGACAGCAGAGAGCCTGATGTGGGGCTCAAACTCACAAACTGTGAGATCATGACCTGAACTGAAGTCAGATGCTCAACTGACTGAGCCACCCAGGCACCCCAGCCTTATAAAAAAAAATTTTTTTTTTTTAATTTTAGAGAGAGAAAGGAAGAGAGAGACAGCAGAGGAGGGGCAGAGGCAGAAAGAGAGAATCCTAAACAGGATCCACACTCAGCATGAAGCCTGATGTGGGGCTTGATCCCACAATCCTAGGATCATGACCTGAGTTGAAATGAAGAGTCAGAAGCTCAACTGACTGAGCTGCCCCAGCACCCCTTATTCAGCCATTATTTACTGAGTACCTACCATGTACCAAGACATATGTAGCTTTCTGTTTCTAATAATGATGGCCTAGATGATTTAGACCATCTTTTCCACTGAAAACAACTTAAAAACTGATTTTAAATAATGATCACCTTGAAAGCCTTCAAAGAGTTGGCATGACAGTAAGGAATTACGAAGAAGAGAATGATGCAGAAATGGAAACCCAGAGAGATGAATGAGTACAAAAGTTACCTTTTTCCTAAGAGTATTTGCTAAGTCTGGCAAATTTAAAAATGGTTTGATAGCCTAGCAGGAGCAAAGGAGAAAGATATGAATGTTCAGGGACACTCAAGGTGGGGAACGTAATGATAGGCTCTCTCCACAATAAGCTGAGACCCAAAAGGACCACATCTTCAAGGTGAATGTGTTTTATAAGTAGATGAGCCCTCACAAGTATTTGCAGCTTGAATTGCAGTTTGATTGATCTTCTGGGAGCCTCAAGCATTAAAATTGGTTTATGGTGATCCCAAACATGCTAGAAATGAAAGGAAATCATATATAGAGGGAGGTACTTTCATCCTAGGCTTCAAATAATTTTTTTTTTACAATAGCTAGCACATAGTCAAAGATAACCAGGCACAGACACCATGAATGAGAAGAAACAGAAACAATAGACAGTAGAGAAAACCCAGAAAGATATCAGATATTGGACTTATCAGACACCAATTCTTAAAAAAAAAATACTTATTAAGTAGAAAAAAATCAGGTTTGAAGGTATCTTCCAGAAATAGAAAACAATAAAAAGTGACACAACCATTTTTTTTTTTAATGTTTATTTATTTTTGAGACAGAGAGAGACAGAGCATGAACAGGGGAGGGGCAGAGAGAGAGGGAGACACAGAATCGGAAGCAGCCTCCAGGCTCTGAGCCATCAGCCCAGAGCCCGATGCGGGGCTCGAACTCACGGACTGCGAGATCGTGACCTGAGCTGAAGTCAGACGCTTAACCGACTGAGCCACCCAGGCGCCCCAACACAACCATTTTTTTAAGAAACCAAATAGAACTTCTAGAAATGAAAACTACAATCACTAAAATTATTGGATGTATTCTATTTAGCAGCATATTACACATGACTGAAAAGGTGCTAATGAAGTGAAAGGTAGAGCTGAAGAAATTATCCTAAATAAAGCACAAAGAGAAAAAGCTTAGAAATGCAGAACAGTTGATTAGATTTTGTGAGAAAGTAACATTTAAACAGACTCTTGAAAAGAGAATGGAGCAGAGGCAGCATTTTAAGAAACGATGGTTGTGAATCTTTCAGAAAGATACCAAACCACCAAAACCAGAAGCTTAACAGATTTCAAGCAGGATCGATAAAAAGAATTATACACGAACACGCAATAGTGTCAGTACAAAAAGATGAAGAAAAACATCCTTAAAATAGCGAGAGAAAAAGGCTGATTAATTTTATTGGAGTAACAGACTGATGGATCACAGGCCACAGTAGTAGAATGACATCTTCAAGGTTCCAGAAGAAACTAATTGCCAAGCTCTAATTCCATCTTCAGGGAAATTTTTTTTTTTTATGAATAAGGGCAAAATAAAAACATTTACATAAAATGTTTTTACATAAAATTTTTTTTACAAATTTTTTTTTACTTAAAACATTTACATAAAGTTACATAAAATAAAAACATTTAGTGAGAAGAATACCCTTACTAAGGAAGATTGTAAAGAACATGCTTTAGGCAAATAGACAATGATTCCAGAATAACATAGAGCTGCAAGAAGATATGTAAGACAAAGAAGGTGGTAAATGTTAATAAACACTGTCTCCAAATAATAATAATAACACCTTATAGATTTAAAAAATACATGAAGAATTAAAATGCATGATAGTAAGATAGTAGTGGTTGGGAAGAAATGGAATTAGGGTGTCCTGAAGTTTTTGTATTTTCAGGGAGGTAAGTAAATGTATTGATTAATAACAGGCTTTAAAAAGTCAGAGATGCATGAGGTAATTTCTAGGGTAATTACTAAAAAAAAAAAAAAAAAAAAAAGAATGTAGTAAAACTTAAAAGCTACAAGAGAGGGAAAAAAATAGTAAAAGACATGAAAGGAGAGAAAAACCAACATCGAATGGATATTACAAATAAAATAAGGTGGTAGATTTACATCCAAATGTATACGAAGACTGATAATCATTCTAAATGACTTGCACAGTTGTACTGGTTATTAAAATGTTGAAAATTTTCTATACAAGTTGGTAAATAGCTTCTGCCCTGAGGCAAATGAATGCCCTCAGCTACTCATAACCCATGGATAGGCATGACCATTGGATTGCTCTTTTGTCCCCCAGTTCACCAGACTTCTGTCCCCCAGCCCATATCCTTTGTTCTTCCCGTAGTCAGAGAGTGCCCAAACATTGTAGGGGATGCACACCTTGGGAAGCAATGGTGGAACCCCAGAGAGAATGTGCCTGGTTTCTTCTGTCCCTTCAAAGCTGTAAATGCTTATGAGTCCACTGGAGTCGCCCTCTCATGGTCACTTGTGAGAACTACAACCTCCACAAAGTAGAGCTATGAGTTGTTAAGTATTTATCATCACCAATATATATCATTACTTGCATTAAGTGTAAAAGGACTGAACGCTCTACTTTGTGGAGCATCTACATTGAATTTTTCAGAGTAGATTTTTAAAAATCCAGCTATATTCCATTCAAGATACTCATCCAAAACATAACAATATAGAAAGTTTGAAAGCCATATGTATACATATACACACATATGTATATATGTGTATACATATATATATGGCTACTGGTCAAAAGAAAGCTAGCTTATGTAGCTTACTAATATCAGGGGGAAAATAGACTTCCAGGTAAAAAGCATTACTAGGGAAAAGAAGATAATTCATTATGATAAATATAAGGAAAAGATAAAGATTCTAAATTTATAAGCACCAAACAAAACTGCCTCAGACTATACTTCAAAATTATCAAATTTATTTGTGCTTCTGTCCTGCTTCTTTATCTGGAAAAGGAACCAAATTGTCTTATTTTGTAATATATAGAAATGAGAACATCCATCCCATTAGTCTTCAAATTTGGCTACAGATGAGAATCACCTGGGAAATGTTTTAAAATCCTGATGGTGAGGAAATATGCACGACCAATTTCATTAGACTCTCTGAAGGTAGGATTTGGGCATCTCTAGTTTTAATTCTCCAATGGGCAGCCTGATGGAGAACCTCCCGAGATAGCTATCACATCATCCCTGCACTGGGGCTGGATCAGCTCTAAAGCTGAGAACCCCACTGGGTGTGCTGCCTGAGCAAGAATCCCCTTGCAAAATAGATATCCCCAAGCCTCATTCCAGACATGCCATCTTCTTCCTGAATTTGCAAAATTGTTTGCAAAAATAAATTTTCAAAAATGTTCCAGGTGTTTGTTAATCAGCTAGTCTCCCAGTGTTTAGGAATGGCAGGCTTTGAAGACAGTTGTTTTGGGTTGAATTGTGTCCCTTCTCAGAAGATGTATTAAAAAGTCTTAAACCCCTAGTTTGTTAGAATGTGATCTTATTTGGAAATAGAGTTGTTGTAATTAGTTAAGATGAGGTCACACTGGAGTAGTGTGGGCCCTTAATCTACTATGACTGGTGTACTTATAAAAAGAGGGAGATTTGGAGGGCGCCTGGGTGGCTCAGTCGGTTAAGCGTCCGACTTCGGCTCAGGTCACGATCTTGCTGTCTGTGAGTTCGAGCCCCGCGTCAGGCTCTGGGCTGATGGCTCAGAGCCTGGAGCCTGCTTCCGATTCTGTGTCTCCCTCTCTCTCTGCCCCTCCCCCGTTCATGCTCTGTCTCTCTCTGTCCCAAAAATAAATAAACGTCAAAAAAAAAAAAAAAAAGAGGGAGATTTGGGACGCCTGGGTGGCTCAGTTGGCTAAGCGTCCGACTTCAGCTCAGGTCATGATCTCGTGCAATCCATTGGTTCAAGCCCCGTGTCAGGCTCTGTGCTGATAGCACAGTGCCTGGAGCCTGCTTCAGATTCTGTGTCTCCCTCTCTCTCTGCCTCTTCCTCACTTGAGCTGTCTCTCTCCCTCTCTCTCTCCCTCCCTTTCTCTCTCTCTCTCTCTCTCAAAGATAAATAAACATTAAAAAAAGAAAAAAAGAAGAGAGAGATCTGGACACAGAGACACAGGGAAAGTGCCGAGTGATGGTGAAAGCAGATTCAAGTGATAAGTGTACAAGCCAAGGAATGCCAGTAATTGCTATCAATAAGCTAGGAGATAGGCATGGAACAAATTCTCTCTCAGCCCTCAGAAGAAACCAGTCCTGCCAACACCTTGCTTTCAGATTTCTGTCCTCTAGAGTGGTGAGAGAATACTTTTCTGTTGTTTTAAGCCATCCAGTTTGTGCTACTTTGTTTAGGCGGCCCTAGAAAACTAATACGTAGTGCTTTTCAAATTATAATATGCATATAAACCCCCTGAAGATCTTGTTCCACTGCAGATTCTCATTCATCAGGTCTTCAGGTAGGACCTGAGATTTTGAATTTCCTATGAGCTCCTAGATGCTGCTGGTGGTGGTGGAAGACCTTACCTTGAGTAGCAACAGCCATGAGAGCAGTGCCAATTTAGCCAGAGACCTGGCATCAGGGGTCCATGAGGCTGTTGAGATTTGTTGTATCCACGCCCAGAATGGTGCTTACCGTCTCACTAGATAGCTTGTTTTGGCAAGCCACAAGTTACAGACCTGGGAGAATGTGCACACAAACCACGTAGTTCCAGCCCAACTCACAGTGTGTCCTACAGACAGGGTGTCAGTAAGAATCTTCCCCAGGCAGGTAGTGCTGTTTCGAGCCCTAGCTGTTGGTCTCCCAAAGTAGGAATGTTGAGCAGTGCGCTTGACTTGCAGTATATGCTTTCAAAGAGACTCAGGTGTTGCACTGACAATGCCCTTGATCATTTATTTCCAAGTTTGCAGAACGAGCAAGGCCTACGTCTTCTGAAGTCATGTTCATAGGAAGTTCCTTCGTAAAAGTTGACCAGGATGCGTGGTAGAGCAGACCACTGCTGGTCTTCCCCAGCATTCGTTTTTTCTACTTTGGGGAACGGGACCTAGATTCTCCACTCGGGTGACCCCTCCCCAACTTACGGTCTGTGTGGTGTCTGGAGCTGATGCCAGCTGGTGTCAGACTGAATCAGAACACTGCAGTGGGATGTAAGCCAAGCCAGGGAGAATCCATTGTGAGATTTTTACTGGAACCCTTGGCTGGCAGAAACATGTGTATTCTGCTGGGGCTACTGAGCTGGTGGGATGCATACCTGGAGCTGCTGGTGGCCATCTCTTTTTCCCCTTGAGGGAAGGCTTTGCTGAGATTGAAGCCGAGGCAAAGGGAAACATGGCCAAGAGAGAGACAGTGAATGAATGACCTGATGATGTTATTCAAGGCCCTGGATCCAGATTCATCTCCAAACCTTAGCCAAAAAAAAATCCCTTTTTGATTAAGCCAGCTTGAATTGCACATACAAAATTCATGAATTTTTGTTTATTTAACAAACACTTTATAGCATTTCCTACGTGCCAGGCACTGCTCCAAGCACTTAACATGTATTGACTCATTTCATCCTTTCAACAACTCTGTAAGGTATGTACTATCGTAATCCACAGTTTCTAGATAGGAAGGCTGAAGCACCAACGAGTTGGGTGATGGAATCAAGGCCTCCAGCCGGTAAGTGGCAAAGCTAGTGTTCAAACCTAGGCAATCTAGCCCCAGAGCCTGTGTGGGGCACCACTGCCCTGGACCACCTCTTTAACAAAGGAGAGACTGTCTCATAGTAGGAGCTGCTTAAAAGGAGGCAGTAAGTTCCTCATTAGGAGTGGTGTGCAAAACTTCAACAGCCATTTGGTAGAAAATATTGAGGGGATCCAAGCACCTGACTTTTAGTCGTGGGAATTTAGCAAATGGAAGGATACTAATTAGTAACTTGAAAACATACGAAAGTATAAAAATTCATTGATAAAGGTTAAGTGTCTGGTCAGATGTAGAATACTGTAATTGTGTAATGGTGGTGTGTAAATCACTTTTAACTCTAGTATAAAGACAAAATACTTTTATCTTTTAAATAACTATAGAACTATGCAATAACTATGGCTATAATGATTTGCTAATGAATACAAAGATGTAAATTGCGACATCAAAAACATAAAATGTAGTGGGGGAAGTAAAGGAATCTGTATGTGATTGAAGTTAAATAAGTATTAGCTTAAAATGAACTGTTATAACTTTGTTTTATGTAAGCCTCATGGTAAGCGTAAAGCAAAAACCTATAGTAGATACACGAAACAGAAAAAGGATTCAAAGCATACCACTACAGAAAATCATCAGATCACTAAGGAACACAGCAAGAGAAGAAACAAACAAAAGAACTACAGACCAGCCAGAAAACAATTAACAAATGGCAATAGTTAGTCCTTATATATTAATAACTACTTTAAAAGTAAATGGATTAGGGGCACCTGGGTGGCTCAGTCAGTTGAGTGTCCAACTCTTGATTTCTCCTCAAAGTTGTGATCCCAGGGTCAGAGGATAGAGCCCTGTGTCAGGCTCGTTCTCTCTCTCTCTCTCTCTCTCTCTCTCTCTCTCAAATTAAAAAAAAAACAAAGTCAATGGATTAAATTCTCCAAAAGGCACAGAGTGGCTCAATGAATTAAAAAACAAAACAAGAGGGGCGCCTGGGTGGCGCAGTCGGTTGAGCGTCCGACTTCAGCCAGGTCGCGATCTCGCGATCCGTGAGTTCGGGCCCCGCGTCGGGCTCTGGGCCGATGGCTCGGAGCCTGGAGCCTGTTTCCGATTCTGTGTCTCCCTCTCTCTCTGCCCCTCCCCCGTTCATGCTCTGTCTCTCTCTGTCCCAAGAATGAATAAACGTTGAGAAAAAAAAAAAAATTTAAAAAACAAAACAAGAAAGAAAAAAAAAACCCAAGATCCAGCAATATGCTACCTACAGGAGACTTTAAAAACACTTACTTTAAAGACACGCATAGGCTGAAAGTAAAGGGTTTGAAAAGGATATTCCATACTAATAGAAATCAACAGGGAACAGGGTCACTATACTTATACCAGACAAAATAGACTTTAAGTCAAAAACTGTAACAAGAGACAACAAAGGACATTATATAATGATAAAGGGATCAGTTCATCAGGAGGATATAGCAATTGTAACTGTATCTGTGCACCCAACATCAGAGTACCTAAATATATAAAGCAAATATTAACAAGTCTAAAGGAAGAAAAAAGCAATACAATAATAGTAGAGAACTTCAGTACCCTACCTTCAACATTGGTTACATTGAGACAGAAAATCAGTAAGATAACATTGGACGTGAATTACACTTTAGATCACATGGACCTAACAGACATACACAGAACATTGCATCCAATTGCAACAAAATATACATTCTTCTCAAGTACACAAGGAACATTCTTCAGGATAGATTATAAATTACAAAACGAGTCTTAGCAAATTTAAGAAGATTGAAATAATAATATCAAGTGTCTTTGCAGACCACAATTATATGAAACTAGAAAAAAAATATAACAGAAGGAAAATTAAACTAACACTAAGAAACTCTTCTTGCACAGCAAAGGAAACAATCAACAAACAGAAGACAACATACAGAATGGGAAACTATTTGCAAACCACCTGTCTGATAATGGGTTAATATCCAAAATATATAAGGAAGTCATACAACTCCAGAGCAAGAGACCAAATATCCAATCTTTTTAAATGGCCAAAGGGCCTGAATGGACATTTTTCTAAAGAAAACATACAAATGACCAACCAGCAAATGAAAAGATGTTCAACATCACTAATCAGGGAAATTCAAATCAAAACTACAGTGAGATATCATCTCACACCTGTTTGGATGGCAAAGGATAGAGAGCGTTGGCAAGGATGTGAACAAAAGGGAACCCTCATGCACTATTGGTGGGAAGGCACATTGGTGCAGCCACTATGGAAGACTGTATGGAGGTCAAAATTTTAATTAAAAAAAATTAAAATAGGGGCGCCTGGGTGGCGCAGTCGGTTAAGCGTCCGACTTCAGCCAGGTCACGATCTCGCGGTCCGTGAGTTCGAGCCCCGCGTCGGGCTCTGGGCTGATGGCTCAGAGCCTGGAGCCTGCTTCCGATTCTGTGTCTCCCTCTCTCTCTGCCCCTCTCCCGTTCATGCTCTGTCTCTCTCTGTCCCATAAAATAAATAAATGTTGAAAAAAAAATTAAAAAAAAAAATTAAAATAGAGCTATCATATGATTCAGCAATCCCACTTCTGGGTGTATATTCAAAGGAAATAAAATCACTATTTTGAAGAGATATGTACACTCCCGTGTTTATTGCAGCCTTATTCACAGTAGCCAAGATGTGGAAACAACCTACATAATTGTCAGTGGGTGAATGGGTAAAGAAAATGTGGTATATATACAATGGAATATTATTCAGCCTTAAAAAAAAGAAGGAAACCTGCCATCTGTAACAACATGGATGAACCTAGAGGACATTATGCTAAGTGAAGTAAGCCAGACACACAAAGACAAATACCACATGATTTCACTTCTATGTGGAATCTGAAATAGCTGAACCTATAGCAACAAGGAATGAAATGGTGGTTATTAGGGGCTGGCAGATTTGGGGGAATGGGTAGACTTTGGTCAAAGGTACATGCTTTCAGTTATAAGGTGAGTATGTTCTGGGGACAATGTACAGCATAGTGACCGTGGTTGATAATAACGTATTGTGTATTTGAAATTTGCTGAGCACGTTGATCTCAAGTGCTTTTAGCAGGAAGAAAACTGGTTAACTATGTTTGTTAGGTGAAGGATATGTTAATTAACTTGATTGTGGCAAGGATTCCGTAAAGTATACATATATGAAAACATGTTTACACCTTAAATATATGCAATTTTTATTGGTCAGTCACATCTCAATAGAGTGAGAAAAAAGGAAGTGGCAGGCAGCATTTGGGGATTTGAACCCGGGTTTCTGGTTCTATGCCAAATGAGTTTCCAAATGTCTTTAAATCCTGAGATTTTGTTAATCTCTTCCTCACTTTACCCCTGTCCACTCCATGGCATTTGTCCCTCTTGAGTCCACCCCAGGCTGGCATGCGTGGACTCAGAGTCTGTACAGCGGGCAGCAGGCGTCAGAGATTTCTCCAGGGCGCTGAGTGTGGTACAGGCTCATCCAGGGTATAAGATGAGTGTGTTTTGCTCTCCCTTAGAAAATCATTGCTCAGATCTGAGACCTTACCTCTCTGTGCCTTTACTTGTTTATCTGTAAAATGTGATCATATTATTTTACACTGTTTTTGCGAAAAGTTTGCTCATTCATTTCACAAATATTTATTAAGGGCCTGCTAGGTTGCAGGCTGTTTTCCAGATATGGAGCATTGTATCAGACAGGGGCTAGGCAGAAAACAGAATTCATCCCCAAATGGTTTATATAAACATTTTTGTGAAGGAACCACTTAACAGAGGAGTGTGTGGGGCTAAGGGAACATGATGCATCCAGTGTCTAACAACAGCAGGAAGCCATTATCATCCCCAGGAATGAAGGGGTGGGAGAGGAAATAGAATTAGTAGATTTAATCTAGTAGGGTTCACCTGGACTTGAGCAGGACAGTTAACGTGCTTGAACCAGCAGTGGTGGAGGAACACAGCTACCTCCAGAGTCATAGTACTGAAGCAGGGTGGGCACTATCGAGAAACATCACTACCTTTCCCTCCCCTGCCCTCCAGGCTTCTGTTGGGGCCTCATTTTGGCCAAAGCCAAGTAGAGATCAGGGAGAAAGAGAGCCGAGTCGATGCCATCTACAGATACCCCACAGAATGGGGGCAGGAGGCACAAAAAGAGATTAACTGTCTTAGGAAATTACCAGTGAACAAAGCAGATCAAGTCTCTGCTCAAGGTCAGATTCTAGCAGTGTTTTATAAATAGCAAAGTATTGCACACAAGTTGGTTAAATCATCAGTAATTGCAGCAATTAAAATGATAGAGTCCCTTACTCTGGTTTCTGTCACACACCCAAACTAAGGGTGCACTGCCAGGCAGCTCGAGGTGCTTAAGAGCAACCCAGACATCCAGGTTCTCAGTAAAGTTGCAAAATTCTATTTAGAAAGCAGAGCAGGGGCCATCCCAGGGCATGTTAAGATTCATGCTTTGTGATGGCCGTGGCCATTCTGGGCCCAAATTCAACATTGGCTCCACAATGGAGTGATAAAAAAAAAAAAAAAAAAAAAAAAAAAGCAGTCGTGCCTATACAGACAGATGGGATTAGAAATACAGGACAGGAGAAATCAGGAATGAAAAATACCCAAGGAGGCAGACGTTAATGAGGCCCCAGCCTAATTACACAAGCCCTACTCTCAGTTTCCAGCATTAGGCAACACTAAATTACAGGCACCCGTTCAAACCACAGAGGCTGATAATGTGCATCCGCTCATTAGAAGGTCAGACCTCAGAGTGGGTTGAAGAGAGGGAGCCAGAAAGCATAACACAAGACCTTGAGGAAAGCATCAAAGGCTCAGATATTCCCCCTGGTACCCGCCCCAGTCTTACCGTTTCCAGGGAAGATGTTTGGGGCAAGTTGGAGATGTGTGGACCTGTCCCAGAGGAGAGGCTATTTTATAAAATCTTAGAGGTTCAGAGTTAGAAGAGTCCCTCTTCCCTTTTCTGTGTGTCCCCATTTTACAGATGGGAAAATGGTGGCCAGGGAGGCAGGGAAGAGGGTGACTTTTTCAAACCTCCTAGCACATTAGCTCCTGAGTCACAATCAGCTGTCAACTTCCCTGTCTCTGTCCTGGGAACTCTCAAACATCCCATCAGAGCACATTCTAAAATAATGTTCCTTTACTCTTTATTTTACACATAGTTTCCTAGAGTCTTCTGAACTTCATGAACCTGGAATTTAAAATTCCAGATATTCACTCATTCAACAAACATTTATTGAGCAAATTCATAGTGCCAGGCACACTCCAGCATGTGTTAGGAAATGCAGTTTCTGCTCTCACCCCAGTGCCTGTGTCTGTTCGGAAAAGTGCTAACCTCCCGAATGGTTACATACCCATCGAGCTCTGCCTGCTCTCTTTTCATCTCTTCACTAAAGATGTGCCAGGCACAGAGGATGCAGCAGTGAACAAAACAGACAATAGCCCTTGTGGAACTGAGGTCTAAATTGCAGAAAATGGAAAACAAACAAACAAATGTGCATTCTAATGGCAGGTTATGAGAAATGGTGGAAGCAAAAGAAGACAGAGGGACTGGTATCTGAGGAAGGGTGAGCAGGGAAGGTGACTTAAATAGAAATCCAAACAAACAGAGTGAGCCCTGTGGATTTGGGGGAAGAGCGTCCCTCTCTTTTCTCGTGACTGCAGGCAGGTGCACAGGTAAGGGACAGCCTTGGGGCCGGAAGAGGCAGAGAAGAAATGCTGAAGCCTCCCTTGGCTTGGTGTGCTTCCCATGTCCATCAGAGCCATGCTCCCACATCCTCTTCTCTGCCTTCTGCCCTGCAGTTGAATTCAACGCCCTCTGTGCTCACAGCGTCTAGGACTTGCCTGGGTAGATGGCATGGCTTTCAGGTGGAGAGCCCACCTATCCCTATAAGAAGCAGAGCAGACTACCTGGGGTGGGTCCCAGGCCCATCTTCCACAAGCCTCAAGTCCCTTGATAAGTCTGTCTACCTTTGTAGCTCTTGGTTTCCCCATCTGTAAAGAGGGAAGAAGAGTGATTTGTATAGTGTCTGACGTACTGTCTTTGTACTGGCTTTCTTTGTCCTAAAACGCTTCTGCAGTTATTACCACGCCTTAACCCTCTGACTTCCTTTCAAATTTCTGATCAAATCCTGCCTCCTCAGGGGGACTTGCCAGAACATACTGTCTCTGCCCCTGAGGCTCAGCTGTGCATTTTTTGTTCTTTAAGCATTTATCACTGCTTGAAATTATGGATGGATGATAGGTACCTAGCTATCTAGCTAGCTAGATAATAGGTAACTAATATAAATATGATGCAGTTTATTTTATTGTATTGTTTTCTACAACAGAAGACTATGTAGGCAGGGACTTTGTTTTGTTACCACTGTATTCTCAGGCCCTAGAACAGTGCCTGTCATATATCAGGTTCTCAATGTCTATTTGTTCAGTGAGTGAGGGAACGAACCAGCCCTTAACCCATCATCATTGTTTACTTCTCATGTCTCCCACTGGACTGGACCTTCCTTGAGGATCAGGTTAAGGACTGTTTTTCTGAATCGTACCCCTAGCACCTGGCACAGTGCCTAAATCTTTGCTGAAAGCATTCAGGACCAGCCGACTCTTCGAATGAATAAGAACCCCACAACTTTGCAAAGTAAAAAGCTCAGGACTGAGAAGACTCCAGCCGTAGCTTGCACCGGGCGCGGACTTGCTGACCGACACACCACCCACTGCCTCCTCTCCCTGGGAGGGGATGGGGTCTGGGAGGCCAGGGACAATGAATCATTGAGGGTCCCAGCAGAGCAGCCTTGGAGCGGGGAGGCCCCAGTCTATCTCTTCGCCCAGGGCCTCTGCCCTCACCACTGCAGGAAAAAACAGGATCCCTGGAGACTTGCAGAGGTGGGGCGTGGGAACGGGAAGAAAGCTGTACAAAAAAGAGACAGTGAGAGTCTGTAAAGAAATGCCAGGCTCTGCTGCCCATGCGTCTCCAGCCAGCGGGCCAGCGACAGGTCTGCCAGCTCCCCCAGGAGAAAGAGCGGCACTCTGACAGAGAAAAACAGTGTGGCTCCTGATTCCCAGAATCATAGAAATTGGGGTTGGGAGAAACCTGTGAGACCACCAGCCAGCCCTGCAGCCCTCTGCTCCTTCCCACGTGCTGTAACCACTCCTGGGAACAGCTCCAGCGCTGGGTTCCATTTCCCATTCCCTCGGGGGACTCATTCCCGACCTAACACAGTCCACTGTGGAAGAAATTGCCCCGATGGTCACTTCACCCTTTTGACTTTGGCATCCTGGCCTTTTTTCATTCCTAACCAATTACACTTTACTAAAAGGCTACTGGGTACCCAGTACTTCTCAGTGGTAGGTAATTCCATCCCCTTTTGAAAGACATGGACACTTTCCAAGAAGGGGAATGCCTAGTCTGAGGCCACACAGCTAACGAGTAGAGGAGTGGGGTGCAAACTCCCCGTGATTTCGTATCACACTATCCTACCACCTGATTGGCACATCTATACTGGGAGAAACTCTAGGGCTGGAGTCACACAGTCCTGGGTTCCAATCTTCACTCCCCACTTGCCCTTTGTGCGACTACACAAGTAACCCCACCTCCTGATTCCCAGGCCTTTCAACTGTAAAATGGAAATAATGCCTTCTTGCAGGACAAAAACAGGGAAAGCCCGCCAGTGCCTGGAGCAGTGTCTGCTCTCCAAAAGTCCACTCTGCCCCTTCCTCACCCTGCCACCCCACCACTCATCTTGCACACGTCTTCCCTTCCTGGCCTCCAGGACAAGCCTGGGAGGGGGACGGGGAGGGGGAGGAGGAGACTCTAGGACCGCTTCCCCACCCCACGCGACACGGTAGAGCAAGAGCCCCAGAGCAGGGATGCAGTGATTCATTTACTTCGCAGTTAAACTGTTTTCAGACCCTCCCTTCATTTAAACGAGTCCATCTGCTTCCTGAGGGTGTGTTGATCCACCAATTCAGTGACTTTCAAACTTTTCCATGAAGGCAAACAATTTAGGAACCTCCTGTCCTACTTACTAAAATACAGAGGCCCCATTACCAGAAAGCCTAATCTCTGGGTGGAGCCCAGGAATCTGCATTTTGTCGATCGCTATCTTCAAGATTCTGATGCCAATTTCTTGGACCCCGCTTTAAAAACCATTGCACAACTAGGGGCGCCTGGGTGGCTCAATCGGTTGAGCATCCAGCTTCGGCTCAGGTCACAATCTCACAGTTCATGGGTTTGAGCCCCACGTCGGGGCTGTGCTGGTGGCTCGGAGCCTGGAGTCTGCTTCGGATTCTGTGTCTCCCTCTCTCTGTGCCCCTCCCCTGCTTGCACTAAGTCTGTCTCTCTCTCTCTCTCAAAAATAAATAAACATTAAAAAACTAAAAAAAAAAAAAAAAAAAACAACCCAGTGCACAGCTAGCCTATGGAGAGGAGCAGGAGGCAGGCAACTAAAACACAGTATGTAGCGGTTTTTTTTTGTTTAGTTAGCATATAGTGCAACAATGATTTCAGGGGTAGATTCCTTAATGCCCCTTACCCATTTAGCACATCCCCCCTCCCATAACCCCTCCAGTAACCATTTGTTCTGCATATTTAAGAGTCTCTTATGTTTTGTCCCCGTTTTTATATTATTTTTGCTTCCCTTCCCTTGTGTTCATCTGTTCTGTGTCTTAAAGTCCTCATATGAGTGAAGTCCTATGATATTTGTCTTTCTCCAGCTGACTAATTTCGCTTAGCATAATACCCTCTAGTTCCATCCATATAGTTGCAAACGGCAAGATTTCATTCTTTTTGATTGCGGAGTAATACTCCATTGTATATATACCACTTCTTCTGTATCCATTCATCCATCGATGGACTTTTGGGCTCTTTCCATACTTTGGCTATTGTTGATAGCGCTGCTATAAACATGGGGGTGCATGTGCCCCTTCAGAACAGCATACCTGTATCCCTTGGATAAATACCTAGTAGAAACACAGTATGTAGTTTTAAAATAAATGTAGAAATTTTAGGGACATATACTAAAAAAAATTTAAATTTGCTGAGAGAAGTTACAGGTTCAAGGTGTAGCTCTACCATTTCCTGCCAGTGGGGCTTTAGAACGTTGTTTCCTCTGTGAGTTTGTTTCCTCATTTATACATGAGGATGGACAATTGGTAGAATCAAAAGAGGTAATACGTATGCACCTACCTGATAAATTACGAAGTCGTGTATAAACAGTAGATGTTATATTAAGATGAACAGTTTTGTTTTTTTTTCCGGGGCATTTTTCCATTTTGCTAATAAATAATATTTCTGTCCCGTAACCCTATTTTCTGGCAGTCTGGAATGTGTCTTCTGTGGTGTTTATCCTGATGGAAGTGACGTGTCTGACAACCAAGTCAGCCCTCAGACAATCGGTCCTTCCTCGAAAGAAGTAGCCTCAGACAGGGAACCAGTGCCAACACCATGGGGGGTGTAGGGTCTCCACAGCCCAGAGTTTCTCCCACTGGTGATGATGATGATGTGTGTGTAACTTTCTCTTGCCTGCATTTTCTGATTCTCCCCTGCCATTTCTTCCATAGGCCAAGTCACCTGTCTCTCTCTCCTGGATTTCTGCAGTCCCCTCCTCAGTGGTCTCCTTGCTTCTGCCATTACTCACATCTCCATTGCCATGTAACAAACTTCCCCAAAAGTTAGTGGCTTAAAACCACAACTGTTTTATCTGCTTCCCGTCTGTGGGTCAGGAATCTGGGCAGTTTTCCTGCTATGTGCAGCTCGTGGCTTGGCTGGGCTGGAAGGTAGGCTTCACGCTCATGCCTGGTGTCTCAGTGTCCCTCCACGTGATCCCTCTTTCTTCATGCGGCTGTTGCACTTCCTTATAGCAGTGTGGTCTCAGGAGAGTCAGATGGCAGCTGGTTTTCAAGAGGGCAGGTTACAAGAGGGGTGGAAGGTGTCAGTGTGTTAAGGCCAGAGTTAGAAGGTACACAGCATTACTTCTGCCACGTTCTAATGGCCAGAGACAGACCTAGGGGAAAATTAGATTTAAGGAGACCACACCTCTCAATTAAAGGAGCAGCAGAGAGTTTGAGGACACGTTAATCCACCATGGCCCCCTTCAATCCATTCTCTGAACGGCAACCAGAGTGATTCTTCTAAAATTAAATCAGATACCAAGCCCATGTTAAAACTCCTCCAAGGACTTCCCATCCTTCTTAGAGTGAAATTCACAGTCCTAACCATGTCTGCAAGGCCCCTGTGGAAAGTGTTCCTTGCCCATCTGCAGCATGAATATTTAAGTTCTTTGGGTACAGGGATCTCATCTGCTTTGCCAGTCACTATATCCCTATAGATATAGATATTCTATCCCTATAGAATAGCTGGCACTATTTTGGTTGAATGAGTGACTGATTCTTACATCCTGCCTTTTGTTTATTTTCTGCATTTGAGCCTACCTCCCTCCCACCACACTGAGAGGTCCTCAAGGGCAGACATCATGTTTGTTTTTTCATCCTTGCAGCCAGCAGCACCTAGCATGGTACTTGATAAACATTAACTGGGTGTGGGTTGGGTTGGAGCCTCACCCCTTGTTTGAAGCCCTAGGCTTTACTCTTTCAGAAATTCCTATTGTCCTCCTTTGCTCTGAAACATATATTGAGCTCTTAACTATTTTCCATATAATGTGATGAGTTGTGAGTTATATGCATTTTATCATTTAATCATCAAACAATTCCACATGATGTGGCCCGTTACTATCCCCCTATTACAGATGTGAAAACTGAGTCAAAGCATAGCTAAATAGCTTGCCCAAGGTCACACAGAAAGTGCACGAGCCAGGATTTAAACCCAGGCAGGCTAATTCTAGTGCCATGCTCTTAATAGCTATACCGTACTGTTTCCCATGTGATTTAATCTTTAATCATAGCTAGTCTGTTTTGTGCCATTTTAAAGCTGGTTTCTGCTGGCACAGCCTATTATTTCCCCGGTTCACTCAGGTTTGCATCTTTTGATCCTCTTTTAAGCCAGCTGTCACTAACATTGGGCAGACTGATGAACTTTCCCATGACTCAGTTTCCCCAGATACAAAACAGAGATAGCAGCAGTACCTAACACAAGGCCTGGTTGAGAAAACAAAATGAGCTTAATCACATAAAGCAGTTACAACGATACCTGCCACATAATTAGCACTCAATAAAACTTAGCAGTTACTATTATTGATTGCCCCCAAAGCACAGGAACACAGCGTCAGCCCTGGGGCATGCATTCTGATAAATACTTTTGCCTCTGCTAATAAACAGTGAGATTTTTTTACCTGCTATGCAGCTACCTGTGTTTTACCGTCACAGGATGTCTGCTAGCCCCCACCGAGACTTTTTGTGTCCTTACACATTTTGCATTCTTTCCATGGCCACCCTCATTCTTCCACATTTAGCCAGTGTGAACTGAGTGCCCACCTTGTGCCAGGTTTTCTGTCAGGTGTTTCCTATACACTGTGTCACTTTATATGTTTGTCCCCATATCACAGATGAAAACCTGAAGTTCTCAGAGCTTATGTAACTTGCCCCAAGGAACTCAGCAAGAAAACAGAAAAACCTAACTTGTCCGCCCCATTCTCCCTGCCCACCTCCAATCCATTCTCCACACAGCAGCCAGTTTTTTTTCTTTTTCTTTCTTCCTTCCTTCCTCCCTCCCTCCTTTCTTTCTTTCTCTCTCTCTTTCCTCCATCCCTCCCTCCCTTCTTCCTTCCTTCCTTCCTTCCTTCCTTCCTCCCTTCCTTCCTTTGCTTCTTTCTTTTTTTTTTTGTAATTAATAGACTTTACTTTTTTAGAGAGGTTTTAGGCTCACAGCAGAATTTAGTAGAAGGTACAGAGATGTCCCAAATACCCACTGTCCCCACACATACACAGCCTCTGCCACTATCAACATCCCCCCTCCCCCCAGAGTGGTATATTTGTGACAACTGATGAACCTATACTGACATGTCATTATCATCCAAAGTCCGTAGTTGACATTAGAGTTTACTCTCGGTGTTGCCCATTCAATGGATTTTGACAAATGTATCATGGTGTGTATCTACCAGTATCCTACAGAACAGTTTCACTGCCCTAAAAATCCCCTGTGCTCTGCCCATCCATTCCTTCCTTCCCCTCTCCACCCTTGCCAGCCACTGATCTTTTTATGGTCTCTATAGTTTTGCCTTTTGCAGAATATTGTATAGTTAGACTCATGCAATGTGTACTCTTTTTAGAATGAGATTTTAATACTCTGATTTGATCATGTCACTCCATCAGTTCAAACCCTTCCTGTGGCTTGCATGTGCCAGTCCTTGCCTACCTCCCTGGCCTCCACCTTGCTCTGAGTCCGCCACATCCACTTTTCCTTAGGTCTTCAATCCGCTCTTTCCTACCACAGGTCCCCACATATTCTGTGCTCTCTCCCTGTGAAGTTGTTTCCTCCCTCTTTCACCTAGAAAATTCCTGCCTATCTTTCAGATCTCTGCTCACGTGCCATTCCCCTAGAGAAACCAGCTAAACCCTCCTGTAGGATATTCATTCTGCCTGGTCCTCAGGGGGCTTGCAATCTTCATTAATTATGTGAAAGAACTGATCTGTGTAGCTATTTTAAGCACTTACTATGCCTCAGGCACTAGGCTGGGCACTTTGCATTTGTTATTTCTTTTTTCTTTTTTTTAATATTCATTTATTTTTGAGTGAGAGAGACAGAGCATGAGCTGGGGAGGGGCAGAGAGGGAGACACAGAATCGGAAGCAGGCTCCAGGCTCCGAGCTGTCAGCACAGAGCCCAATGCAGGGCTCGAACTCACAAACCGTGAGATCATGATCTGAGCCAAAGTCAGATGCTCAATTGACTGAGCTGCCCAGGTGCCTCTGCATTTGTTATTTCCAATTCTTACATCCTTCCTGCCTGGTCAGTATGACAAGCTATATTTTAGTAGTCGGGAAATTGAGACTCAGAAGAGGTTCAGTATCTAACCCAATGTCCAACAACTCGCAGGGGGTGGAGTTGGTGTTTGAATCCAGCTCTGGCTGAATGTAGACTATGCTCTGACAACTATCCCACACCCCCTGCTTTTCCTTAATGCTGGAGCCAGTGCTTGGCCCTCTGTTGGTGGCAGGGCACAGGGGCTCTCTGGGTGGGTGGGCTGGTGACTACCCATTTCCATGGGTCAGGGGTCAGGGGAGAGGTTGTTGCCATTTTAATAACACGCAACAGCAGCTCTGCAGTTGGGCAATTGGAGCATTTGTTCACCATATGACGCTTTGGCTCCTATTCAGCTCCCCAGAGAGAGCCATACAGCCATCTTTTATTACTGCCCTCCATGCTGAGAGAAAGAAACATAAAGAGATAAAGTGACTGTGTGGCTTGCCTTTGCTTTGGGCGATCAAACAGAGATTCCTGACTACACAGCCTCCATGCTCCCTCCTCTCATCCGGGACTACCACATGCATCAGAGCAAGGCAAGAGACCATTCTTTATTTCTCACCCAGCCAAATTTACTTAAGAGTGAGGGTCGTTGTGTAAGGGTGTGCAGTTTGTGTACTGCTTCAAAGGCAGATGGTACCCTCCAAGTGGGAGCCGAGAGTCTGGTATTCTCTGTTCACTTGTAGTCTACCTTGGGGCTGCCTCTTCCCTTTTCCTAATTTACATGAAGATGTCTTATGTGTCAGGAAAGGCTGGAGAATGTGACTTGGAGAAAGGACTGTCAGTAGACTTGGGCTCTGGCAACCACACACTTCCCAGTCTCTGCTTGGGACTCGCATTCACTAAGATGCCCAGACTCCAGAGGCTGTGATACCAAAACTCCTAAGCATAAATTACCATAGTCATCATTAACTTCCCTTTCACTTAGAACTCCTTAAGTAAATTACTACAACCAAGACCCTGACCTCTAGGGTCAAGAGCAAAGCAGTTTCGTCTGTGTTAAGAGCACAGGCTGTGCAGTTGAACAAACTTGGATTCAGGTCCTCCTTCCATCATTTCTTAGCCGTGTGACTTAGGAGCACTCCCTTCACCTCTCCATGCCTCAGTTCCCTCATCAGTGAAACAAAGTCGTGCTTATAAAGATTACATTTAATAATTTATGTAGTAATGATAAAATGGCAAACATCAATTGCTTACTATGTACCTGCTGCTGATCTAGGTATTCTTACAGAGATTAGTTTATTTAATCCTCTGAACAACGTGTTTTCCAGATGAAGAATCCGAGGCATAGAGAGATGAACTAACTTGCCCAAGGTCACGAAGCTCCTAAATTGCTGAAGCTGGGATTTAAGTCATGGCTGTCTTTGAACTCTCAAAGTAAAGCACATCCAGCCCCTGGCACAAAGAAAGTTCTCAATAAATAAAAGCCATTACTTTTATCAGCAGTGGCAGCTGTAGCTACCAGGGTCAGAGGTTGCCAGGACATGAGATTCTGTAGATCTGCTATCATGTCATGTATGTTTTTTATTCTTATTTTTTGAACCCTGTTCCACACAGGTACCTCCTGGTCTTTTTCAGATTGTCCGGGGTGGGGGCTGAGTGGACACGATTCCATCTCCCCCCTTCCCACAGCCACCGTCTTCACCCAGAGAATCAGTTCCACTTTTATCTATTTATATATATCAAAATTCCAAGTGACACTTTGTTTGAAAAAAAGCTCTGCTGCCAAGCAAGAGTTTAAAAACACACGGCCCACCTTAACCCATTTGTTTTTAAGTAAATATGCCATAGGGAAGGCAAGTATCTTGCTCAAAGATACACAGTGAGTTGAAGACCGTGCCAGGGCAGAGCTTTTCTTGATTCCCAGAGCAGTGGCCTTTTGCTGAGCCTCTTTCAGGGTCTTGTTTTTTTTCCCTCAAGTGGCAACCTGGAGAATGCATTTTGCTCCCATTTCCCAGAGCCCCTCATTCCAATACGCTTCCTCACTATCTCTGAGTACACCTCCCATGTCTGTGTCTGACCTGGGCGCACCCCCTCACGCAAATGCTGACAGGTGCCCCCCAGTCCCAAGCAGACTGACCCTGGCACCACCCTGCTTCTCAAAGGCAAGTCCAGGAGGCTGACTTCACACTGCTGGCCCCATCTCTCGCTGTGCAGGTCAGACCTGAGCTCAGAGAGGAGGGAGGGCCGACAGGTTCATAGTGTTAATGGGATACATTTGAGAAATGCTAAACCGACAGTGTTTGGAAATCCAGGCCAACAGCCAGGCACAGAGCCGGCCAAATTTCAGTTGGGGTGGGAGGGGGTAGTTTTTCTGAGGCAGAATTAGTGTCTTTTAAAAAACTGGATGAAGACATTGTTTATTCAAGACCTTGGGAGCACAAAGATAAAACATGCATAATGGATTTGGGGTCTTTTAGCAGACAGCTCTCCCAAACTGTCTCCATCACAACAAAGAATTGCAGCCATCCTCTGAGGCCTACTCAGTGGCCTGTGCTTGCTAGCTATGCATAGATTCTTTCCCTGCAATGAATTGTGTGGCACAGGTTGGGAGGCTGAAGTTCACAGAGGTGAAGGAACGCACTCAAGGTCACACCGCTGATGGGTGAGAAGGAGCCAGGATTTAGCCAGGTTTTTCCAGCTCCCGGATCCCCACTCTTGATTGAGACAAGGTCCTAAGACTAGGACCCTGAACTCTAGTGCCAAGGGCACAGCAATTTAAGTTGAGTGTTTAGACTAACGATTATATTTCATTGGAGACCATTGAGATTCTCTAATCTGGGATGGACAGCAATGCTAGGTACAGATAATGAAGACATCCTCAGAACACTTTAAGCCTACCAATCCATTTAGGCTATTGGGACAGATTACCATAGCAACAAGACCTCAAGAGTCTTGGCTCCTAATGGAGATAATAGGAAGACTGGATATTCCTGGGTAGGATCCGCCTAATTGTTTCTCTAGGCTTGATCACAATATGATATCCTAAGACTCGACCATTCATTCATTCAGTGAACATTTGTGGAGCACCTTTCCTGGGCCAGGCACCGTGTTAAGCTCTGGGAAACAAGGAGGCATTGGCATTCATGGGGGAGTACATAGCCAGGCAGAGATTGAAAAGTAATGGTCCTCAGAGACACAACTGGGTTCCTATCCCATCTCTGTTCCCTTCTAACTGTGCACATAACTTTACTCTCTGAGCTTCTGTGCTGATCACAGGTTATTCCATAGTAGGTAAGGGCAGCGGTTATCAGACTTTTTCTGTTAAGGGTAAAAATAGCAAATATTTTGAGCTTTGCAGCCCATATGGTCTCTGTCACCACTACTCTACTTTGTCGTTGTGGCATGAAAGTAGACCTACACAGTACATGAATGAGTGAGTATAGCTGTGTGCCAATGAAACTTTATTTATAAAAACAGATGGTGGGCTGGATTTGGCCAGATTTGGCCTGTGGGTTGTAGTTTCACATATATACTTATTCTTCTGGTTAAGAGTATAGCCTTTGGAGTATGGCTGCCTGGGTTCACATTTTAGCCCTTCCTTTTACTGGTTGTATTGACCTTGGACAAATTATAAAACTTATTTGTGCTTTACTTTTACCATATGTAAAATGGGATGATGATGACCCTTTCTTTACAAGGAGGTTGTAAGGAATAAAATAATATTTGTAAGGTACTTATAAAACAGCATCTGGCATGTTGTCAGCCTTTATAATCATTAACTTTTATAATCATTAGCCACCCATGGGGAGGTTAGTGTAGGTGAAACAGTAATGATATTAATACCTGCCCTTTGGGGCCATTGTGGTAAAGATTGGATGATATCATTCATGTGAGCTCCATTAGGGTATGAACGTTTGAGTGTTTTTTTTTATATTATCCCTCTCTAATAAAACTTTATTTACAAAGACAGGTGGCCAGCCCATAGACAGTTTCTTGATTTTGGTTCTTTAAATATTGAATTTAAATATTATTTACCTTGGTTACTGAATTTTGGGTCACCTCTCCCTCAAATTTTGTGCCCAAGTTGAATACTTCACTTACTTCATCCTGGTCCCGGCCTGGCCAGACCTTGCTTTGAACAGTTCCTGGCACATAGAAGACATTCAGTGAATGTCTGTTTAATGCCCGAAGTGCCTGGGCAAGGCGTCTGGCACCAAGTGGGTCTTCCATAAATGGAATCTCCCATAATGCTTGTGTGTCATAGGGGTTAAGAGCTCAAGTTTGAGAGTCAGATCCTGGGTCCATATTTGGACCAGCCACTTACTGTGTGACTTCTTAAAGTTTCTTACCCTTTCTGTGCCTCATTTTCTTTATATGCAATATGAAGCTAATGATAGTACTAATCTTATAAGGAGGCTGTGAAGATTTTAAATGAGTTGGTCCATCTAGTGCTTAGAAGAATATGGGACAGATGATGAACACTCAGTAAAAATTAACCTTTTTATTATTTTTCTCCTGGGGTTAAGGATCACTGATGGACAAATTGGCAGAAATGAGTAGTGCATCTAAGGAAGAACTGGGTGTAATTGTTTCAGAGAAGTGAGGATTTCAGTTGTTAAACGTTGGTGAGCTTCAGAACCATCTGATGAGTTATTCTAACATGCAGATTCCTGTTCCCCCTTCCCAGGGATTTGGATTCATTATGTTTGTGACCTGAGAATCCCCTTTTTCCAAAATGCCAGGTGCACATGATGCAGGGGGTCCCAGGAGCACAGATTGAGAAATGCCAGATCTTTGGTTTCCAGGGAATGGCTTCTCTCAGGCCTTGTGGCTTCCTGAGAACAAGCAGATCAGCCACTTCCTGTCTCCTTCCCTCCCTCCTTGTCCCTGGAGGGGGCTCTGCTTCCAGATGGGGTCAGTTCATTTCAGCTGCTCCCAGGCCTTTCCCCAAGGCCTCCAGCTGTGCAAACCTCTGGCTCTCTTGTCTCAGGGACTTCTCAGCATGTGTTGGGGGCTATGCTGAGGATGCCTACCCTGCTGCACCCCTCAGCTGAGAATGGGACCTCTCTGCCAGGGGTGCCCTGCAAGCTGAGGTCTCCCCAGGGATCTGGCTTTGTCACTCTTGACCATCAAAGGGCAGGATGCCAGCGTCTCTTCTTCAAGAGCTGGAGAAGCCAGAACAACTGGAAGGTTGGGACAGGGGAGGGCAGAGACACAGGCCCTGCAGCCACACACACCTGTTCAGATGACCTGTGTGGGGGCCCTGGGCCTGTACTTAATATGCATGTGCCTCTTGTGTCCCTCCTCTTTGAACACGGACAGTCATGCCCTCCTGGCAGAGCTCCTGGGAGCGTGAAATGAAACATGAAGACAAAGCACCCAAGCAGCGTCTGGCCTGCAGCAAGTGCTGAGTGCAGTTGTGTCTGTAGAGAATCAGTGATTGGAGGTGGGCGGGGCGAGGTGGGGTAAAGCTTTCCCCCCCTGCTACCTGACCATCTAGACTCTGCTCCCTACTCTCTACCATGTTTCTGGGTTTTGCATGTGTGGTTCTTGTCTTCCCAGCCAGGTTGTAAGTGCAGTGAAGTCACAAGCTCACATAATACTCTATGTCAGTTTGCCACCCACCTGGACCTTACTGAATACCAACTTCGTGGAAGGCAGCTGGCAGTGAGGAGTTCCAGCTGCTCTTTTATTCCCCCTGCCCCAAATCTTACTCCTCTTGGTTTCACAACTGAATGAAATAATGTGGAAAACCTGTCTGACCCATCCTAGAACCAAAATATTGCCTTTTTTTTTTTTTTTTAATGAGATTATAGAAAGTTACAGCTGGCCAGAAATTCTCAAGTTCATCGGATTCCACCCTGCGGTGTTAACAGATGAGAAAACCAAGACTCAGAGAAGGGAAGTGCCTTGCAGTTGGGGGAATCCTTCTCTGAACCACAGCACACAGAAAACTCTGTGAATGTGTACTTTCACAGTTCTTCCAGGCCTGGTACATAACTTGTACCATTATAGATGGACAAGAGAGAAGTTAGTTCATTACATACAAGGGATGCCTTTGGATTTGGGGGCTTAATTTTGTCCCAGAACTAGTTGAGAAGGGTACCTGCTCTTGGGTAATGGGTGCCAGAGCTGTGGCTAGCCCCCACACCTTACCCCATTTGAAAACTTCCCACAGTGGGTGATAGTTACATCCCGGTGGTTAGTGGTGTGGAGGAAGAGCCCGGCCCATTACTTGTCCAAATGCTTTGTAAAATCCAGAGGCCCTACAAACATAAGGGGCTTTGTCTGCTTGTTTGGAAAGAGGGTGGGAAAACACCAGGTGTAGAGGCCAAATGCCTCTAAAATCCATGTCCTGGTTTTACTGTGTATGTTAGGGTAGGCTAATTGTGGGAAAACAGCCTCCGTGGCCTAATACAGAAGAAGCCCATTTCTCACTCATTTAAAGTTCCGTGTGGCAGAACTTCATGAGTTACTCAGAAGCCCAGGTGGGCCCCTTGCATCTTGTGGCTCCATCATCTCTAGGTCCTCAGAATCCTCTGCAGGCTGTCTGCATCTGCTAGCCGATAAGAAAGAGAGGGAAGAGGATTGCTTGGAAAGATTTTTATGGGCCAGGCTTCTTCATCATTCTCACCAGTATGGCACGTGTTCCAGCGGCCAGAACTCAGTCACATCCAGCCCCAACCACAAAGGCTGCTGGGAAATGTAGTCCAGCTGGGTACTCAGATGGCAAAGGAAACAAGTTTGGCCAACAGGTATCTAGTTTCTGCTGTGCTTGGTAATTTCTGCTGTTACCTGCCTTTACCCAGGAAATAAGGCCTGCTTGCACCGTAGGGTTGTGCCAAGGATCAAGAGAGATAATTGTTGTTATAGTGTGCAGAAGCAGTACAGACAGGTGAACTTCATTACCTCCTAAATGCCTGGCCCAGAGCCGAATATATAGTAGGTGCAAAACAAACCATTGTGCAATTGATGGTCTTCCCACCAGCCTCCTGAATGTATGCTTTGCCTCCGCTAGCTGGCATTTGATTCACACACACATCTTTTCGACAACTCACCCATTGCAATCAGTCATTGCCGATTGCCTCTGCCAGCTATGAGCTGGAACACAGGAAGGGTTTTATCTGAAGCTTGAGACATCCTGAAAGGATGAGGCCTCCCTTCTTGGGTCCCTGGAAGACTGCCCGTGGCACCTCACATTCTTTTCAGCCTAGCGGCCGGTGGTAACCATGAGCTCACTGAGGGGCTTTTGCAGCCAGCTGTGAAGGCTGCTGCTGATGCATGAAGCTCGTGGCTTATGGCCTGGAGATGTTGGTTCTTTTCCCCGATCCCTCCACGGACCCTGTTTTTACTCAAAAGGAGGAAGAAGAGGCTGCAGAGATGCTGTGCATCAGGGTGTTCCTAGCTCACCATACCATATTTAAGTGCGCATTAAGACAAAGTCATTGGTCAAATAGTAACAATAGTAACAGCTTACACTTATATAATGTTTACTGTGTGGTAGGCATGTTAGTTTCCAAGATAATCCTATGAAGTAGGCTTAATTATCATGCCCACTATACAGAAGATAAAAATGAGGCACATAACATTTGCCGGCCTTACCCAGGATCAATCACAGAAGCATTCCTTTAGTTAAGGCATGGACTCTGTAGTTCACCATAGTCCCCACTACTCCCTAATGTCTCCCAGACCTAGAGGCTGAGTGTCAGTTGCCATTGCTCTGTACAAAAACAGTAGAGAATGTGCTGCTTTAAGACCATGGACGTTGAGTCCAGACCAGCATTGCTTAAATTCTGGCTCTGCCACATTTTAGCAATGCAAACTTGGGAAAGTAATGAACCACTCTAAACCTCATCTGTAGAGTTTGTCTAAAATCACTGGTTCTTGGGATGCCTGGGTGGCTCAGTCGGTTAAGCGTCCGACCTTGGCTCAGGTCATGATCTCGCAGTTTGTGAGTTCAAGCTCCGCGTCAGGCTCTGTTGCTGACAGCTCAGAGTCTGGACCTTGCTTCGGATTCCATGTCACCCTCTCTCTCTGCCCCTCTTCTGCTCATGCTCTCTCTTTCTCTCTCAAAAATAAATAAACATTAAAAACAAATTTTAAATCACTGGTTCTTTTTGCCTCCAGGGGCTGTATTTAATTCAGGCCACTGATGTGCAACTTCTGACTTGAGGCATAGTCAGATCTGCTCTGTTTGCCAATAGAAGTGAAACTGACCCTGAGGCAGATGCCAACACATGTGGAAATTGGAGCTCAGAAAGTTCAAGTAGCCTTTCCCAACCACGGTCAGTGACAGTACCAGATCTTCCATTAGAAGCTGGGTCTATAAGGGTCTCTAAATCTGCCCACTAGCGCCCTCACCCTTTGATGCACCTGTTTCATAAAAGCTTCTATTCTCAGGTGTGGATGCTTTGGAACAATTACTTACTTGCAGAGTGACTTGAAGCAAGGTGCTTCCTGAGCCTTCATTTTCTTACCTGAAAAATGGGCTAATAAAAACTATTTTCCATAATAAGGCTGTGGTGTCGAGGTGTCCGCCATTCTTGCCTGAAAAACCTGTTTTGCCACCTTCAGAGAACCCTTGGCATGGCCAACTCCCACCCTTCTTGCTCATTCCCTTCTAATGCTTGCATTTAGAAGCCTCACTGTACGTTCTCCTTCAGTCAGCTCAGCCTGGGACTTGGGAGCTGCATGGGCTACCCTCACAGCACTGTTTTGAATGGCCCGTGTCCTTGTTTGTCTCCCAACACCATCCTGTACTCAAGGGCAGCAGATGTCTTGCTCAAGAATTTATCTCTAGCACCACGCCCTATGCTCATGCAAAAGAAATGTGTGTTGGGAACAGCAACAACCCAGAGGGTGGCGTGGGATGTGCCTTCTTTCCCTTCCCATTGGTGGGGAATTCAGAGCAGAGCTGGAATACCCTCTTTGACTAAGCCATACAACCTCCCAGTTCTTATAGGGGTCTACGGGCCTCTCCTAACAGCTGGGCTGCACTATTACATGGCTCTGCTCACTTCAGAAGAACAGAGATGCTGGGAGGCAGGAGCCCACTTGTCCCTCCCATAAGCAGTTTCAGCTCAAGCTGGCAGGGCTGCACCTGGCTCAGAGAATGATTAGTGGACCTTGTGAGGCAGAAAGTCAGTGTGGCCCTCGGGTTCCAGAATGCAGCATTCAGTCAGACTGCCTGGGTTTGAATCCTGGCAGGACCACTTCCCAGCTGTGTGCCCTCAGCAAGTTACTGAAATCTCCTGGCCTCAATTTCCTCATCTGTAAAATGGTAACTGACTGCAGAGGGTTGTCCTAGGAACTAAGGAATTAAAATCTGCAAATTTCCAGTTACAAGATAAATAAGGACTAGGGAGGTAGTGTACAACCTGATGATTATTCACCACTGCTTTACACTATATATGAAAGTTGAGAGAGTAAATCCTAAGAGTTCTCATCAGAGGGAAAAAAAATTTGTATTTATATGAGATGACTTTATTGTAGTTACCATTTCATGGCATATGTGAGTCAGGTCATTATGCTGTACATCTTAAACTTATACAGTGCTGGATGCCAATTATATCTCAATAAAACTGGAAAAAAAATCTCAAGCATTTAGAATAGAATATGGTACATAATGAATATAATAAAAATACTTGTTAAATAAAAATCTAAACAGGAAAAGTAGGGTATATGATCAGTCCCTGTGAGAGAAACAAAAGGTAGGGACAGTTAAATGGGAGCTGTGTGATGATAAAAAGAAAAAAAAAAAGGTTTGCTGAGACAAAGGAACTTGACTCAGGGCTGGAGGATGTTGTGGGTCTGCTTTAATGGCAGGAAACAGTAAGAGCTAACACTTGTGCACCTTCAACTAAAAGCCAGACACTATACTATGTGCATAACATGCATTTGCTCATTCAGGGCTCATGTTTCCAATGAGGAAACAGATGTTCAGGTGGGTTAAGTATCACCCGAAGACTCAACTCAGCTAGTAAGTAGCAGAAATGAGATTTGAACTGAGATCTTATTGGCTCCAAAGCCCATTGTCTAACGTTTAATCTGTTAGTAGCGAGAATGCAGCCCTTTGTCGTTCACCGCACCATTTTAGCTGACTGTCAGGTGCTTGTTACTCTACTGGAAGCCCAGCTCCCGTTCATAAGTGCCTTCTAATAAGCACATGGTATCTACTGTGCTTCTAGGACCCGCCTAGACTGATTCGCACTGAAGACTGCAACTCGCATGATTTTGCATCTCCTGAGTTTGCCCCTCCGTTCCCCAGTACTCATTCATTCAACATGTTTGAGTGCTGTGTGCTTAATACCTATATCAGATGCTGTTGCTACATCAGTAAACTAGACAGACCTATCTCTTGCTCTCGTGTAGCTCATAGTGTAATGAGCAAGGGGAAAATATTAATCAAATAATCAAACATGCCATCTTAAAATCTAAGTAGAAAAGTACTAGGTACTGAGTCTTGTCCAGAAAAGATACTCAATACTTAATAAATGCCAGTTTGTTGTTTGGGATGGAGTACTAATGACGGCATTATGTGCTCCTGGTTCTTTATATCATCATGGGAAAAAGTGTATCAAGTGTACACCATCTGCCAGACATTGCAATGGAGAACTAGGGATGAAGGAAGGAGTATATATAGCCATTGTCCTCATAGAGTGGACAGTCTAATAGGAAGGCTGACGTGTAATTTAAACCCTAATTGTGTAAATACAGACATCTGTGCAAAGGGCTGGATAGAAAACACCTTCCACATTAAAATAACAGGGCGTAGATTGTGTTTTGTTCACTGTATAGCGTTTAGAAAAGTGCCTGGCACATAGTAGGTATTCAATAAATAGTCACTGAATGACTAAATGTCTGTGATATCTACACTGGGGTTTGAAGGATAAATAGAAGTTTGTGAGGAAATTTGCCTAGAACTTGGCAAAGACCAAGATGTAAGGGATTCCATCAGGGCTGAAAGATGGAAGAGGATCTTCTCAGAACAAGGATCTATGAAGATGGCCCTGGGCTGAGTGGCTGCTTAAGATCTATTCCATTTCAACCCTCTCTTGATTCAAGTGCATCGTTATGTACTGGTCCGGGTTTTGATTGGAAAGTTCCATCAGAGACAGAGCCAGAGACAGAAGGTCACACCCTTTCAGAGTATTTTAGCTAAAAAAGGCCTCAGAAACTGTTACATATCTAACTTCCTCATTTCACCTATAAAGGGACTAAGGCTCAAAAGGGGAACTGACTTGTTCAAGGTCTTGGGCTGGTTAGTGACAGGGCCAGGACCAGAAGCCAGGTTTTTAACTCCAGGCCTGTGTTCTTTCCATTATGTGAAGGATTTCCAGGCCTTTTAATTTTATTTATTTATTTTTATTTTAAGCAACAGAACTTTTTTTTTCCTAAGTAGAAGCTCATGTGGGTAAATGCAGAGCTGCCCTGGACAAAGCCTCACGGAGGGCCCGTGGTGGACCCATAACCTCCATCACAGACCAGCTCTTCCCTTTCTACAAGCACAAGAGACAGTCAGCATTTTCTCTGTCTTCTGAGGGTATATGTAAATGCTGTCTCGATGCCCTAACCCCATCCCTGCTTACAAAAAGACTCCTTCTCCTAAGTCTCACTTCAAAACCAGTGCCTTGTTTTAATGAGAAAGCTCTTACTGCAGTGCCTGGCACAGAGTAAGTGCTCAATAAGTGTTCATTATTATAATTTTTATTGTGCATTTGGCTCAATCCATACAAATCAGAGGAGTGGAGAAGGGAGCTGCTGTGTGTGGGCCACCAGCTAGGAAGTGGGTGCAGGACTGGATACTTACCATACCTGTCTTGGTTGATCTTCCTAAGCAGGTCAGTTCCACCGTCAACATTTTACAGTGGAGGGCACTGAAGTTCAGACAGGTCAGGTACTCACTTGTGGTCACACAGGTAGTAAGGACTAGGCTAGGAAACCAGCCCATGTTTCTTGAGATTCCAAATCCCTCTTTAAGACACACAGAGAGACCTAAACACACACACACACACACACACACACACACACACACAGTGAAATTAGGATTCCTTGTCAGACCAGACTGCATCTCATCATTTCATTCAGTCCTGACAGCAATACCATTCCTCTGTCAAATGAATGTGGAGCACCTACTATGTGCTGGGCACTCTAGTCAGCCCTGCTGCGGGCATATGCAGCATGAATGGGGACAGACATCAGATGAATAATTACAAGTGTGATGAGTATTACCAAAGGGAGAAAAGAGAGTGAATTCAGCATCGTGTTATTACTCCCCATTATACAGATGAGGAAACTGAGGCTTCAAGACCTGCTCAAAATCACAGGACAAAAATTGCTGAAATTCATCATGTGCTAACTACATGCCAGGAAGTTTTCATGAACTCACTTAAGCACTCTTAACAACTCTATGAAGTACTGTTACTCTCTTCTGAGTCACAGAGCATGAAAGTTACTTGCCTAAAATCGTAGGGCTCGGAAGTGGCTAAGTGGGAATTTGAACCCAGGCAGTCTGGCTCCAGAGCCTACTTGAAATCCAGGTCTGATGGACTCTACTGCTGCCATTTCTGCAGGAGGAGGGAGCTAGAAGTAGTTTCAGAGTCCCCACCTTGTGGGCGTCCAAGTGTCACCGTGTAATTGTCATGACTGAGAGCTCTGCTCCTGGAAAATAAGGATGCCCTTTCCTGGGTGAGACAGCTCCAAAACAGCATCCTCCAGTGCAGCCTGGCCCTCCTTGGGGTGAAGCACCTCCTTGAATAAGTGGTGCTCCCCAAGGGTGGGCCTCAGATCGCAGGTGTTTAGAGGCAGATTCATGCTTCAGGAATCTGAGACTTTAGAGGAAAGGAAAGCAATGCCGTCAGTGCACCTTTACCTCACACTGGCAGGTGCCAGGCCCAGGCACTCACATTCCTGAAGGGCACGGTGCTCAGAGGTGGGGCAGGCGGCTTGGCTGAGGTGGGGTCAGATCAGCTCCTTCACGACCTGCCTGAGAGAGTCTAGAGACCCAGAGAGAGCCAGAGAGAGTTCTCTGCGAGAGAAGTGTGTCAACAGGGCCCTCGGGAGGGTTGTGGGCCCCTTGCAGGGGTCTTGGAGGGGGGGTAGGAGTATAGGTTCCCAAACATCACTGGAGAATATATGATTTCTGAGCTACCACGTGTGATAACCTCACACATTTTTAAACACCTGTTTTTGAAAAGTTAGAGTGTATTCACTTGCTACATCGCACGTGAGCGTCACAGTACCCCTGTGGTCTCTCATCTGTAAAACCAGAATTATGTTCATTATGTAATGCAGTGAGGATCAAAATTTGAGACCAGGTTTGGGAAGAATTTGACATAGTAATTGCCCTTTCCAAACACAATTGTTCAAATTCATGACAGTGCTTTAAAAACTGTTAAAAAATGCTATAAAGTATTAGCTTTTGCTATTTAATATTGTCACAATTAATGTCAAATCCTGAGGTTATCCCCAAATGCCTTGCTTCTTTTGTTAGCACATGGTTATGGTTTTGTCATCCACCAACTTATCTGAATCTTCCTTGAAGGCCATTAAGGTTTTAGCCTCTTCTCTCTCAGGATAATGAGCTGCTAGGTTTACTTTAGAGTGGAAGAAGAAAAGGGATTCTCCCTTTTTTTTTTTTTCAATTGTGAATGTTCATCTTTAAAGTTTCTGTGTCGTGTTTGTATGTGTGTGTGTTTCTTGACTTCCAAACTAAACTCCAAACCCCCAAGGGTCTGACCCATGTCTAATTCTTAGCTACATGCCAAGCATTGTTTGAGGTGCCTTCCGTGAATTCAATGAATCCTCCCAAGAACCCCATTAAACAGTTCTGTTATGATCCCTACTTTACTCCCGAAGAAACTGATACACATAGAGACTAAGTAATGTGTTTAAATGGGTGGTGGGGCTAGGCTTCCAAGCCAGGAGATCTGGACCCAGAGTCCCCACTCCTTGACACTAATGCCTTTGCCTCCCTGAAGCCCCTTGCTCAGAACCCTGCATTCGAGGGCACTGGAAAATGCTGTGGGTTTCATTTAAGGCCATTCCCTTCCCCTTGTCTTACTCTGTGTAGCTGAGGAAATGAGGCTCAGAGATGTGAGATAATTGGGTGGGTCAGGAATGCTTTCACTGCATGTAAGAGAAAACTTGACATGTAGCAGCGTAGGCAGTAAAGACGTTTTTTTTTTTTTTTCCCTCACATAATCAGAGTCTAGATGGAGGTGTTTCCAGATTGGGTGCAGCGAGAGATTTTGCTGTCAAGGATCCAGGTGCTTCTTGTTTTTCTACCCTGCCGTACTTAGCATGTTGGCTTTTTATTCTCATGGGGGAACACCTCAGTGTCTGCATTAGTCCTGGTTCTCTGGAGAAACAGAACCAATAGGAGCAATATGTAAATATGTATAATACATATATTAAATATTACGTACAAATACATAAAGATTACAAGGGTTGACTCACATGATTTTGGAGTCCAAGAAGTCTAAGATCTGCAGTCATCAAGCTGGACCCAAGAGAGCTGATGAGGTAGTTCTAACCCAGGTCCAAAAGCTTGAGCAGCAGGAGAGCTGATGGTAAAAATTCTAGTTCAAGTCCAAAGCCAGGGGGAGACTGGTGTCCCAGCTCAAAGTCCAGCAGAGAGAAAGCATTCTTTCTTATTCAGCCTTTTCTTCTACTCAGGCCTTCAACAGATTGGATGAGGCCCACCCCACACTGGGGAGGGCAGTTTGTTTTACTTAGTTTACAGATTGAAAAGTTCATCTCATCCAGAAACACACACCCACACAGACGCCCCCCCCCCCCCAAAATACTATTGAACCAGACATCTGGACACCCATGGCCCAGTGAAGTTGACACATAAAAGTAACTGTCACAATTTGTCCCAACTTGGCTGCCTGTAGTTGGAGGAATCGTGTCAATGTTTGGGTCAGGAAGAAGAGGTCCCAGGTGGCCCTTCTCCTCTCATGCCTCTTCTGTTTAAGGGAAGTAGAAACACCCCAGAAGCCCCTCCCAGATTTCCACTTTTGCCTTGTTGGCTAGAATTGGGTCACATGGCTAGAACTAGCTATAAGGGAGGTTGGGAAAATTGAGGATCTGACTTTTCAGCCTCAACAGAAGGCCAAAAGAGAAGGTTGAGTTGTTGAGGTAGCGACTGGCCATCCACTGGCCATCTATCATGGCAACCTGTGCCAGGGGCACAGGATCAATAACAGAAAAGTTCAAAGTAGGACCTTGGACCATTTCCCCCTTTCTATATAATATGTAAAGGAGAGTAACATTCTATTCTCTAGACTACAGTTTTGCATCTGAAGCCCTCACTCCACACTTGTTTCAATTTCTGTTTCTCAGCAGTGACTCACCAGCCCCTACCTCCCAGCCTGTAAGTGTTACAAGATGAAACTTTCAGAGGGTAAATACACACAAGCAGGCCAGTAACAGGGGCCCAGGATCTAGTCTCACTCCAGAATGAGACTCGTCCAGTTGAACAAACACTTACTGAGCACCTAATATCTGACTGTCACAATAATGGGCTGTGATAATATTGCAAAAGAGAAGGTACTGTACGTACTCTGGACGTGTTCCCAACTGGTGGGAAACCAAGTTGTGAAATAAATGTGTGCCACTGGGGGGCTGAGGGCCATGAGGGAGAAGTGTATGAGATAACAGCAGAGCACAGCAGAGAGAGGCCAGCTCCCCTGCAGGGCTCAGGGAAGGCTTTCATTACCAGGAAGGTAGTATTTGAGCCAAATCTGAAAGGATGAGTAGGTATTTGTCCAGCAGGCCAGGCAGAGGAGGCCAAGGCAACAGCATATGTAGTACGGGATGAACCTGTCAGGTTCCCTTGACTCTGGAGTGAAAATGTCCCCTCCCCACACATGTATAATCAGGAAGCTACAAAATGCTTACACTTGCAGTCTCTCCCCGCAGTGCCTTAATTTCCAGTCTCCTGCACTTAAGCACCCAACACACCCAATTTTTAAGACTCTGCTCAAGGGTTGACTCCTTCAGGAAACTGTTCCTGGCTGATGTAGGGCTCCCTTCTCTGGGCTTCTGTGTTCTCTCTGCCATTTCTTTATCATTTTAGCAGTATCAGTGTATATGGGGGTCTCTTCCAATGCTCCCTGAGCTCCTTGAGAGCAAAGACTGTGCCTCGTTCATCTCAGTAGCCCAGTGCCCGGTGCTGCGTCTCGTACCAGATGAGCCAATAAGTAGCTGAGGAATGAAGAGAATGGGCATCCCTAGAGGTGGGCGTAGCAGACACGCTTATGCCCACAAAGAGGGGAAGGAGCGGAGCTTCAGAGCATTAGGCCTGTGGCCTCAGAGGTGGTAAGTGACACAGTGGGACCAGAACCTAGCTCAGCTGATCCAGTTTTGTTCTATTTCACCATGCTGCGTCCTGAAGGAAGTAGGGCCCAGTTTTCATTTTGTGAAGACCAGGAATTGATTCCAGGTTATCAGAATTCCTGGCCATTTCCCAGTATCCCAAGCACATGCACCTCCCACATGTTTCTCTAAATTCCAATTTCTCCACTTCTCTAAGCTTCTCCTCTCCTTTTTCCTTAAACTCACCTCTCTGAGTTATTGCCACCCAGTCATCCCCCAACCCCAACTCCACTCCAGCTCTTCCCAGGTAGTCTCCAGTCCCTGACAAGTTGGCATTCCTAAAGCCCCCACAACCCGAGGGCAGAGAGCTCCTCATCATTGTCCTGGCCAAGACCTGCATTTCCACTTTCTGAGGATCTGACTTTCTCATCAGAAGGATAGATATGGATGGGCATGGGAGATGGGCGGGGGAGATGATTCTGAGGGCTTAGGGTGGCTGGGACAAATGATCCTAAATGTCCAGTTATCAGAAATGAATTCCTAGACCACTTCTTTTTTTTTCATTCCTGATGGGTTTATTGAGATATAATTGACAGCATCGTGCAAGTTTAAGGTGTATATTGTAATTATTTGATATGCATGTATATTGTGAAATGATTACCACAGTAAGGTCAGTTAATACCTCCATCACCCTACATGGTTACTATTTTGTGTGTGTGTGTGTGTGTGTGTGTGTGTGTGTGGTGAGAACACTTAAGATCTACTCTCTCAGTAACTCTCAAGTATATAGTACAATATTGTTAGCTATGGTCACCACGGGGTCCATGGCATCCCCAGAACTTAATTGTCTTGTAACAGGAAGTTTTCCCACCCCTATGTGAGCATCTGGTTTTCACTTCTTACAGACCCCCAACTATTTCCTTCATAGCACTCAGCACTATTTATCATTGTATGTGTGTGTTCACCTGGGTTGGTGTGCCCACCCCCTCTCCCATAAGAGCAGGGACCACATCTATCCTGTTCACCTCCATAACCTCAGCTCCCAGCACAGTACCTGGCACATAATAGGTATACAGCAAATCCTTGTTGAATAAGAAATGACTGTGTATTGTGTGGCTTTTGTTCTTAGCTAAGAAGTAGTCTTCAAGCAATGCCTGGTCTTAGGCCTAGAATTTACTTCCAATTGTACTGTCTCCTCTGATGGTCACAGCAATTCTGAGAGGTAGTTATTAGAGTCCCTAGTTTGCATGGAAGAAAAGTGAGGTTCAGAGAGCTTAGTAACCTGCCCAGAGTCATGCTAATACAAGGAAAGGCAGCTCAATGCATTATATGGAGGAAAGTACTGGGTACCTGCTGCTTATCTGAGCATGCATGGCTCTGAGAACAGTCCCCTGCATCAGGTGTTGTCATCCCTATGGTATGATTTTTACAGATAAGCCAACTGAGGCATCTAGAGTGTAAGCAACTTGCTCAAGCAGGAATGGCTGAGCCAGGATGTGAACCCAAGCAGGATGGCAAACTCATCCTTTTCCGTTATATCACTTGGAAGGAAATCTGCATATAAAGAATTACATAAAGCCTTAGAGGATGCTAGAGACACTGTAGTAAACACCTGCAGAGAGGAGGGGTGAGAAAAATCCCAAGCAAGTACAAAGAAGTGGTAGGATTTAGAAGCCATGGGAGATACTGGAAAAACTATTGGAATTCAGTGCTGGCAGCAGAAAATATTGTAGGAATTTTTAAGCAGAAAGGAGCTGGCTATAGGAATTTAGGTATGTAGGCTACCATTGACAGGAATGGAGAAGTAGGCTCCAGGCTGGGCCTCTGAGAAGCTTCTGGAGTACCGCAGAAGTGACCCACCAGATGTTTCCATTCAAGAGCACTCTGACGTCACTGGGATTCAGAAAGCCAGAATCTGGAAGCTTCTGCCATCTCAGCGGCCTCTCAGCACCCAAGAAGCTGGAGAAGGGCCCTGGAGAAACCACATTTATGCCTCCAGAAACTTGTCTGCCAGCAGAAAACAGACAGAGGGGGCAGGGAGATGATCACCACCTCACTTCTACTCTCCAAATTTCGGCAAGTGCTTCCAGTTGGCCAAATCTGATTTGTATTCAGAATCTTAGCCACAAGAGAGTCTGAGAACAGAGTTCCCAACATTTCATCCTCTGCAGGACAAGAAGACACTCTAGCAAGAGGGTGGACTGCAAGTTGTGTGAGCATCCACCCCTGGTGGCACAGAGAAGCTTTGATACATCTCACACCAGTGGGACAGTAAGGGCCAGTAAAGCTAACGTGCCTCCTGGCTGCTACCATGGACCTCTCTGTACCCTCAACCCCATAGCTCCCTCGGGAGAAAACCTCCTGCTCAGAGAAAATGATAGATGCGGAAAAAATACTGCAAACTATGACAAAGGATGACTACTCCCATATTTAAATAGTTCTTATAACTTACTAAAGATGAATATCCGAATATAAAAATAAACAGGGGATATAAACCTAATTCGTTAAAAAGAATGGTCTATGAACAAATAGGTAAAAAGATGCTAAATCTCAATAATTATCAAAGGAAACATGAAGGAAACTCAGAGACGTGTTTTTCAGATTTAAAAAGATTAAGAAGATTGATTTCATGTTACTGAGGGTAGAGGAAACTGGCCTTCCAACTAACTGTTCATGTAAGTGAAGATTAATATGAGTTTTCTGGAGGACAGTATACATTTAAATGATCTTTGACCTGTAAGTTCCCTACTAAAGACCTTTGGTAAGGAAAAAGTTAAAAGTCCAAAGAGATAGAGTAATAGAGGCATTCTTCCCAGGGTATTTTTTTGTAATAATTTTTAATAATCTAAATAGGCAGCAAGTATACTGTGTAGTCAACAAAAAGGTTTAGATGTTTACATTTTGGCATGCAAAGATCTCTGTGCAACAGCAAGTGTAAAGAAAGATTGCAAGATAGCATGTTTGTATACTTCCATCTTAGTTAGAAATATGTGCATTTATAGGCATGTTTACATATTGGAAATATGGGAGGAAATACTTTGGAATGTCAACATTGTCTCTGGATCTTGGGGCTACTATATTCTCTTACCCTGTTCCTTGTATGTTGCTGGGCTGTGGTTTGTTTTTTTTTTTTTTTTTTTTTTTTCTTTTCTTTAAGCACATGTCACATTTATTAGCAGAAAAATCCCTATAAAACTTTTTTTCTCCCCTTTGAGAGAAAATTTGGGCTTTGAGAAGCTTATTTGGCACAGTCATTGCCTTTATTGCCTTCTCCAGATGCTTTAGAAAATCAACCTTCTGAGGCCCCTTGAAGCAAGGATGTTTAGATCTGAGGCCTGGAGCTTGGGGCCATGGGATTAATTAGAGCTGGGTCAGGAGGAGCAGTGAGGAAGGAGATGTGCTAATTTTAGCATCTCTGATAGAGAGTTGTTCCAGGATTCCTGTGATGTCCCCTCGCACGTGCTTAGCTCTGTCCTCCAGCCCCCTTCCCAGTGACTGCAGGGCCAACACACAAAGTAATACACTTTAGCTTGCAACAAAATGATCAAAATCTCTGCTGCCTTAAATAGAGGTATTTGGAACCCTTTGGATGACAGGTCAGGGGGGCCCTCAGCACTCACCCCAGTTTGAGGCTCTGCAATGAAGCCCCTCCGATGCCAGCTTTCCCTTCATCCCCGACATCTTTAAGACAAAGCTCCCCCACCATCCCTAAACTGGACAATACCTCCTGCCCATAAAGTCATCCAGCTCAAATCCTAGGGGCTCTGGCGTTTCTGCTCCTCCCCCACTGTTACGTAACCTCTTTCACTCTTTCTCCTCTTACCCTTCTTCAGGACAAGGATTTAGAATACATTATTAAAAGTATACTTTGTGGGCTCTTTATAGAATCATAGAGCTTTATTTCTTAAGTGATGTTAAAGATAGCATAAGTCATAATAGCTTTCTTTTATTTGGTGTCTATTAAATGCCAATCACATTATACATGTATTGCTTTCTTAAAACAAGATGTTGGGATGGCAGTATCGTAAGATTTAAACAGGTACTTGGCATGGGGCACCTGAGTGGCTCAGTCGGTTGAGCTTCCGACGTTGACTCAGGTCGTGATCTCACAGTTCGTGGGTTTGAGCCCTGCATTGGGTGCTGTGCTGACAGCTCAGAGCCTAGAGCCTGCGTCAGATTCTGTGTCTCCCTCTCTTTCTGCCCTGCCCCTACTCACACTGTCCGTCTCTCTTTCTCTGTCTCAAAAATGAGTAAACATTAAAAAAAAATTTAATCAGGTACTTGGCAAAAGAAGATACATTAAAAAATGGCTAATAAGCCCATGCAATGAGGCCAGACATTTACTGTCAGGAAAATGCAGATAAAAACTATAACGAGATATCAAATTTAAAAGACTGACAATGCAAAAACTTTTGTCAAGGATGCAGAACAACTAGAACTCTCGTACATGGCTAGTAGGAGTGTGAAATGGTGCTGCCTCTCTGCAGAACAGTTTGCCAGTTTCTTGTAAAGTTAACTATATGTCTCATATAATCCGTCCATTCCCCTGCTAGACTTTTCCCCAAAGAGAAATAAAACATGTCTACTAAATGACTCATACGAGAATTTTCATAGCAACTGTATTCATAATAACCCCAAATTGGAAACAATCCAAATGTCCATCAACTGATGGATAGATAAACAAAATGTGATACATTCACATAATGGAATGCTTCTCCGTGACAAAAAGGAACAAACCACTGAGAGATACATATTAGTTTTCTACGCTGAGTAGCAAATCCCCACAAATGTGTTGACTTAAGATAACACCTATTTATCATCTCACAGTTTCTGTAGGTCAGAAGTCTGGGCACAGTGTAGCCATGCCTTCTGTAAGACTGAAATCAAGATATCATCCAGGGCTTGGTTCTTATCTGGTGGTTTGACTGGCAATGGAACCACTTCCAAGTTCATGCAGGTTGTTGGCAGAATTCTTTTCCTCGTGGCTTTAAAACCAAGGCTTTTTGCTGGTAACCAGCTGAGGCCACCCTCAGCTCCTGGAGGCTGCCCACAATTTCTTGTCACATGGTCCTTTCCATAAGCCCTTGAACAATATGGCAGCTTGCTCCTTCAAAGCAAGAGAAAAAGAGAGTGAATCTGCTGGCAAGACAGAGACTTATATAATGTAATGCTGTCTTGAAAGTGAAAGCCCATCACCTTTGCTGTATTCTAGGAACAAGTTCCAGGTCCTGCCCATATTTAGAGAAGGGGATCATATAGGTGCATGAACACAGGAAACAGGAGTCATGTTGGGCTATCTTCTGGTCCATCCTCCATAACACGTAACACAGAATCTCAAAGATATTATGTTGAGCAACAGAAGCTAGACACAAAAGAGTAAATACTTTATAATTCCATCTGTATGAAATTCTAGAACAAGTCTAAGTAATCTATAGTCACTGAAAGATCAATGTTTGCCTAGGGAACAAGGGAATGGAGGAGGTTGACTACTGAGGGCACAAGGCAAGTTTTCTAGTGATAAAAGTATTTATCTTGACTGGCGTGATGGTTATATGGGCATATACATTTGTCAAAGCTCATCAAACTATACCTTTTAAATAGATACATTTTATTTTATGCGACTCATACCTCTGTCTTGTTTTTTTAAATAATTTTTAAAATGTTTTTATTTATTTTTGAGACAGAGAGAGAGAGAGCGAGCATGACTGGGGGAGGGGCAGAGAGAGAGGAAGGCGCAGAATCTGAAGCAGGCTCCAGGCTCTGAGCTGTCAGCACAGAGCCCAATGCGGACCTCGAGCTTGTGAACTTGAACTTGTGAGCTGTGAGATCATGACCTGAGCTGAAGTCAGATGCTTAACTGACTGAGCCACCCAGGGGTCCCACCTCTATCTTGTTTTTAATGGCCTTATGAATCTCACATTTTTATCACCATTAACCTATGAGGAAAGTGAGATCCAGAACTTTCCCATAGTCACACAGCTAATGAAGCTAGAATTCTGAGCCAGGTCCAACTGCAAAATCCATTCCTCTTTCCTCTGTCCATAACATCTTATTTTCCTCCAAGCTGCCAGTTTCACAAAGGAGAAAAGCAGAGGCTTGGGGGGCCGAGGAAACATTTGCTAGGTCTTGCCTAGAGTGGCAGAGAGTCTCAAACTTGTGTTTTCTGATTCCAAGTCAAGAGTTCTTTGTACCACTAGGTCTGCCAGACTTCATTAAAGCCTTGTAGCAGATTTTAAGGGTTATTAATGCATTTTTAAATTTATCCATATGTGTCATTGTAAATACACTTAATAATATTGTTCTCTGAAAACACATAATCCTATGAGCCAATTCCTTGAGAGAACAACATATGGTCGTCCATGAAAATAAAGTTTTCAGAAGATATGCTGTATGCTATTGGTTTCTTACCTTCTTTCTTCCCTGTCAAATCCTGAGTCTGTTCAGATATTTGGTGGCCATATGTTTCAAGGAAACATAGGCCCCTCTCCGGTGCCAGGGGATGAATCTTGATTTCTTTAAGCCGGTTGTGGTCATTCTGTTCCCACTGAGAGAGATGTGTTTAGGTAAGAGCCCAAGATGCAGTTCCAACCAGTGAGGTCTGAGAGGCATCTGCCAGGGGATTCTGGAAAGTCTGTCAAACTTTTTAAAAGCAATGCAAGAAAGGGGCCCTTTCCTGCAAGCACAGAGAGCTTGGGCGCTCACTGATAACGTGAAAGGGCAGTACGAGGACTAAAGCCCATCCCTGAGAATAAAAGGACAAAGCATTTAGGTCCTTGAGGATGGTGTTGAGCCCCTGATTTACTCACTTCTGTGACTCCCTCATTCCAGTTATATAAGTAATACACTTTCTTTATTGACTTTGTCATCGTTCTTATTTGTAGCCCAAATCATCTTGCATACACAAGATATAAGCAGATACTGTCAAACATCTTTTTCTTGCACCCAACTCCATGGCACATAAAATTCTTATAAGCACTGATTGGCACTACATTACATTCAAAGTTGTATGGCAGGAGGGACATCTGAGTGGCTCAGTCGGCTAAGCATCTGACTCGATTTCGGCTCAGGTCATGATCTCATGGTTCGTGAGTTCGAGCCCCGCATTGGACTCTGCACTGACAGCATGGAGCCTGCTTGGGATTCTCTCTCCCTCTCTCTCTGTCCCTCCCCCACTCATGCTCTCTCTCTCTCTCTCTCAAAATAAATAAATAAACTTAAAAGTTGTATGGCATACATTGTGTGAATTAGATTCATTCTCAGAAGTGTTTTTTGATAGCTAAAGATTAGAAACAACCTGTCCATGTGGATTGGATAAACAAATTAGCAAAAAGCTATGTAATGAGATACAATTAAAACTAAAGAAGTATATCCACTTGTACCGATATGAAATGATTTCTAAGGTGTGCTGCTATGTAGAAAAATGAGTCAGAGCAGTATAGAGAAGACTCTGAAGTCTCTGGCCATGGAAAAGCATCTGAAGTTCATTGCCAGGACTGGTGGTACAGGCAAGGAACTTGGAAGGTAGACATGACCCTAAGCAGAATTTTCACCAGGGATGGGACCCTGAGGTCCCCGAGGTCCCTGAGGTGTTAAGTGATAATGGCACTGTGAGAAGCATGTTACTAACAACAGCAGGAAATCTGTGAAACCCACGGGTGGAGCTATAACATGGAAACAGCTGGCAAGATCAGCTTCTGGAAGGCAAGCCTCAGGGACTGGGCGGGCACATAGCACTGTTGTACGTGTCTCATGTACATGAGTTTTCTATGTTTAAGGTATTCAAGAAATTTTTTAACAAGTCATACTCATAGAAACTCTGCCAAATGTCACAAATGCTACCTACCTATCAGCATCAATGTTTAGCTAAGATAACATTTTTAAAAATTTTTTTTGAAGTTTCTTTATTTTGAGAGAGAGGCACAGAGAGAGGAAGAGAGACAATCCCAAGCTAATGCCAGGCTCGAACTCATGGAACCGTGAAATCCTGACTTGAACTCAAACCAAGTGTCAGATGCTTACCCGACTGGGCCACTCAGGCACTCCCGGCTGCCATAACATTAATCAAGGGCTCTCTACGTGCTGGACTGTCAGCCTCAACTCTATCTGAATTGGCTTCTTTGATCTTTGTAGCAACACTGTGAGGTGCATGCTATTATTAATCCTATTTTTTTACAGCTGGGTAAACTGAGGCATCAAAATGGTAACTACTGTTTCAGGATCACACAGTTGTTAAGTGGTAAAAGCAGGAATTAAGCCCAAAGTCCATACCCATAACATTCCACTTATTGACCTCTAGGGTTATTGGAGGGATTAAATGAGCTCATGTGTGCTTAGCCAGCATTTGCCTTAACCAGACATTCTCAGAGAGTAGTCCATGCAACAGCAGTGTTAAAATTTTGTTGGAAGTATATTTAAATACTTAGATACATTGCCCAGGTCAGCCAGACTTGGCTTTATGTGATCACTGCATGCCGACATGTCTCCTGAACAACACTGAGTATATGAAGTGCCCCCCCGCCCCCCAGAAACCGGGAAAAGAATAAATCCATGCCCCGCTGAACCTTGAGGAAACATACCTAAGGATTGTATATATAGTTACCACCTTGCTTTCTTGTTCCACTGCCACTTACTGACCATCACTATGGACTCAGCAGGGAATTATCCTATGGTCAATCAGTGGTAGCTGATGTGGTCTCAGGAGGTAGTCAGACCCAACCATTCCTAGTCTGGCTTTGTGATCTGTGCACACCAAAACTGGCTGAATAATTCTTCTGCTTTTTTTAGCCACTCCATGGGACAGAAATCTCAAACTCCTTCCTTCCTCCATGCCTGTCACATAATAGATGCTGAGTTAAGGTGCACTGAATGAAGGTGCCTTCACAGCTCACCTAGTGGCAGCTGTCTTTTTTGCAAAGAGCACCTAACAGTTCTCAGCCCTGGCTGCCCATGATATCAACCTGGAGAGCTTCTAAAACCCTCCAGCCCCAAGCCAAACACACCAGAATCTCTGCGGGTGGGGGGAGGGGGGCTGAAAAGAGGGAAGAAGAGGTGTGAATGGTTTTGAGAGCTCCCCCAGGTGATTCCAATGTGCAGTCTGGATCGAGGGCCCCTACGCCAGAAGGAAGAAGCCTCCGGCAGCTGCCAAACCAGCAGAGTCACAGTTTGAGATGCAATGGGTAAAGCCCAGATGGCTTCCTCGAAAGCTGCTTCTACCCTCTACGTCTTTGATGGGCGTGTGAGCTGGGCTGGAAGCAGCCAAGATCCTGTCTTAGGAAGTTTCTGTGCACAGCGAAAGGTGCAGCTGGAAGCATTTATGCTGGAAACCCTGACTGGGTGATAGTCCTAAAAATCATTGCCATATGTCTCCAGCAGGGAGGGCAGGGCCCACGTTTGTTCCCTCCACCCTCCACAGCGTTGCCTTCATCCACTGCTCAGTCCTCACCCAAGGGGGCCCCTGGAGAAGCTCCATTCAGTTTAACAATTTTGTGGAGCATCTAGATTGCCCACAATAGGCCAGGCCCTGGAAATACAGATATAAATCCAACATCACCCCTTCCCTGGTGGAGTTCACAGCCCAGAGGGAGAAACGGGAAATAAATCTACAGCTCAGATATGGTATGATAAGAGCCATGAGGGGGGATAGTACAGAGAAGAGAGATTAGAGGAGGCGGGTTAGGAGGGGGCTGGAGAAGGCTCCCGAAGGCTTCTGAGAAGTAGTAACGACACTGAGGGGTTTTTTTCTTTTTCTTTTGAAATATTCATATATATTTTTTAAAGTTTGGAATAACTTTAAACATGGATAATTGAACACCTCAATCTAACAAATATTAACATTTTGCCATGCCTACTTCAGATCCTTTAAAAAAACAATTCTAGGGGTGCCTGGATGGCTCAGTCGGTTAAGTGTGCGACTTCAGCTCAGGTCATGATCTCACGGTTCGTGGGTTTAAGCCCTGAGTTGGGTTCTGGGCCAACAGCTCAGAGCCTGGAGCCTGCTTCCGATTCTGTGTCTCTCCCTGTCTTTCTGCCCCTCCCCTGCTTGCACTCTGTCTCTCTCTCTCTCTTTCTCAAAAATAAACATTTAAAACAGACAATTCTAAAGTATTTCAAGCATTAAAAAAGTACAGAGAATAATATAACAAACACCCATATACTGAGGTACACCCATTTTGGAGCCAGGCTACCTGCCTCTGCAGTGTGACATTGGAGAAGTTACTTAATATCTCTGTGCTGCTGTCTTGTTTTTAAAAACATCTACCTCAAAAGGTAATTGTCAACATTAAGGTCAATTTTTTAAAAAGACAAAAGGTCCTCACACACACTATGTGCTTAATAAACACAGTTACCTCTGTGTTCTTGACCCTGCTTGTTGGAATCTTAACATTCTGCTGCATTTGTTCTAGATTTTTTTTTATATAAACAGAAGTATCATAGATACTTTTTTTTTTTAATTTTTTTTTTTAACGTTTATTTATTTTTGAGACAGAGAGAGACAGAGCATGAATGGGGGAGGGGCAGAGAGAGAGGGAGACACAGAATCGGAAGCAGGCTCCAGGCTCCGAGCCAGCAGCCCAGAGCCCGACGCGGGGCTCAAACTCACGGACCGCGAGATTGTGACCTGGCTGAAGTCGGACGCTCAACCGACTGAGCCACCCAGGCGCCCCCATAGATACTTTTAAAGAACCTTCTGTACACCCCTCCCTGCTCTGACTGCTAAAGTAGAATAAATGTTAGCTGGGAGGTCAGCGTGGGCAAGTCCACGGCAGGGCACGGGGCAGGGGAGACCCTGGCTTCTGAGGACTACCTCCAGTCGGGTCAGAAAGGAAGGTGGGCTATGGGCAGGGGAGAAGACCGGAGAGATGGCCGGGGCTCGGAGGACCATGAAGAGCCCAGGTGTTGTCCATGAACCCTACCTGGGAGCCCATTTCCCTTCACAGACCTCACGTCCAACTCTCCCCTGCTGGGAAATCCTCAGGGTCCCTTTTAATGGCTCCCTTCAAAACATCATCTGGGGCGCCTGGGTGGCGCAGTCGGTTAACCGTCCGACTTCAGCCAGGTCACGATCTCGCGGTCCGTGAGTTCGAGCCCCGCGTCGGGCTCTGGGCTGATGGCTCGGAGCCTGGAGCCTGTTTCCGATTCTGTGTCTCCCTCTCTCTCTGCCCCTCCCCCGTTCATGCTCTGTCTCTCTCTGTCCCAAAAATAAATAAACGTTGAAAAAAAAATTAAAAAAAAAACATCAACAAAAGACAAAAGATAAAGAAACCTCAGCCACCACTCTTGCTCCCCAATCTGGGAAGTTCCGCCATGTATGGTCTAGCTTTGAGGAAAGAGGGGAGATCCAGGGGAGCAGCAGGAAGGGGACTTAGCCTTCCTGAAGCCATTGCCACCTGAGTGCCCCAGTGGCAGGAAAGAGTGATTTAAGGCTGTAGCCCAGCCAGGAGCATCTAGCTTCCCTGGGCCCCAAGACGCTTGCCCTGAGCAATTAGCTTGGGGAAAGAGGCTTCCTGGGAACCGTGTGCCCCACCAGGTGGATATTTCGTGCCGAACGAGCTGATAAGAGGGCCCCCGACTTGTTGGATCATTAACCTGACAGAAGCACATATGTGGCTTGTCAGGCATGGATATTTGTGGAGAAGCCTCGGGTACAAGTACTCACTACCGCCCAGCCCGGGTTGCAAATGCGTTCTCCCGTCACCTCCCCGAAGTACCATCATTTTTTATCTCAAAATGGGCTGCCCCCACCTTCCCCTCCCCTCCGCTTCTCCAGCATCCGGTCCGGCCGCTGCAGAGGAACAGCTGCTCTGAGGTCCGTCTCTCATCAGCTGCCTTATCTCCCTGATGAATAATGTTCCCCTTCCCTGAGCAGCAGCCTGGCAGGAGGCCCACCCCGCATGGAGCAGGCCGCTGACAGCCGTCGGAGCACAGGCAGCTGTGGGAGAGCGGGGCGGCCCCCTGGCCCCTGCACGGGGTGAGGGCCGAGCCCCCACCTCACAGACACATGCCGCCCCGGGGCCCCCCAGCGCCAGCGAGCCGCAGCTCCCAGACTCCGCCATTCCAAGCACATCTCAGTCCCCAGTCACCAAAAACACAGGCACATGCATCCTGCCCCTCAGGGATGGGGACTGTTTATGGGAGGTGCAATTTGTACCTAGCAGTACAGACCTCTACACTGCATAGTTCTGTGACCCTGAGAGCATGTCTAGTCACTGCAGGTCTCAGTTTCCCGCATCTGCAGAATGGGTTAATGACAGTGATGTGTGGACGCTGTGGTTCTCCGACCCGCTTTGCCAGCCAGTGCTCCCATCCCCCAGCACTGTGAGTGCCATGGTAACAACTGTGCCACCAGCTTCTTCAGAGCCTTTGGCTGAGGGCAGCTGTATCCCTGAGAGAGCCCAAAGGCTGACTCCCTCTGTTACCCTTCCTCCTTTTGTCAGGGGACTTGGTAACTGAGTGATACTGAGGACGTAAAAACCCAGGCCTCTCTCCTTAAGGTGGGACAACTTCAGAGCCCTGGAGATTAGGCCAAGACTGGACTTTACCCACAACTACACCTCTCCTTGGCCCCTTCCCCTTCCTCTCCTGCTTCCCTCACTCCCTTACAGCTTTGCCTCAAGAGCACACCCTCCCTCCGTGAATCAGAGATTTTTGGAAGCTTGTTTTGGGCTTGGCTTCTAGGGGACCCAGCCCTAGATAAGTACCTACTTCACAGGGGCTTTATGTGAGGATTTGATGAGATAAGGCTTGAAAAGCCCCTTGGAGGTGCCCGGCACTCAGCAAGTACTCAGTAGCTGGTAATCTCGATTCTTACCAACTACTGCTATGTGACAGAATGTCCCAAGAGAACTCGGACAGACACAACAGAGGGGTGGGTGTTGAAAGCCTTGGTTCTGAGTCTGGAATTGGAGGCAGCCACCCCAGGAAGGGCCCTCAGAGGTCGCTCAGCCCAACTTCCTTTGTTCCAGTGAGGACGCTGAGGCCCAGAGAGAAGCAGCAGGTTCAGAGACCCACAGCAAGTCAGGGGCTGAGCCGGACTAGGTGATGTCTTGCTTTCTCCCCTCATTCTGCCTGCCATTTTGGCGTCTTCACATCCTTTTCCCCTACTAGTTGCTGAAGTGTTGTTGACTTTAGATGGTCCAGAACCCTGAGAAGTGAAGTCAGAGAACACCAATTTTTGTGGATCTCTTTAGCACCTACTATGTGCCTCAGGCACTCAGGGAAGGATCCACAAATGTATACACCAACCGCTGGTTGTGGCAGAGAGCTCACCTGTTTTCACATGTGTATTTGGGGGGAGGGGTAGTGGTTAACTCTAACTTTCCCAAGAAATGAATAATGCCAGCCCATTCTACAGGGGAGGTATTATTAAAAGAGCAAGCTTTGCAAGACAGTAAGAGCAGGCAGGTAGGCCTGCTGGACTTGCTTTGTTTCCATTTTAAACACTTAGGAATATTCTTAATTTCCACAGTGCTCTCTCTGAATGCCACTTTGACATCCCCTTCCTTTTCCCCAAGCCTACAGAGTTACAAACATGAAACAGATCGTGTCTTCTCAGGGGCAACTGTGGTCCCATGTGATTGGAGTATATAGTACCCCAGGGGATGGCCCTAGTGGAACTCAAGAAGTAGACCAAAACCACAGCGAATGCAGGACTTTCTGTGTCATTCAAAAGTATTTGGGCTTCAGTCTACAAATAGCGGGCAGCCTCCACAACCCTTTGTCGAGGACAGTGACACACTTGGATGTGGGTCCTACAAAGATCTCTCTGGGCACTGTGAAGAGGAGACTTGAGAGGCAAGGTGAGACCTCTGTCCCCAGAAGGAGACACCTTCAAACAGGTGAAGAGTTTGGTAGGAGGCCACAACTTGTGAGCTGCCAGGAGACACCATGTGGGTAATTTCCACATGAGTAAGACCCCCTGGGGGTGCTAGGAATGGAGGGTAAGGAGAAATCACTGAGGAATTTGGGGAGGCAGTTCCTGAGCATGGGGAGTGGCATGGACAGAGTGTACCATGAATGGATGGAAGATGAGTGTGGGAGGCAGCCGAGCCAGTGGACTCGTGCAGAGGAGATGGAGCTAAGAGGAGGCCCAGGCGACGTTCTGGGGGAGCACTGAATGCCAGGTGAAGAAGTAGGAACTCCCACCGGTACGCAGTAGAAGCCACTGGAGGGTCTTGAGCAGCAGAGTAGTACGAGGAAAGCAGGATTTGAAGATCCTTCCAGAAGAGGCATGCAGAAGACATTGCTGGCAGGAGAGCTACCTCCCCAAGTTGGAGGTCATGCACTGACCACTTACAGGCCACACGCTCTGTCCAGACAAGTTGGGTTTGCCTACTCAAGGTGGTCAAGTACTTTTAAAAAGGGAGATTTCATGTGAAAGATTTCACATGAAAGGCAGGTTTCTAGCTTCATTTGAAAAACAGGATTTGGTAAGACTGGACCAAGTATTTCTACAGGGCCACCACCTGCTAGAGTTGGGTCACCATGGCCCCTTTAGGTACCGCTTTGAGTTCCATGAGAATTTTCCCATAGAAATCCTGCTTCATTTATTTTTGGTGCCAGTCTGCATGGTGATTTTTAAAACTTCTCTTGAATGAGTCATCAAAATTTTAGTTTTTGAGAATTTCATTTAAATATCCAGATTTGGGCTTTAAAAAAAAGTCATTAGGGCCATCTGGGACCTCATTCCTACGTGGCCATAACAACTAGAGCTCAGGCTGTTCTACCATTCACCAGCCCTCTCCATTTCCCCCTGGTTCTCTACAGAGACCTGTGTTAGCTGCCATTTATCTAAGGGGTTGTCTTTGCCTACAGAAGAATGAAATGTTTCTTGAACTCAAGTCATTATGAAAAGTGGGAAAATGAAAGATGGAGTAAGTTGTGTGCAAAACAGTCCAGAGACAACATTGTGGAAATTAATAATAATCCTATGTGTTTACTACGGAAACAGAGAGTGTTAGATGCCACCGAAGGTCGTACTAGAACAGGCTAGCGCACTTCATCCAGCCCTGAGGTCACCCACTTGGGCCCTGTGGCATTTAACCTGGAAGTCCCTGGGGTAGAGGCAGGGAAAATGAGTAACACTCAACAGTTTGGACTCTGAGCCGGGACCTGTGCTACAGAGAGGAATAAGGTAAGGGACTGTGACCCCAGGGACTAGGAACTGAGGGTCTATTGAGATGTCCTGGGAATGAGGCAATGAGAGGAACACCAGAGGGAGAGGGAAACTCTTCTGGAGGGGAGAATCAGCAACACTGGTGGCTCTTTGCACAGCTGGTGTCAGAAGAAGAGTTGCAGCTGACTTTAGGGTGACAGATCCTGGGCTTCTGGGAGCATGGTGGGTGAGAGAGAGAGAGAGAGAGAGAGAGAGATCCCATTTTGAGGGAGGCTGATAACTTGAGGAGCTGAGTATTCAGGTGAGTGGATGGTGCTGGTTGCGGAGTGCTTATGCACGTTGTCTTTGAATCACTCAAGTCTCATGTGGACCTTGTTCTTGCTGTGCTTAATCTCTCTGTGCCTTAGTTTCTTGAAAATACTCTCCTCCAAGCAGGATCCTGGTGGGGATTAAAGACAGCACAATTAAAAGCTTAAAACAAAAAAAATCAAAAGCTTCCTCCTGGCTCAGAGGAAGTTCTAGGTAAATCCAAGTCATTTTCACTCTTGCCTGTGAGGACAAGATGGCCAACCCACTGAACGGAGATGATTCCACGGGCAAAGAAGCAACGTGGAGCCTTGGAGAAGAGGCACAGGAAGGGAGAAGATGGTGAAGTGAGGGGCCAGGAAGAAGCAGCTGGGAGAAAGGAGAGAGGGAGGAAAAGGTTTGGGAGGGAGGAGCGAGATCATGCTACAGAGGCCACGGAGGAGCCTTATAGCAGGGGTTCACCACTGGAGGAAATTTGCTCCCCAGAGGGCTCTTGACATGTCTCCAGACATTTGTGGTTGTCACAACTGGGCTTGGGGATGCTATTGGATCTAGCGGGTAGTGGCCAGGAATTTCCGAACACCCTACACTGTACAGGACAACCCCCCACAACAAAGAATTATCCAGCTCTAAATATCAATAATGCCGAGATCGGGAAGCCCTGCTCTAGAGCCAGGAGGCTATCGGATTTGACTCATGGGTACACCACTAACAGATTTGTGATCCTGGCAAGTTTTTTAACTGCTCTGTGCCTCAGTGTCCTTATCTGTAAAATGGGGGTGATGATAATACATACCTTGTGGGACTGCTGTCGGACTTACATGAATGAAGATGTCCACAGGGCTTGGAATAGAGACTCATAGTACATTAGGCGATTATTAGAAATCAGGAAAAGGGAGGGCATAGCAGCTTCATCTCACTTTGGCATTTTGGAGTGACCTCAGTGAAGTTTCACGAGGTGGAAAGAGGCTGGGCCAGATGCAGAGGGTTTTGGAGATGGTATATGGGAATTGGGGCTAGCAGGTATAGACTTCCCTGTCTAGCAGTTGTAGCAATGGAAGGAAGAAGGGGCTAATTATGACTGCCAGGCCAGTGTGGTTCACATCCATTTATTTGTTGATGCCAACCTAAAGTTTTGATTAATGCCCAAACCGTTTTATAGTCAACTCCTGAACATAGAGGGTGTTACAGGTGCTGATCCCCTGCACAGTCCAAAATCTGTATATAATGGTTGACTCCCCCAAACTTAAGTACCAATAGCCTTCTGTTGACTGGAAGCCTTACCAAAATAATATAAACAGTCAATTAACACCTATTATGTATGTTATACGTATTCTATGTTGTATTCTTACAACACAGTAAGCTAGAGAAAAGAAAATGTTATTAGGAAAGGAAGAGAAGATACATTTACAGTGCTGTACTGTAGTTACTGAAAAAAATCCTGTTTATAAGTGGACCTGAGCAGTTCAAACCCATGTTGTTCAAGGGTCAACTGTATAACAAAAGTGGAAAATTTCAAAACAAAAGAAATCACCTGCAGCCTCACCACCTTATCAAATTAGGAATTTTCCATCTCCTCTTCCAGGACCATAATTTTTACTGTGTTATGATGGTCATAACACAGATTCCCTTTTCTGTTGTTTTATGTCACATGAAATTGTCCTATAAGCATTTTCCATGATGTTACATCATTGTTATATTTATCATTTTTTCCAAGATGAAGATAGCCTCATTGTTTTTTCCTGGTTGTAAAAATACTCTGTGCCTTTTGTCTTTTTTAATGCCAAGAGTACCAAAAAGTCTGAAGAAGAATATGATAACCCCTGTTTTACATCCCACTCTTCAGAGATAACCAGGGTAACATTTTGATAAACATCCTTCCAAGCAAATCTCCATGCATTTATTGATGTGTTGATTTGTTCATTCTTTTATGTAAATACGAACATTTCTTGTCAGTCCATCTTTAGCCTTAAAGTGGAAGTTTCTTTTTTGTTGCTGAGTAGTATTTCATTGTGTGTGTGTGTGTGTGTGTGTGTGTATTATATATATATATATATATATATATATATATATATATATATATATATACACACCACATCTTCTTTATCCATTCATCAGTTGATGGACATTTAGACTATTTACATAATTTGGCTATTGTTGATAGCGCTGCTATAAACATTGGGGTCCATGTGACCCTATGAATCAGCACTCCTGTAATAAAATCTTGCCATTTGCAACAACGTGGATGGAACTGGAGGGTATTATGAATAAGCCAGTCAGAAAAAGACAGATATCATATGTTTTCACTCATATGTGGGATTTGAGAAACTTAACAAGACCATAGGGGAAGGGAAGGAAAAATAAGTTACAAACAGAGAGGGAGGCAAACCATGAGAGACTCAAATACAGAGAACAAACTGAAGGTTGATAGTGGGGTGGGGGGGTTGGGGGAGAAGGGAAAATGGGTGATGGGCATTGAGGAGGGCACTTGTTGGGATGAGCACTGGGTTGTTGTATGTAAACGATGAATCCCGGGAATCTACTCCCTAAGCCAAGACTACAGTGTATACACTGTGTGTTAATTAATGTGACAATAAATTATTTTAAAAAATAATAATGGACACCTGGGTGGCTCAGTCAGTTAAGCGTCTGACTTAGGCTCAGGTCAGTTAAGCGTCTGACTTAGGCTCAGTGTCTGACTTCCCCACCTCATTGTGCTGTGTGCTGACAGCTCAGAGCCTGGAGCCTGCTTTGGAATCTGCGTCTCCCTCTCTCTCTCTGCCCCTCCCCCCCCTCTCAAAAAATGATAAACATTTAAAAAAAAATTTTTAAGTGGTAGTTTCTTATTGTTGGGTGGGGGTTGGGGTTATTGTCTTGGGAAGTGGGGAGGCAGCAGGGGATAAGCACACCCAAGAGCGAAGGAGGCCAGGAAGTTCTGAAAGTGGCGAGGAGGAGGAAATACTGGCGATGGGCAGTGTACCCATTTCCTGAGGCTGCTGTGGCCAAGCACCACAGGCTGGGTGACTTCAGCAGGAGAAATGAATCCTCAATATGGTGATGGAGGCTGGAAGTGTGTGATCAAGGTGTCAGCAGCACCATGTTCCCTTCTCAAGGATGTAGGGAGGGTCCTTCCTGGCCTCTTCCCAGCTTCTCGTGGTTACCACCAATTCTTGGTACTCCTTGGAGTGTAGACCTGTCGTTCCAGTCTTTGATTCCTTCATCACATGGCATTCTACTCTTCCTCTCTGTGTGTCTGTATCCAAATTTCCCTCTTCTTCTAAAGACACCAGTCATTGGATGAGGGCCTAGTCTACTCCAGTATGACCTCATCTTAGCTTGATTAAATCTGCAAAAACCTATTTCCAAATAAGGTCACGTTCACCAGTAACAGGGATTAAGACTTCAGTGTACCTTTCGGGGGGACACAGTTTAACGCATAACATGTGGGGCTCCCCAGAGTGACGGAAGAGGAGGGTGGAGCAAGGAGAGAGCAGCAAGGACTCCTTCTCTGAAATGAAATGAGAGGCCAGGACAGAGAGATGGAGATTCTGAGTCTGAGAAGGGAGATGAGGAAGCCCACTTCCTCCAGCAACTCACGTCTGTGTTTTATTAACCTCCTAATGGTTCACAAAGGGGGCCACGGGATTCATAAGAGAGCCCGGCCGTCCAAAAGCCCCACTGGGCCCCTTCCCCACCATCATTATGCTGCGCCGCTGGCAGCTGCCGTGCGGGCCCCACAGCCTTGCTGCAGCATCCTGTTGTCCTCTCCTTGCCAGACTGTTGGTTGGCTGCCACCTAATTTCTTTTCAGCCTGGACTAATTTCTTGCAGTCCTCAGGCTGGTGGGAAGCATCCCTAACTCCCAAAGTCCTTCCATATGGCTCTCCGTCTGCAAAGTGTGCACATCCTCTCTGTTCTATCCTTGTCACAACACGGTGGTCCATAGACACTCAGGGGTATGGAGACCATTTCAGTGTTTTGAACTCCCCCTGTCCTTTTTCTCTGGACACCTGTTTCTTCTGGTTTTTATCAGTTCTGTTGGTCTCACTTCTCCAGATTTGGTACCCAAGGTTGAGTTTTCAGATAGAGAAGGATTAAGGAGTGTGGAGACACTTCAGAGGGAACCTGAAGCCTCTCTCTGCTGGTGAACACCTATGTCAGAAAGTCTAGAGCCTTCCCAGGCACAGTTGAGGTCAGATCTGGGTGTGATGGGTCAGCATGGCCGAAATCAGCATCATCATCACCCTTTGTCATCCTGACCCTCAGGGAATGAGGGACCGTTACAAAATTGCAGTCAAGTGGCTGAGATTAATGAGGCTTCTGCTTATTAACTTAGGTCCCAGGCACAGCCTAGCCAAGATCTGTTCTTGCCACCACAGTTTCTGCATATTCGAGGAAATCATTACACTTCTTTGATGGTTAAAAGTCACTCAGGCTTTGCCCCCTGCCTCCTGACATTGCCTGAAGCACCCAGTCATCTCCCAGCAGTGCATCACCTGTCCCGTCTCTACCATTTAATTATATGTTGTCCTTGGTTTTCCTCTCCAATACTGACAACCACTTCTGAGAAAGCTCTGGAACCAGGGACCCAAGTGATACAGCTCATATTAAGTCTAAAGCTGAAATAACGAGAAAACCCAGGCATAGGCTCCAGCTGGGATGTGCTGATTTGTATGGTATTGAAGGAGGCCGCCTTGCCCAGGCATGAAAGATGCAGGGCTTGCACCCAGTGGGACCGTGGAGACAAGGGGGCAGGAAGGGGCTCATGAGAGCCATTGAGTCTTTTTACCCAGCCTCATCTCTTGCCACCACCTCCTCAGACCTTATATTCCAGCCATGTAACCAATTGCAAACTTTGCCACTTCCTCCCAATATTAGTCAGAGCAAGAGTGATGGCAGGCAACAGACCCAAGTCAAGCCAGTGTAGGCATCAAAGGGAACTTAATGGTTCATATAACTCAGAAGAAAAAGATGGTTACAGGTGCCGTTCCCTCTACCTGGAATACCTGCAAACCCCTGCCCACATGGCAAACCCCTACTTTCCTGTTAAGACCCAAGCCTCCTGGTACACACTTATCCACACCCACCCCCAGACAGAGTTGAATACACCTTTGGTCCACTTTCATACCTTGTACATGCCTCTATTTCACTTACTCATTGGTGCATTTCGTGAGTCCTAGTCCTTTAGAATTGCACTCAACTCCTCATGGACTGTGGGTTTCCTGAAAGCAGGGATCATGTCCCTGTCATCTCAGGGTCTCCGGCCTCTACCAGGACTTCAGCCCACTGTCAGGGCCTGAGAACTGCTGGTGGCCACATTCTTGGATGTTGGGGTGACATCAGGGCATGGCCATTCCTTGACTGGATAGAGAGGCTGAGGTGCTAGGTATGGAGGGCAGAACTTCATGCCACAGGTTACCTGACTCAAGTCACTAATTTCTCTGCATTCCTTGCAAATCCCTCATACCACAAGCTGTCAGGAAGGACCCTGTGCATTCTATGTAGCAATGATTGGCAGTATTCAAACCATAACATGTGCCTGGTTTGCCCAGATATATCACTCATATTAAGTGTTTGTTTTTCCACATATTATACTTGAGAATGTTAAGAGGTCATGGGGTCCATCTTGAATTCCCTGGGGTTAAAACTTTCTTGATGATGCTAACATATCTCCAGAAGTATAGAACATGTTACCTTGTAAGGCAGTCCCTAGTTGTTAGGGGCCACATGCTATCTCCTGGAAATTCTGGCTGTCAGTCCCAGTTCTCTTCACTAGGACCACAAATAAAGAGGTCCCGCCCTTTTCCAGTGGTCAGTTCACCTCATTCTCATTCATTTGTTCACTCATTTATACATACGTTCATTAATTCAGTCATTCATTTAAAAACATTGGTATGGTCTATTTTGTTCAAGACAAGCACGTCCTCTGTTCTCATTGAGCTGTCATCTTTAGAGGGAAGAGACAGCAATAAAAGACTAAACAGATAAAACAGGAGAAATAAAATTGCCACAAGAGCTGTAAAGAAAGGAAAATAGGGCAATATGGGGTTTGGGGCAAACTTCAATAGAGTGAGCAGGACAGGTGTCTTTGAGGAAATGCATCCAAGCTGATGAGTAAGTGAGGAGATCGAGGCCCCCTGGGCACCACTTGGGGAGGAGCATACAGGGAGAGAGTTAGAGGAAGAGAAGGTGTCAGTGTGGCTCAGGGGAGGTGAGGGAGGGAGAAAGGTAGAAAGTGAGGATGGAGAGGTGGGCAGGGGCCTTGTTGCCATGGTAAAGAGCCTAGGATCTGTTGTCAGATAGAGGGAGCCTTCAGAGGGCTTTCAGCAAGGAACGGCTGTATAATTTTGAAAGAGCACTTTGAGTACATCTTGAGGTAGGTTTCCAAATCCTTAAAGACAAAGAGGAAGTGACCGCTACTTTTATTTCAAAGAATCAGAAAGATTCCAATTTAGAGGTGAGTTCTAGAAGTCCTCGAGAGAAAGTGCATCATAATATCTGGGACTGGAATTGGAGTCTCCCAAGATAGGCCCTCAGATACTCCTCCTGGAAGATGATCTTGGAAGGGCACCCTCTTTTTCTAGAGAGCCAGATCTGCTTCCCAACCCCAGCTCCGCCCCACCAGGCTATGTCTGTCTTATGAGTTCTCCACAAACAGTGAAAAACTGGCAGGCTAGCCAGCATGAGACCTTTAATTATTTCCCCCTGGGCAGAGTGGAGTTACCCCTAGTAAGACACCAAGTTTGCTGCCACTGTTTTCTCTGGGGAAAGTCATGCTGCTGGGTGTAAGAGGTGTCTCATTGTGAGAACCAGGGCCCTAGAAGACCCTCTGATCATCAAAGCAGAGAAGTAAAAAACGGAGAGACTCATAGTTTTGACTAAAAGGAAATAGAAAATGAATTTATATGGTTTTTTGAAGGTGCACAGCCATTAAAAAGAAAAAAAGGCAAGCAAACAGCTAGTAAAAATTTTGCCACACAGGACAGTGTGATAAAGGGCAGCATCCTATACACAGAAATCACGTCAGTAAAGAGATGTGGGCAGAATTTTACAGAAAAGAAAATGCAAATGGTTAATGGAAGTACTCAAACTCACCTAAGTCAGAGATATGCAAGGTAAGACAGCTGTGGGGATACAGAGTATCTTGGGGAAAGTTGCTTATCAAATTTAAAACATGTATTTTTTTGAATGTATTTAAAAAAAACTGCTGTGCTGGTGGGGCTGCCGTGATACAGACACTGTCATATACAATAGGTGGTATACACCTTTAAAAGATATGGGTACGTTTGGGTACTTTAAAGAAATAATTCATACCCTTTGAGCCCGTAATCCCACTTCTTAAAATCTATCTTAAGGAAATCGCTAAAAAGGAAGGCATTGATTTGTGTGCAAAGATATACGTGTGTGAAGTATTGGAAGTAGCCTACTTGATAATAGTGGATGATAACTTGACTTAATTATGGTATATCCATTCAGTAGACGGTTAGGTGGCCATTAGAAAGGATATTTTTGAAGATATTTTGTTAGTAGGAGAAATGCCTACACTATAATATGTGGAAAATAGGAAAGTAATAATTAATAGAAAGCATGAAGTCAATTGTGAGTATGAATGCATATTATATACATTAAAAATAGATCATTGGATTGTAATGTACATATAAGGAAGTACATACAAGGTTATTAGGGATTTTCTCTGAGTTGAGAATTACAAGTAATTCTGTTGACATTTTTGTGTTTTCAAGGGTTTTTTTTTTTGTTTGTTTCACACAATGAACATGTATTACTTTTACAATCAAATGAAAGCAGAATATGGCTATATTTTGTCAGTGCTCTGTATTGTCATCAGATCCCTGTTAGAGACCCGCCACTCGCCCCTTCTTTCCTTCCCTCTGTTGCTGTAAGAGCCAATGAAGTGGAGCACAAAGAGCAGGAAAGCCAGAGGAGGGACCTGGGTGCGACCTCCTGCTCTGGCATGGTTTTGCCTGGTGTCCTGGGACACATCACTGCCTTGCTATGGGCCTCAGTTTCCCCATCTGTAAAATCCATTAGTTGGACTGGTTCAGCTCTAAGAATGCAATAAGGATATAGGCGTAATAATTCCAAGCCTCTAACCCAACTACAGAGTGATGTGATTGACCATTTCCATGAGCCCAGTGTCAGCCATACCCAAGATGTCAGCATCCACATGTCTCCTCTGGGATGAGTTACAACTTCATGGGCGAGACCCTTGCCATTTCCTTTAGGGACGAGGAAATAAGATTCATGTACATCATTGATTCCTCCAACACATACTTACTACACCCCGTGTATGCTCCATGGTGCCAGGCCCTGGGGTGTACAACGAGACCCAAGCTCAGAACAATTTGGGAAATGTCTGCACCTGCTGCACATTCTTTCCTTCTGTCTCCACTGGGACAAGTCCTTCCCATTTGACAGTTATTTTAACTTACATTTGAATTATTTTAAAGAGAAACAGTTTATTTGAAGCTAAGTGTCTTAACTCTGGGTGAGACAAACAGATCATACCATTTTGAGTGTAAACCACCCACCCATTGGGAAGCTGATTATCTCATGTGAGCTAGAAGTGAGGAATCTAGGAATAGATGGAACCTTGGCAGTGTGAGCAAAACAGTGTGTGAATCCACCTGGAGCCATGTGATGGAGGGAAGAAGAGTATATGGACTTGGAGTGAGATCAGCTGAGTTCACACATGGCTCCCCTGCTTCCCAGCTTTGTGACTTGGGGAAGTTTATGACTTCTCTGAGCTGTGTGTTCCCATCTGTAAAGTGGAGAAATAGTCCCAACCTTACCCAGATCTGCTTGTAAGTGCTAATCAGGATCATGTCTCCAAAGGGGCCCAGCAAAGAGCCTGGCATGTTCTTGGCCATCATATTAATACTCTTGCTGCTTTCCAGAGGTTGCTACTTAAAAGGGACATGTTTGAAATATACAGGGTATATATAAATATATACATATTACGTATATATAGGTATATATATATATATATACATACCATGCTGCATGGTAGTTGAGAACTAGGGCCATGAGGTTACACGTATCTGACCCTGCTATGTACCTGCAGTATGTCTTTTTGAGCAAGTGACTTAATCTTTGTGAGCCTCGGTGCTATGCACATAAAAATGAACAAACCTTTTGGAAATTTCTTTAAAAAAAAAAGAGAGAGAGAGAGAAAGAGAGAGTTTTGTTCGAGCCCCAGTTACAACAGCTGCCAGGGACACACGGTTTTTAGAAACAGGAGAGTGCTCCAGTAAGGAAACATTTGATGGAGAGCTATATGCATTTTTTTTACATAAAATTTACAAATTATTAGACAAAGAACATTTCAGAAAGTTGCAGGCTTTATCTTAAGTTTCTAATAATTGCAGGGCTGTATGACTTTAATCTTACAGAAACCAGGGAATTTTCTTACTTTTTCCTATCTTTTGTGTTTAGAATGCTCCTTTTTTTTTTGGTTATTTTCTTTAACAAAGCAGATATACACAATGTGCACTCAGGGCAGAAACAGATCCCATGCGTTGAGGTTTTGCTGAGTCATTTTGACCTTGGTAAATGTTAAAGTATAGCTTCCCTGGGAGCCTGGAACACACAAACGTAAAGGTGAAAATTCCCTTTATCGGTGCTCATCTGTAAAATGCAGTTGCTGGCAGCAATGCCCGCGTCCTTGGGAAGCCATGAGGATTCAGTGAGGCAATACGTGCTGCCTAGTAAAAACGGCAGTGTATTCACTGAGTTATTTGATCCATTTTCCTCTGATTGTAAATGAACGTTTGTTCAACGTAGAAAATCTAGAAAACCACCTAAAAAAGAAAATGGATAAAATGTGAGTTGTTTTCAGCCCTTTGATTCTGTAGCTGCTGTGTGTTTGCATCCAACTGTCCCCCTCCACACTCCCCCACCCCCTCCCCATTCTGACCTGAGAGCTCCCTGCTGGCAGCAACCAGGCCAGGTCAGTGCTATCCCCAGCAGGCTGTGGCCTGATGCCCTGGCCTTCCGTCAATACCCAATGTGGTGACACTACTGCCAGCCCCTCTCTTTGCAGATCCTTCAAGCCAGACTTCATCCTGGTCCGCCAGCATGCCTACAGCATGGCGCTGGGCGAAGACTACCGAAGCCTGGTCATCGGCCTCCAGTACGGAGGGCTGCCTGCTGTCAACTCCCTCTACTCCGTCTACAACTTCTGCAGCAAGCCCTGGGTGGTAGGTGATGGGCCAGGCTGACCTGGAGTGAGGTGGGCGGCAGTGGGTGGCGTCCCAGCCCTGAAACGGGCCCGTCCCATCCTTCAGCATGGAGGCCTCAGTAATGAGTCTTTTTTAAGCAACTCAATAAGCAGGCCTCTTCTTGTAATTGTTGCCTAAGGAATACGATATAACAACATGGTACGATACAGTGTTATCTTATAAATAACATTAGTGGTAACATTAAGGTACCTTACTGTTCTTACTTATATTAAATCATATCACTTTTATTAACAGTAGGCATTGTTGAGCACTTACTGTGTATTAATCTGAAAATCGTGCTGCCTGGTGCTCAAACTATGGCTATCATGTGAAGTGGACATTACTTCATTTTACAGAAAAAGAATCTCAGTTTCTGAGCAGCTAAGGAACTCACCCAGGGTCATGTAGCCTGGGAGGGGTGAAACCAGACCTTAAAGCCATGTCTCTTCAACCCCCAAGACTGATTTTCCCTGCTTTGTATTCATTAATTTCATTTGTCCCTTGATTTATTAGTCTTCATTCAAATGTTACCTGTAAAAGAGGCTTCTCCGAGGATACCGCTCCCCCAAATACTCTCAATTCCCTTACCCTGCTTTATTTCCCCCCAATACTTATCTCCATCTAGGATGATATATTTATTCATTCTTTTGTGTATTATCTGTTTTCCCTACCAAAGTAATTCATTCATGCAACAAATATTTACTCAATGCCTACTATGTTCCAGGCACTGTTCTAAGTCCTAGGAACATGGCAGTGGGCAGATCAGACCCAAATCCCTGCCCCATGGATCTTATATTCTAGTGACCAGGGGCACATGCAGTCTATTAATAAATATGCCCAATATGTAATATGTCATAGAAGTGGTTCATAAGGGAAAATTTTTGAAATTTTGAAAATTTGAAAAATTTTCAAAAGGGAAAATAAAGCAGGGTAGAGAGATAGGAAATGTGGAGGCTGGGGGTACGTACTGTAGTGTGCTCTGTGAAGCTCTAAGCCATCTTGTCTCTTGCTTTATTTCCCTCTGCTTGGCCTCCTGGTGGGAGGGCAGTGGTCGAGAACATGGGCTCTGGAGCTGGATTGCCTTAGTTCCAGGAGCCTCAATTTATGAGCTGTATCATCTTGAACAACTTGTTTAATCTCTCTGAGTTTATTTTCCATATTTGTAAAATGATGATAATAATAGGGTCATCCTGGTAAGGTTGTGAGTTAATACAAGTGGCTGCCACAAAGTACACACTCAATACATGGTGACAATTATTATATTCATTCAGTAAATAGTGAATGCCATCAAGGTCTCTGCAGAGTTGGCGCTCAATATTTATTGAATGGATATATACATTAATTTGTTAGATGTAGATAGTTTTTAACCACTGCTATCATGGCTCTGGTCTCTTTATTCTACCCTGAGATTTTTGGCCTATGGCATCCCAGATTCTGGAAAGGGACCTAGATAGCATTAGCCCACACCCCCTACCTTGTTTTTCCACATAGACATTGTGATGGTAGCAGCTACCATTCAGTAGCACTGTGTGCTATGCTGAACTCTTAACATACATATTATATTTGATCTTTAGAACCACCCTGATGAGTAGATTTTGCTAATGTCTCTATTGTACAGATAAGGAAACTGGAGCTGGACATCTCCAAAATTCGTGTGCTTGATCATAGAGTTACATATTCTCTCTAGACTTCAGCATCCTTATCTGTAAACTGAGAGATCATCCATCATTTCCCATATTTCTGAGATCCCTCAAACCCTCTAACTGGACTCCACGTTGCATCACACCTGCAGACTATACCCCAGGAGTTTGCAGACCAAGTCTAGTTGTAGAAGGTTCTTAAGTTACCCATTCTCTCTGAGCCATTAGTGTTGACTTACTCCCAAGTCAAGTCTGGTACAAGACTTGGCATGCCTTCTAGCCATTGGACACCCACCATAGGCCACAAATTGTAGCATTCTTAATCCTGATCAGAATTTTCCATGCCCTTCCCACTTATGTCCACCAGGAGTTCCCTTTTGCTTTCTGGATAAATTCCAAGGCTCCCAGGGATCTGTCATGGATCACCCTTCGTCCTCCTCTCTCACTGTCCCCTGGATCCAGGGCCACAGCTATGACAGCCACTGAGGGTCTCCAGTGCGTACCTGAAGTGCCCTTCCATCTTCTCTGTGTCATCTGCTCCAGGGAGTCATCCTGACCCCTTCTCTGTTCCTCTTCTAGGCTTCTCAATCCCCTTGCTTTCCTCCAGCAAGGCATTGTTATCTCAGCCATCTGCCCACATTGTCTCCCCTCAAGGCCTGGTCTTCCATGCTTAGCTTGTTATCCCAATATCAAAGCACAGTGCCAAGAACAAAATGAGCTCCCAAGGGTGCTGGGTGGTGTGGGCTGATGGAGAAAAATTTAAGCTCAAGTCCTGCCTTTCAGAAGCTTACCACCCAGCTCTGGAGATGTTAGCAACCTCTACGGTGAAACCAGAAAGTGCTAAAGCAAAAGGAGCCAGGTGTGGAAGGGATGCTGCTCGAGCTGCTGGAGAAGAGCGTGGTTGTAAAAACAGAGAAATCAGAGATGACCCTAGAACAATGCAGGAGTTGGAATGCCAACTCTGAAAATCTGTATAACTTTTGACTCCCCTCCCCAAACTTAACTACTGATAGCCTACTGTTGACTGGAAGCTTTACCAATAATATACATGGTCAATTAACACATACTTCATATATTATATGTATTATATGTTGTATTCTTACAATAAAGTAGGTGAGGGAAAAGAAAGTGTTATTAAGAAAATCGTAAGGAAGAGAAAATACATTTACAGTACTGTACTGTATTTATCCAAAAAAAAAAAAAATGCATGTAAGTAGACCTGCACAGTTCAAACCCATGTTGTCCAAGGGTCAGCTGTATTTATGACAAATAATAATATCTAACATTCAAGTGCCCCTAGGGACCAGACACAGCTTTTAATACGTTGCATATTTAATCCTTACAATATTGGATCTCTTGCTTTCTCCACTTACAAATGAGGAAACTGAAGCTCAGAAGCCTGGAGCAACTTTCCAGGCTTATGGGGCTAGTTAAGTGGTGGAGAATTTGAATCCAGAGTCTACACCCTAAACTGTTAGGTAGTACTACCTCTCTAGAAAGAAAGACTTTGCAGGCTGGAGACATGGCATGAGTGTCAGCACGTTGTGCTTGTGTGAAATGTTGAGGGGGTAGTAAATGCTCGTCAAATGTAAGCGAGCTGAACTCAGCGGCCTGGCAGGAATGAAGGGCTTATGCAACCAGATAATCGAGAGGATGAGATTCCAGCCAAGGAATCTGGTCTTCATCCTGCAAACAGGGAACAGCTACTGCCGCTCAGCTCAGAATAGTCTGATACTCGGGGCGCCTGGGTGGCGCAGTCGGTTAAGCGTCCGACTTCAGCCAGGTCACGATCTCGCGGTCCGTGAGTTCGAGCCCCGCGTCGGGCTCTGGGCTGATGGCTCAGAGCCTGGAGCCTGTTTCCGATTCTGTGTCTCCCTCTCTCTCTGCCCCTCCCCCGTTCATGCTCTGTCTCTCTGTGTCCCAAAAATAAATAAACGTTGGAAAAAAAAAAAAAAATTTAAAAAAAAAAAAAAAAAAAAAAAAGAATAGTCTGATACTGGAGGTCTGGGATCAAGTGGGAAGTTCCACCATACTGGATAACAAAGATTGACCAATGTTCTTTCCTCTTCTCTCCTAGTTCTCTCAACTCATTAAGATCTTCCATTCTCTGGGTCCTGAGAAGTTCCCACTTGTGGAGCAAACGTTTTTCCCCAACCATAAGCCAATGGTGAGTGCCCTTTTTGACTCTGATTATCTTAATGGTATGGAATGAAAACAGATGTCCATGTTTTCAGTCCCGTTGGATGAGGAGTGGGCTGAGGGCCACTCCCTGATTGCCTGGGCTCTAAGGAAGAGTTGTGATGTCCTGTGAGAATACCTGGCTTTCTTAGGGAAAGAATAAAGTCTTCAGGTGAAATTTTAGGTAGCAGGACAAATGACAAAGGTGGATGGCATCCCTTGGGATATTGGGAATTTTCAGCAAATTCGGGGACAACTTGAGCTGGCATTTTGGAGCCAAACGCTGATAATAAAGATAAAAGATGTTTCAAAAGTTGGATGTTGTTTCCCTTGAGCCCTGGGCAGAACCTGGTTCCAACTTTTATTTTGATAAAAGCTGTTGTATTTGGTTTGCATTGATCATCGAAGGGCACTTTCCTTGTGTGTTCCCTTTGCTTTCTGACTTATGGATGTACCTGAGGTTGTCTCTGGGAAGTGGTTGGAGCTTAGCTTGGAGCACATGGTCGAGCCCATTCATAGGACAGCTGGGTGGGAGGGGTGACATCTTCCTGAAGAGGTGGAGAGCTCTTTATCCCACAACCAAAAGAAGTTGGGTGGAAAGAGTTCTGGGCAGCTGGAAATAGCCTGTGATATATCTGCTTGTGTGTTTGGTGGTCTTCTTAAACTGGTCAAAGGAATGCAGGGCCATGTCCCCATGCTTGCCATGTAAGGAATGTGAATCTTGGGCAACAGTGCAGTTAAAAAGGTATCCGAATGTCCCAGCTGGGGACTGGCCTGTTCGTAGAATCCCACGCTCAGGCTGCTGACCTGGAAATTCTACCACACGAGTTGTAGGACTGCAGGCCCCAGGTGGGGGCAGTCTAAACAGGCAGAGAGGTTTTTCCATTGATTATCTTTCCCTTATATCTGATCCAATGAGAGTAATAGAATCCAAGATATGCTGGTTGGAATAAGAAGGATAAGTGGAGGGACGCCTGGGTGGCTCAGTCAGTTAAATGTTCAACTTTGGCTCAGGTCATCATCTTGCAGTTTGTGGGTCCAAGCCCTGAGTTAGGCTCGCGCTGACAGTGTGGAGCCTGCTTGGGATTCTCTCTCTCCTTCTCTCTCTGCCCCCCCCCTTTCAAAATAAATTAATAAAATTTAAAAAAAAAGAAAGGTAAGTGGAACCTGGCATATTCCAACAAAGTATGAACACTATAGAGAAAATTCAGGGATTATCATCAAACCAGAATGAATTTAAATCCTAGTCTGCCAGCATACTAGGTCTTGAGCAATGAGTTAACCTGAGTCTTGGCTTCCTCAGCTAAAAACTATGGATGATAGTGGGACAACCTCATTGGGTTGTGGAAATTTAATGCAATCATGTGTGTAGAGTGCTGTGCCTGATATATGATAGGTGATCAAAGTAGATTAGCTTGAAATAGGGGCAAAAGCTATACCTGGAACATTGTCAACAATGGGATGAAAGTTGGGTGAGGGGTCTGCAGCCAACCCAACTCATTGAGGATGACAGGTCTAGCTGTAAGCTCTAGGAGGGGCTTACGGCTATAGTGGGACCTCTTGAGTTCCTAGCATTTCCAACTAGGCCAAGCCATACTTGGAATTTCAGGCAGGTGTTTGGCATCAGGTACTGATGTTTGCAACCTTCCCCTCTCAGTTTCATGGTGTGAGATTCTTAGATGAAAACGGAAAGCCAAGTCAGGGCTCCAGTCTGGGAATACTTGAACTACTAATAGTTAATTCGATAGGAATCCAGATTCTGTAGAGCTATGGAGAACCCTGGCCATAGAAACAGGGAGCAAGGTCAGTGCTGGATTAGCAGTTGGGTGCAAATCTAGAATGCCTGCTCCTACCTTGGGAAAGGACTGGAGCAGGGTGGGCTCAAGCCCTAGAAGTGAATGAAGGGAGGGGAATATTCATTTGCCTGCAGCCAGGACAGGTGGGACCAGCTTCCAAGGCCCTCTGCTGTCTATATTACCCCCAGTGGCAGTCAGGATATAAGGAGGCAAGGGACTACAGGTGTGTGATAGAAATAAAACCATTTTACTGTTTAGAATAAAGGACACACTATAAAAAGTGAACATTATGCAACATTACAGACAATATACATTCACGGAATATAAAATTCATAAATAACATGGAGGAAAACTGTAAACAGTGCTACAAAATTTAGCAACAAATACATTCCTTCCAGACAGGGTTTTCTCTGGTTGGTTTCTCTCCATCACTTCTGGGTCTCAGGACAGCAGACTGGCTAAGGGGAAAGGTGAGGGCATGGGAGGATCTGTGAAGCCCTTCCCCCGAGAGCACGAACCGGTCTTAAATTCTTTCCCTCCTCATGTCTCCCAAATGCTAATTTTTGGAGGCTGTTGATAACCACCTCCCCTACATTCTCACACTTTGTTTTGCTTCTATCATCAGATTTTTAAAGTGTTTTCCTTGTGTAAAACTACTGTAGTGATATTTTTGCTTTTGGTAGCCAGGAGCCAAACCCTTGGGTGCCATCTTGGGGTAATCCATATTGATGATCATCAAACACAAGATGAAAGGCTGGGCAGGGGAGGGTACTTGTCTCCTAGGGGCCACAGTGTTTCTGAGACAGAGCTGTTCCAATAAGTCATTTGTTTCTTTAACTGTTCAAGAACCATCATATGAAAAATGATATTCATGGGCTGTACCATGACTGCCATGATGTAGTTCTGGAGCTGGGTGATGGTAAAGGATGGGAGTCTCTGGTATTATCTACCCAGACAGATGGAGCACAGGTCTGAGAGGAGAGAGCCCCAGGTATAATGCTTTTTGGATAGGGAGGCAGAAGAGATGGCCAGATGAGGCCAAGAGGTCTTGGAATCACAGCTCCCATGGCCCTGGGTTTTTAGAAGAAATCATGGCTTCCCAATTGAGTGGTCAAAAATAAGGGGGGAAAAAGAATGGGAATGACCAGCAGACTGCCCAGTGCCAGCTGATACAGAGCAAGGACATGGATGAACTTGCTGTTTTCCCTCCTCCTTCCTACTCCAGAAAGCACTGGGATGCTGATAGGGAGGAGGAGGGATTAGTGTCAAGTGGTAGTTCCTTCTCATTTCTCCAGTTCGCCAGTCTAGCTGCCTGCACAGTAGAAGTATTTTACCCTCCATTCCACTTTAGAATTTGATTCAGGAAAATGGCGGCATGTGGGTTTCATTTTTTTTTTTCTCTTAAACACAATGTACACATATTAAAGCCTACACATGACACAAGATTTAGCAAAATAAAACGTTCACGATATGATTGAAATACGGAAGTGTCTCAGCTACATAAATGACTTTAAATTATACAGTAAGTGAACAGGTGAAATAAACAAAGCTATAGCTTATAGAAAGCTCAAAAACCGCCCTCTGCCAACATCGCTTTGCAAAGGACCCTTCTTTGCCCAGGACCTGCTATTCTCTTTGACAGGGCCTGACAGATGGGACTGTGGTTCCACCAACATTTCTACAGGGAAACTTCAGATGATTCATGCTCAGGCCTCACCCCAGGTCCCTCCTTGTGTGAGTGGAGGTGACCCCATGAAGGACCAAGAATAGCCAATGCTTCATAGAGGGGATGCTGATGTCCAATTGTGAGAGGGCACTTGTGTGGTTGGGTCAGAGGTTCCATCTTGTAAGACTTGGAGGTTGAAATCAAGAAAATCTCAGAACACCAAGGACTTGGGCTTACCCTTTAAAGACCACTGGTCCGCTGACCTCAGCTCCTTTTGCTTACACAGCTGCGTTGAGAGGGCAAAGCCTCCCGTTTCCCACCTGCCAAATGGCATGACCATAGGGTGAAAGGTACAAGATAATCCAATGAGTACCATGGAAACTGGATGCCTGCACTGCCTTCCCACTCAGGAGTTCTGCCAAATACCTTGCCTGGGTATTTGCATGTGTGTGTGTCTGTGTGTGTGTGTGTCTGTGTGTGTGCAAGACATCACAATGTGTTGTCTGCTTCTTTTTTTAAATCCTGTTTCAATTGGCAGCTCTGTTTCCTAAAGTGGAATGAACTGAAGATACAAATACTAAGAGGAAAATAGCCATAATCTGAAAGAAGAGACAGAGTGATCATGTTAAATGTCACCATCCTACCACCCCCAACTCTGTGAAATATGCATTATCACCTACTCTTGGCATCTCACTTTCAACACTTAAACTGAAAATAATTTTATTTAATCAGAGAACTTATATTATAGTTTTATTTCAAAAAAAAAAAAAAAAAACAAAAACACAACAAAAACCCTACAGCTGATTGCAGAGTCAGGCTTCCCTAGTGACCACCGATTTTAATCCCATGAGGTGAGGACCTCAGGAGATGGTGTTCGCCCACCAGTGAGCTGGGAGAAGAGCAGGCTGTCCCAAAATCCAGGAAAGTGGCTGTCTAGCCAAGGCAGCTTTCCCTCCTGTGCCCAGGCCCCTGACCCATACTAACTCTCATTTCTTATCTGAGCCAAGCCAGTAAGGCAGTTAAATGAAGGCCCCAAACATGAAGCAGGAGAAAAGGAGAGGGACAGAGGTCAGATGACCTCAGTTAAAGGGATGTCGAGGGTGTTCAGAATTTCAAATTTTAATTAAAATGAAAAAAAAAGTCAACTTGGAATGTCATGATTTTCTTCAAACAAGCAACGACAACAAAATAGAAGAGATTATACTACTGGCATATTTAACAGCATTGAACAGAATTCTGTGTCCTGTAAAAAATTAGCTTATGTCCCCGTGTGGGTATATGCAAATGTGTATACAAACACATCCCCCTAGGTGAGCTAAACCCTACTTTGGAAATAGTATTCTCTACCCAGCTCTACTTGACTATATCTGTGGATAGTGTACGATGTGTGTATTCCTCCGATTTACATAAAGGCAAGCTCCCGGCCAAATCTACCAGAGTTTTCCAGGAGGAAGTCTTGTGGGAGATAGAGAGAGGAAAGACATTCATCTCAGTCTTTCACCTGAGCTTTTGTACAAGGAAGGCAAATTGCCTCCTGACCTCAGGCAGATGTTTAAGTCTTCATCAACTAAGAAAGTTCTGTTATTCTGTCCTGGCTGCTTGCCGGACTCAGAAACATCTGGTCAACCCCAGCATCACTGGGCTGGGGGGAATTGAGTGTGCTGCACCCTCTCAGACCCTCTCCTGCAGTTTCTTCCTTCCCTCCCTCACTCTTACGTGCAGACACAGACAGACATAGTCTGGTTGGACAATGCAGTAGCATCTCCTCAGTGTATATGGTCTTCTGCGTACCTTGAGTCTATCTGCTTGCTGCCCTGGACTCATCCTGAAACAGTTGACCTTTCAGCAACTTCCTTGTCTGTGTCTTTTATGTACTGGGATGGAGGACAAGGGTCGAGGGAAGCGGGTCTGGGAGATGGTGAGGTGGGGGAGAAGAGAGAGGGGTAGGTGTTACAATGCCCAAATGGGGTAGTTTTTCGGTTTCTGTTTTCCTAAAAAAATAGATTATATCATCACGAAGAAGAGGAGTGTGCATTCCTCATTCTTTCTGGCATGGCACCAAAAATTCCCGCGTGGAAATGGGTGATGTCAAAACCAAAAAGAAGGGGCAGGGTGGGGCCAGGAGGATGGTTCCAAATAAACTCCATATGACAGCATAGACTTTTCCTTAAGTGTTCGAAGTGCTAAATTTGCAAGAAAACAGGCACTAATGTCATTGTCATCATCTGGGAAGAGTTAGTGTCCGAGGGAAGCTCAGCGGGAAGGGAGGGAAGGGTGGGGAAGGGTCTGGTGCTCAGGGGTCTGTGGCATTGATGATGCTTTTGTCCGGGGGCGCCCATCCTCGGTACCAGCTGCAGTAACCACCCTTCTGCCGGATGCAGGCATAGTGTTTGGACTGGTAGCCAGGGTAGCCGAAATTGGAGAGCATATCGGTCCAGAGGCACTCGTTCTTGGAGGTCACAAAGCAAGGCAGGTAGTAGCAGGATTTGATCTGCAATTAGATAACAGCCAAAGGTTGGTGGGCTCTGCCATGGTGGCCCCAGTCCTGATGCTTGCTCCAGTCTGGATTCAGAGCACTGCAGGTGGAGCCCAGCCACATCAGTCCCTTGGTGAAAATAATGTAAGTAACACCCACTAACACCTACCGAGTGCCACTGTGTAGCAGACATCCTGCTAAGTGCTTCTATGCTATTCTCTTTAGTTCTCATAACAGATCTATCTCCCTTTACAGATAAGGAACCAGAGGCTCAGAGAGGTTAAGGAACTTGCTCTGATTTACACAGCCAGAAAGTGGTGGAACTACACATTTGAGAAAACTCTTCTTTCTCAAGTGGTAACAAGCAAGGATGAGAGATCTCAGCTGTTGTGGAAATTGAGGAATTAGAAAGATTAAAGCATAAACTTTGGGCATCTAGCTGCCATCGACTAGAAATCACATGAGCTGTGTGAAATTGGGGAGCTGTGTGACCTAGGGCTTGTTACTTAAGCTCCCCGAGCCTCTATTTTCTTATCTGCAAAATGAGCATAGTAGTAATAAACACTACACAAAGTTGTGAGAATTCAGTGAGAGAACTGCCCAGTTCCCTCCCACAGCAGGCAGGCTGTGTGCCATGACCTCTGTGCTTGAGTCAAGGAATTGGCCCTGGTTAGACCTTCCGCAGCATTTGGTATCAGTAGTCCTGTGCCAGCTTGCCCATCAGTGAGGCAGCTGCCCTGGTGAACTCACTTGGGACTGCTTGCAGGACCTGCCACTATAAGGATCTGGTACCTGCCACAACCTTGAGCCACAGGAGAGGCCAGGGACACTGATGAGTCCTCATGCCCCAGCTGCTGCCAAGTGGGCAGCCTCGGGTGGACAGATTATAGCAGAAAGGCATTCTTCCCCCACCTTCTTCACCACTCAGCCAGGGGGCAACATTCCTCACCACCCCTGTTCACACCCGACCTTCCGCTCTGGCCCGACATGCAGACCCTTCTCAGCACAAGGGCCCAGTGCCCAGTACAGCAGGAACTGATGTTTCTGGGGGCCGTGAGCCAGCACCTCCCCTGCCTGCCCTCTCCGGGGATTACCTTGCAGTTACAACCCAGGTGATACCGGTAGTTGAGCCCCTTGCGCTGGGAGAGGGTGAGCTGGTCCCACCTCTCCACGAAGTTGCACAGTCCTGTGTACATCTTACCATCGTAGACGCGGCCTAGAGGAGGAAAGAGGACAAGAGGAGAGTTGTTGTGTCCAGAGCCCAGCCACAGGGCTGGTGAGAAAGAATTCTCACCTACGGAGAACACACCTTAGACCAGGTACTGGGCTAAATACTTTCCAATCCTGTGATTTTACTTCATCCTTCCTGATACGTTTTAGGGAAAACTGTGTCCCCATTTCCCAGGTGGGGAAAACAAAGCTCAGAGAGGTTAAATGACTTGCTTCTTAAACCCATGAAGCCCTAGAGTTGGGACGGAGATCAACCCTTCCCGTTCCCCATCAGTGGTTTCTTGGTTTTGTTCTTGTTTTTTCCTTTCCTACACTGACTGCCTGTAGGTGGGTAACTTTCACAAACAGACCTAATAAATAGGTTGACTGTGGGGGTATAGAGGAACAGGTCCTAGCAATCCCTTTTGATTTATATAGTAAAGCTGAGAATGTGTCAAACTAGACAAAACTCCATTTCCGTCACAGGGCCAGTGGTGGCGTCCACACTAAAACCCAGCTCAGTGTAGAGCCTTGAGCTCCTACCATAGGCCAAGCCAAGTGCACTCAACACCAGACAGTCCTTATAATTCATTGGGTGAAAAGCCAAAGTCCTAAGGACACCTCTGGGTCAATCACTCCTTCTCTAGCCTTCTGAAGTGAAGGACTGCTGGACCTTGGCCAAACCCTGACCTAAATGCTAGAGTTGGCTGTTACCTGTCAGCAGGTACTGGTACTTGTTGACTTCTAGCTTGAGGCCACAGAGACTTTCAGAAGCTTCTGTGTGGATGTACTGCACGTGGGGCATCTTGGTGAAGCCTCGGTACATCTGTGGGCAGAAGGAACGTCATGAGAGCAGGACCAGGGCTCGGAGAGCCTGCTGTCATTTGTTCTATGGGAATCTGACTCCCTTAATCCACCATCGTGTGGCCACTGACCTCCCCAGCCATTTCTCCTCCTCTTGTCTGAGCCACGGTGGTGCCATCCTGGAGAAACCTTCCCATACAGCCAGTCACACCTCGCGTTTTAACACACCCACAGCACGGCACCAGACATATGCTTTTCTCAGATCCCAAACCTTTCTAGAAATCCATGCAATTTGCTGTGAAAGAGGTCCTTGCCCACCTCACCAACCTTGACCCCCACGTGCCGAAAAGGTAGATGGCCAGCATTCTGATGACATCTCCATGACATTTTTCAGTGTATAAAAGCATTCCATTTATATTCCCCTCACTGTCTCCTCCTAAGAACCCAAAGAGGTAGGCATTCTTGTACCCATTTTACAGACAAGGACTCAGAAATTGTGTTTGGTTGGTGGAAGTTGAACTCAGGGCCAGGGTTCTCCATGCTTGTATCTTTCTGAGCATCTGTTGAAAGCACTGGTTTCCTTTACCCCAGGCAAAGCCTACAAACATGTATACAAAATTTCTAGATTTTTAAACACTTTATAATTGTTAAGTTGAACTGTATGAAAATGCTGATATTTGGCCATTTTTATCTACAACATCCTCTAAGACGGCGGTTCTCAACTGGAGGCAGTTTTATCCCCACCTCAGGAGACATCTGACAGTGTCTGGAGACATTTTTGATTGTCACAAACGGGAGGGGGTGTGGCTGCTACCGGCGTCTGTGGGAAGAGGCCCGGAATGCTCTTAAATATCCTGTAATGCATGGGATAGCCCCTGCAGCAGAGTTATCTGGCCCCAAATATCAGTGGTACCAAAGTTGAGAAATCCCACTCTAATATTAACCCCCATAACGTCCCCATGAGACAGGAACTATTTATGCCCATTTTATAGGTGAGGATCCTGGGCCGCAGGCAGGTTAAGTGGCTAATCTAAGGCCTTATGGTTGCCAAATGGCAGAAGCAGGACTCCAGATGGGCACATCTGCTCCAGAGCCCATGCTCTTAACCATTATCCTGTGGTCTCTCTTCCTGTGGCCTCACAGAGTCATGCCCAAGGGCCTCTGATACAGGCAAATGCTATTTATGGCTGTTGCACCTCCTTTATGTGCATGTGCTCAGAGCCACTGGTATGACCATAACGAGGCTGGACCCACTTGGTGATTCCAGGTCATGGCCACGAGTCTTACATGGGTTCAGATCTGTCAAGGAATCTCTGTTAACTGTGTGACTGGGTGAAGGTAGAAGGGGGCAGCGAGGTGTTGCCCAATCCCATTATCCTCCCAGCTCTCAGAGCACACAGGCCCTGGATGGCTGGTGGTCTCCAGGGGTTTACAACAGGACAACGTCTCTCTTTTAGCTCTGGCATGCGTTATTAATTTACTTATGGTAATTAATAAAAAGCTAGACATCGCCTCATTGGTGTCTCATCTAAGTGCCTCCATTTGTACTAATGGGCCGGGTTTCTCCTTACTTCTATTAAGTGGGGACTGGATGGTGGGGGTAGGTGGTCCACGAGGACCTCCACCATCATAGAGTGTTCTGTTGGACCCACAGAGTTTGGGAGCCTCTGCCTTTTAAGGGGAACGCTGCCCTAATTGTGTGCAACCATCAGTGCAGATGGTTTTAATTTACCTGGCCTCTCTTTTAGCCCTCTTCTTCCGAGAGGCTCACCAGCTGAACGAGGAAACGCAGCCAAGCACTGTGAGAAGTGCTGTCCACACTCAGTTTTCAATTATGCCGCGGGGGAGCAGGGGCGGGTCAGATCGTACCCCCCACTTCCTCAGTGATGGATGGTGCCTCTCTGGCTTTAACAGGAACCATGCTTAAGAGCACTGCTGTGTGCATGCCATCCAGTGTGGCCTTCCAAGAACATTCCCTGCACTCCCTCTGTGCCCATCAGCTTCTCCTCTGGTGTGGATGTTCCTTGAGTTCCTGGCAAATGTTTCAGCTTAGTCCTCGCTCTGAGATATTGCAGACCCAAGGCCATCAGAGCCTCAGTACATCCTTGTTGGTATTTCCCCTTCATCTCCTTTCTGCTTTATGAGTGAGGATCAGTCCCTGTCTAGGGTCCAGTGACTTCAGCTGCTCAGTTCTCACTACTTTGGAATTTGAAGGAATCTTGATTTTAACAGGGCTTGTAGCACTTGCATGCAGTATCAGAACTTTAATACATCGTAAGTGATTGGGTCTGACAGACACAGCACTGCCACTTAGCGTCACTTTTGAGTGTGACAATATGGTAAAGGCAGATGGTACTCATTTCGTTATCTTTTCTTTATAATGATCCCATCTTGACCTAAATATCGATCCTGAAAGTATCATTAGGTCTATATGCATAGAGACTGAGAATTGGTTTGACAAATTTAGGAAGACTGTAATACATTTGTAGTGTCCTGCAATCAGAGAATCAGAGAATCTCAGAATTGGAAAAGATGTTAAAGGTAATCAAATCCAGTCAAAGCACTGGAGGATTAATGGTAAACTCTGGTTCTGGAGACAGACAGCCAGTCTGATTCTTGTCTCTGTCACTTATTAGCCACTTGGAAAGCTACTTTACCTCTTTGGGTCTCAGTTTCTTCACCTGTAAAATGGGGTAACGTATTACTCCATAAATGTTTTTGAGAATTAAATGACTTAGAATAGTGCTTGGAGCACATTATTCACTAAAAGTTAGCTTAAAACTAGTTCTACTGAAATTTCTATCAGCAGAGGGAAAGGTTTGTTCTCTTCTTTCCATGGCTCTTTGCCCAACCTTATCTTTTAAAGCAGAGATTTAAAGCTGGATTGAACTTCAGACTAGGCAGGTTGTTTTCTGTCTCTCTCTCTCTCTCTCTCTTTCTTTCTCTCTCTCTCTCTCCAGCTTTAGTGAGGTATGATCAACAAATAAAAATGCATATATTTAAGGTATACAACAGGCTGTTTTGATATATGTATACATTGTGAAATGGTTACCACAATCAGGATAATTAACACATCCCTCACCTCCCATAGTTACCTTTTGTGTGTGTGTGAGAACACTTAAGATCTGTTTTCTTAGCAAATTTCTAGTATTCAATCTGGTATTGCTATTATTATTTTTAACATTTATTTACTTTGGGAGAGACAGAGGCAGCGATGGTGAGACAGAAAGGGGGAGAGAGAAAATCCCAAGCAGTCTCCACACTGCCAACACAGAGCCCGATGTGGGGCTTGAACCCACGAAAGCATGAGATCATGACCTGAGCTGAAACTAAGAGTCAGTCACTTAACCGACTGAGCCACCCAGGTGCCCCTCAATCTGGTATTATTAACTACAGTCACCATGCTGTACATCAGATCTCCAGAACTTATTCATCCTGCAGAACGGAAAGTCTGTACCCTTTAACCAACATTTTTCCTCATCTCCACCAACCCCCAGCCCCTAGTGACCAGCATTCTACTCTGCTTCTGTGATAGGTTCAACTGTGAGTTCAGCTTTTTTAGATTCCACATAAAAGTGAGATTATGCTCTATTTGTCTTTCTGTGTCTGGCTTATTTCACTTAGCGTAATGTCCTCCAGGTTCATCCATGTTGTCAAAATGAAAAGATGTCCTTTTTTAAGGCTGAATAATGTTCTATTGTGTGTAGACACACACCACATTGGACTCTATGAGCCTCTGGGCCTCCCCTCTTGGTAGTATGTATACAAAAGTTCTAAGAAGTTAGTTTCCCTTGGGGTAAAGAGACAAGTAATGTAAGAAAGAAGTTTCTGGATCTGGGGGGCTTTGAGTATTTCTTATGGAATGCCTGCTCTTCACTCTACATTGACAGCATGAAATGTCATCACTATGTCAAATAATTCTGGCTTGGCTGCCAGAGATGAGAACTGTGCTGGGTGCTGTCTTACATCATGAACTCCTTTCAACCCACAACTTATTCTCCTTTGCAGACAAGAACCTGAGTTTCAGAGACATTAGATGCTTGACTGAGATACCAAGTGTACAGCCTTTCTCTTACAGAACAGGCTGTCTAGCAAGGGGTGGGGGGCAGAGCACATGACAACGCAGGCAGTCTCTGCTGAGGGCTGGGACGAGAGACCCAGACCAAGAAAGAGTTACAGGCATTGAGAAGAGAACAGTTCCCTGTGGGCTGGAGGGTCAGAGAGGCTTCCAGCTGAGCTTCAAAGGCGAGACCTTGCTATAGTGCTCATTTGATTAGACAGACCACTGAAGGAAGGAAGTCCCCCAGGGGCAAGCATTCCAATTGCCAGCAAATCTGTCCTGCCCAGAGTCAGGACATGCCAAGCACATGACCAGTGGGCCTCCCCATGGGACCCTCCCGGGACCAGCTGGGACATAATGTTCCCCACGTGTTGTCCCCCGCTGCGCCAGCCCTGGGAGCATGTCTCCACCTGTACAGACCTGCAGCTCCTGGCAAAGCAGACCGCTTTCTCATGGTCCTGATGGAGATAAGGTCCCTATAGATTAGAGCGACCAATTCTGGAAACTTCCACCTTTGCACTGCAGCTCAGTGCCTCTGCTCCAGCTAATCTCCAACCTTAGGCTTGCAGTAAGCCCCCTTAACATTCAAATGCCCCCCCCACACACACACACCTGTGGGTCTCTGCACACTCAAGAGGGGCCTGCAAAGTGGGACCAGAGGTTCTGGAATTAGCATATGAGAGAGGGTCTGCCTGCCTTTCATCTGTGTAAGAAGTTCCAGGGGAGGGGGTGGGAACTCTGAGACAGAAGAGAGAGGTTAGACAGGATGGCTCAAATTCTCACGTTCTCAGAGTTCCTTCAGTCCTGCTCTAAGGGAGCCCTGGCTCACCCCGTCTGACTCTCTGGGGTAGACTCTCTAATCCACTAGAACAAAGCCACCCAGGGACCAGTGCCAAAACTCATGCAGGCTCGCCTCCCTGGCCTCTCCTCCTTCCCTCCTACAAAGAGTTTTCAGTACACCCTTTGCAGGATGTTGCAAGTCAAGAGCTACACTGCTGGAAGATAAACGACAAAGCCAAGCTAACGTCTTTTTGTTCCCTGGGGGAACTACATACAACTGGGGTGGGGTGGGCAGGAGTGATGAATGCAGCTCAGCTGTTCTATAATCTCCTTGTTGGCAAAGGCTCTATAGCTTCCCTCCAGTCTGCCACTTTCTAGTGGTATGAACTTGACTATTACATGACCTTTCTAAGTCTCAGTTATCTCACCTGTAAAATAGAGAATAATGTGTGTCTGCTTCACGGGGCTGTTGTGAGGACTGATCCATGCAAAGGCTTAGCAGAATGCCGGGTACATAGTAAATGCTCAAAACACGTTATTTGAATAGAGTCTTATTTTCGTTATAACAAACGTTATCTTTCTATCCCAGGCCTGAAGCATAGTGTTCAGCACAGAGAGAGGTGAGAAGGCAAGGGGAGCGGGGAGGGACAATTGGATGAACTACTCCAGTTCCTACATCCCACACCTGATTAGCCAACTGCTACCTGGAGACCAGCAGAATTCAGTGGCCTCTCAGGATAGAACGGCAATGACCCTTCCAGGAGTAATCTAATATTGGGCTTGTAGGAGGGGCAGAGTTAATGAAAAGGCATTAGACAGTGATCAATGATCAAAGCGACATGGCAGGGAGATTTGAGGAGTCATGTAAAGAACACACAGGATTGGGAAGGAATCCCAACACCTTAGCTTGGGAACCAGATCTGTCTTTAATTAAATGCATGACTGGGCAAGTCATTTCCCCTCTGAGCCTGTGTCAGAAGTAAAACAAGGAATTTTACTTTCCCATGTCTAGCACCCTGGTTCCATGAACCTGGGTGAAGGATAGTGAACGGACAGTGTGACGCCACCAGCCCGGGAGTGAGTGTGTGCTCTGAAGCTGATGGGTGAACAAATGTAACTTGGCCTCTGAACACCCTGCAGAGGCTGGCCTGGCACCAGCCAGGGGGAAGTGGGACATTTTGCCCACAGGAAGGGCCTCTCATCACCCTGGCATCCGGGCCCTGAAGGAAGTGGGGAAGCTGGGCAAGCTTAGGAACCACTGCCTCCCAGCTTTTCCCTCAGATCTGCTGGCCACAGAGCGTCCACAATGTGATGGATTGTTCCAGAGCAGGAGGGGGGTGTTTCCTGAACCTCTGCTTTGCCTAACATGCTTCGGCGTTTGCTCACTGGCTGCCGGGGGCTGTACAGTGGGGGTTTCTTTGGTTGTTGTTGATCTCGTTGGTTTCCCCCCCTCCACACTCTTCTCTCCCCATGGCCATCTGAAGACATAAGCTGGTCCCATGACCAGGCTTGGGCAGCCAAGGGCACCTAGCCAGGGCTGACTCTGGACATTACATAACCAGAAGGCTGTGGATGTTTCCAAAGTTGAATCGAAAGCAACAGGTTCCACAAACTTAGTACATCAAACCTGAGGCCTCAGGACGCAGGAATAACAAGGCCTGGAGGTCTGCCTCCAGAATGGTTGGGTACCACCCACAGGCTATCACTACTCTCATTCAGTTCTACCCTGGGGCTCAAAGGCTTGTCTCCTCTGGGGAGTTTTCAGGCCAGTAGAGTCCCACCCTCATTTCTCCATTAGATGGATAAACATCCACCAAGTCCCTGGTGCGAGTCTGGTCCTGCTCTAGTTTTTGAGGACACAAATATGGGCAGTGAGTAAAAGGGCTGGCAGTCCCCTTGGACCTGAGCACACCCACCTTTGAACTTCTGCTTAGTCACGCACATGTGTCTTCTCTCCCAGCCTGACTATACTTCCTAAACATGGGAACCCCATCTTTCTCGTGGCTTCCAAGGCTCCTGACACAGAGTGCTGCACATAGGGAGGTGCTTACAAAGGTGGGTGTGGTGGACCAGCTGTGCTCTTCAGGGTGAGTAAGTGCCACCAGCCCTCTCTGCGAAGGCAGACATAAGTACCCCCCTTCTGGCACCCAAAGCAGCTCCTCCTTAGATGTAATACCACCAGTGTCCCAGGGCACTTAGAATCCTGAAATGCCTGAGTTGGAAGAGCTCTTAGGGGAACCTAGCCCAACCCCACACTGTTAACAGATGGCAAAACTGAAGCCCAGGAAAGGGTGGTTCTAAGGGAAGCAGGCTAGTCAGGAGTGGAGCTGAGACAAGGAAGCAAGTTCTGTAGGTTTCAAATCTGATGTTCTTTTTGTTAAGATGGACCTCCTTAGTGTGCTTCATGGTGCAAATATGCTCAGGAATATGTTCAGTTATAGGAGGATGCTTAATAAACAGTGCTAACCAGCTGGAGGCACGATCTGGGAAAATAGGGAAAGCGGGGGCAGTTTCCTACACCAGGATAAGGTTCCTGTGATCAGCAGAAGTTCAGTGTAAAGATTCAAGGACTTAAACATAAGTTGTAACCTCAGCAACTGCATAAGACTGGTAGGAACTTTTGAAACTCAAAAGTCAGAGCTCAGAAGAACCCATAAGACAAGCTAGTCACATCCCCTCATTTTACAGATGGAAAGACGAATGCCCAGAGAGGGGCAGTGACTTGGCCAAGGTCTCACAGTTGCCAGGGAACAAGGCTTTCTGCCGTGTGGTTCCAGAGTGGAGCCTCTTAACAATGGCCTCTGAGGGACTCCACCTGTGCTGGCCCTAAGGTGAAGCAGCCACCCCCCATCCCCGCCCTCACCTCCTACCCATCCCTTTCTTCTGCCTTAGCAACACCCTCTCCAGCAGTGGGGAGGGGCTACATACACCCACCCTGCCTCCCCTGGCCAGGACTCTTCTGGCAAAAAAAAACACACAACAACCCAGGAACTCTCCTGGTACGGGCTTCCGTCACTCACCTTCATCTGTTTGATGGTGTAGACCAGCGTGCCAAAGGGCCCCTCCTTCACCAACTTCTTCCCTACCACCTTGGCCCGGATCACTGCAGAAAAAGGCAAGACGCAGACGGAATGAGGTTAGGGAGGCTTGAACCACATCAGGGACCATGTCTCAGGTTGGGCCATCCAACCCCCAGGGTGCCTGGAATTGCTTTCTTACCTCTGGGCCAAGTTGAATAGATGATTGTGTTTATAAAAGCAAGAATTCAGATGAGAGACACTGGGGGGTGGGAGAGGAATGGAGGAAAGAAGGCAGGCAGTCATCATTCAAGTTAATTATCCCAAATGTTCACAATTGCCGACCCTGGAAATTCCTAGGCTGCACTCACTCCTGGAGGAGTTTCTTGACTCTGTGGTTTCACCATAATCGAAAATCTACTTCTCTTGTTAAAGTCTCTTGCCTTTCCTCCACTGTCCATCTAAGCATTGCATGGTCTCCCAGACCTATTCTCTCCTACCAACGCATCTTTCTGAGTGCTGTCTCCTTTGGGGCTCTTCCTCTGCATGTCCTGACATGCCTGCAGGGTTGCAATGCATGTGCACCCAGCTTCCTTCCATGCCCAGTCAGCATTCTGAGCGGGCCCTGGGTACCCAACACTTAGATGGCATGGCACAGTTAGGATGTGGTGAGGGATGGAGCATATGGGAAAAGGGAGTGCCCAGGAGCCCAACCGAACTGTTCTAACCCCAGCTCTGCTTTTATGGCTATTAGGACCTGTGGATAAGTAACTTTGTTTCTGGCCTCCAATTTCCTCTTCTGTAAAGCTAGGATGATAATGGTACCAATCTCTTTAATGAAAGGATTAGTTAAGATGATGCACATGAACTCAGCAACTGTGTCTCAGACTTGGTGTATGCTACATAAACATGATTAATATCATCATCATCATCATCACCAAAAGCGGAATGGGCCTGACCATGGAAGGACTGCTGCCATTAGAGAGTCACTCCCATTTGTCACACACCGACTATGTGCAGTAGTACAACCTCATTTATTTACTCTTCATGACTGCCTTACAGGGACACTATTAACATCCACATTACACAGACAAGAAGGACAGGGAAGGGAAGCCACCTCCTTTACTGAACCCCAATTTTCTCCTCGTAAAGAGGGTGTGACTCTACCTACACTGAAGAATTGGAATAAGGATTCAACAAAAGATATTCTGAAATTTCTTAGTACAATGTCTGGCAGAAAGGAGTTGCTCAGTAAATATTAATTGACTATGAACAAGAAAACAATTAGACAGACCCAGTGTGAGGAAGGCTGGAAGAGAGGCATTTACTACATGCCCTGAGAACACAGAGAGGGAAGGGATTTACTTTGAGATTATAAGAGGCTGTGTGTGCTCTTTATATTTTAAGTGAAGAAGTACCCAAAAGCTGTCTTAAAGTATTTATAGAATGGGCACATGGAGGAATAAATGGAGAGATCTTAAAGACACTGCAGAAATTGCAGAGAAGTTGTATTCATTGACTCAACCAAAAATGTTCTCTAGTAACACAACTGGCAACAAGAGATGGGGAAGCTCCCATAGGGACAGAGAGTGTCTCCATCAAGGGAGTCTGGATGCTCTCATGCTAGGACCTTGCCCAGGATGGAATGGATTTTGCACACATTAGCAGCCATGCGTTGAGCCACAAATTGAACCCTTTCAGCCCTAAGATCCTGTCACTCTTTCTTATCTCCAGTTGTACTTAGCCCCCCAAAAAACAAGCACTCAATAAATGTCTGTTAAGCAGAATACCTTTCACAGACACACACACACACACAGCCCTGCCCATTCTGGTAGTTTCCATTATCCTCCATTTTGGATGTCCACAGTGTTTCTCAATTCATTGGACTCTAATCTCTTAAGTTAAAACAAAATAAAACAAAACACCTTTATTAGGGACCAATCTCCCCCATCTCAACTGGATTCTGTCCTGTTCCTCCCCAAACGAATTTGGATCCTTCTCTCCCAGTCAGACGTGATGTCAGGACCCAGATGAACCAACAGACCCTCTAGACCTTCTTGCCAGGGAGGGGTAACACAGAGCCCATTGGCAAAGTTAACAATTTAGCTGAGGCAGTGGGAGGAGGCGAGTGTCTGTTTCCAAGTCTGCTGTAAAATAAGAGGTTGGCAAGATCCCAGGCCAGCTCCCTCAAGATTCTGCTTCCACCTCTGTGTCTAACTTTGTTGCAGCATCCTCGGCAGGGAGCCAGCCTCCCAGAGGCCCAGGGACTATTTCCTCTACAGTAACTCCCACAGTCAGGTTGTAACAGCTTAACTGTTGGGCAGAAAGCATATCTGCCAGGACTTTACTATTGATTCTTCCTGAATTGATTTGGCTCCACCTTCTCCTGCTTCATTAACACAGAAGGTAAACTAGCAAGTGAGTCTTTGCCTTAGGGGAGGAGAAATAGCAAAAGGGGCTCCTTTAATAGTAACGTCTACCTTTTCCTGGCTCAAAAATGGCTTGACTTCATTTAGACATAACACGTCATAAGCAGACCTGTCCCATAAAGGTAGGTACTTCTGGAAGCTTCTGCACACACAGTGAGCCAGTTCCTTCCTTACCCTGAAATGGCCTGAGCTTGGAACATTTTCATCTGAGAATAGTTCTTTGAAAAGGGAGTAAGTTTTTGCAGTCAGGAAGCCACATTTCAATTCCACCATTACCGTGTGGCCTCAGGCAAACCCCTGTGGACTGCCCTCCCCACCTCTTTTCGCCTAAATATTTCTGATTGTCTTGGCCCAATGCCCATTATGTGGCTCACAAGTGATATACTTAATTCTAGTGGAGCAGCAATATGGCAAAGCACTGAACAGCCAGGGCTCTGGAGCCTGACTGCCCTGAGTTCAAATCCCAGCACTGGTGCTGCATGGCCTTAGGGAAGTCATTAAACCCTTCCGGGCCTTCATTTCTTAATCTATAACACTTCCTCCTAACCCTCATGCTGTGAGGGTTAAGTACAAACACTGAGAACAGTGTGTCTGCTGTCACTGCTGTTACAGTACCACCACCACCACCACCACTGTGACTTCTGTTGTTCTTTGTCTATCTAAGCATCTTCAGCTTCTAACATACACTGTAAGCAAAGGCCTAGGGGTTCTCTCTGGGATGGGAAGAAAGGCAAGCCCCTCAAGATATCATGCAGAACTTCATGGAGATGTGGGTGGACACACATAAACTGGTCAGAACAAACGTACAAGGTGTTTTTAAGTCTGGAGTACCCACCTCATCGCAGGTACCTATCCTATCTCATCACCCACATGTAATCCAACAGCAGCCAACCAGGACCAAATGAGATCACATGGTTATGGTCCAGAAAGACAAGCAGAAAAGGCCCAGCACAGAGACCACACCAGTGTTTTCTTTATAAAAACAAAACTGCACCCAACTGGACTAAAATTAAGTAACTTTCTGCTCTCCCAAAGAGATCCACAAAGTTCTTCCACAGTAAAAACACCAGCCAACCTCAAATCTGCTATTAGGTCTATGAATTAACATGTCTTTATTGCTTCGGTTTCTCTCTCTGCGATGCAATGTGTGCTATTTTGTACTTTCTTGTTTGGCATTAAGGGTGCTTCCAAGGCATTCGCTGGCCTGGGGGCCACAGTGGACAGGGGAGGTGTGGGAGGTCACGGTTCTCCAACAACAACAGAAGACAGTTTCCAAACTTAGAGCTGGCAGCATGTGGGCCGTTCCTGCCACCTTGGTGTAGTGGCTGGAAGCCAGATTTATAGAGGGGCTGAGCTAGACACAGGTTTTCTTTATGCTCCTTCAGGCTAGAACATGGCCCCACACCGTCTACCCAGCGTCCCCCAGCAGCCAAACCAACATGGGCGTGAGCTGGGTTGGTGTGCTGGCGGGGTGATGATGAGAAATAGAAGTCCCATTTCCTACCTCCACAGAGCACACCTACTGGGGAAGACAAAGTTTAAAAGTTCATGGCTAGAGGGCTAATCTCCAAGGTATGAAGGCATCAGTCAGAGAAGGGGGGAATGACGAACAGCCTGACTCTCAGTCTTGGAACCTCTTATTTCCCCTTGTGAAAGGAACCTGGCTTCCAGAGGTATAGAGGTCAAAGGAAAACAGAATAACAGTATTTTCACTTAACGTCTATAACAAGAAACTGACCAGGCTATGTGTGCTTATGTAATTGGTACATAGATCTGTAAACATATGTAGGGCCCTTTTAAATATATCATACACCTAAGGATCCAGGGGTAAAGGTAATATCTCTATATCATATTCTTTCTTTAAATATTTTTTTTTGTGGGGAGGGCTAGTAAGAGCTTGCAAAAACAAAAAGAAACAAGGCACCTCCCTTCCAGAAATATAATTGTGTGCTCTCTGCCCCCACCTCCATCCATAGTAATGTAGACCACAAGTGGCACAAGTTTGAGCAAAAAAACAATTCCAGTGGCAAACAAGATTCGGCTTCTATTGCAGCTTACTGCTTGCTTGGTCCAGAAACTGCACATCCGCTATTCATCAGCATAGTCAGAGGGGGACAAGACACCCATGAGAAACCCCCTGCCTCACCCTTTCCTACTACCCCCCATCCAACCATCTTCAATCAAATCCAGACATTTCTACCCTGATCCGAGAGTTGAAGTTTCCTACTAGTAGGTTGGAAAACTGAAAGTTTGGCTGGATTTTGGATCAAGGATCCCTTAACTGAATTAATGTATACCAACTTAAGACTATGGATTCTACCCATGTTAGGATCCTGTTGAGAACACTACAAATCCTCCCCACGGTAGAGGAGGTGATTCAGCCATCTAGTGAGTATGATACTTCCAGTGCCACACACATGCACACCCCCCCCCCACACACACACACTCCCATTCCTGTCTCTCTGAAGGCCCTATAGAATGATTTTGCTGGCTTAAGGTATGATTTTTAGGAGGATAGCAGGGCTAAGGAAGGCCCACCTGGCCAGCAGCTAGAACGAATTTCTCCAAAAGCAGAAGTCACTGTTAGTGTCACCCCAGGGAGGGGAACATTCTTCTGACAGGACCCTAGCAGGCAGGTCTAGGTAAGCAGAAAGGCCTGCACTGTGGGCTCACTTGCCTTCCCAGACTTCACTTTCCTTCCAGGGAAAGAGGGGTCAGGACGTCTCTGATACTCATTTGATGGTTATTTCCTGGTTGCCATCCACAGGGCCTTTCTGAGGCCGAGAGCTCCTAACAAAGACAAGCAAGGGACCCACCGCAAGGCAGGCCCACAGACCATCTGGCTCAGCCCACTAAGCAATTCCCTGGTCCTGTGCCCCATGGAGATGCTGCATTTTAGCCTGTCCAAATAGGGCAGGGTCAGGCTCTCTTGCTTCTCCAGCTGCCCACCCACTCATTAACCATTAGCTCCCTGCATTTCGTTGCATCACACCAGTAAGTGTAGAGGAGAGGGAGGGTCTAGAACACATTGATAACACAACCATCATTTTTTAAGCCCCTCCTGTGTGCCAAGCAGTGCATGCAATGCAATCCTGCTCTATTCTCATGATAACTCTATGCAGTGGCTATTGTTGTCCCCCCATTTCCCACTATGAAAAGGAAGTCAAGTCCCCTGAGGCTGGTTTTGCTTCCTAGTGGAACAAAAGTTGGTGGTCTCCCAGGAAAGCGACTGCTGAAAACCTTTTCATGGGATTTGTACTGATTGAAAACCAGTTCGTAATTTCCTCCACCTCCCCACACCCTGTCAGGTCTGCTAAGGATCAGAGAGGAGGATTGGTCCCTAGGAGGAAGGCCCCCTGCTAAGCCCGCAGTGACCCCCCCCTATCCTTTGGACCACACCACTACTCTGTCCCAATCACTGTCACACACTGCCCTCTGATTAGTAACAAGAACCTGTAAGTAATCACCGTCAGCAATATAACAGAATATCATCTGTTTAGCATACTATGCTCCTCAGCAAGCTTTTAAGGAAGAAAATAAATAATTAGAAACCACAAAACCTGATGATCCCTGAGGTTTCTCACAACACCATGAGTCTGAGGTTAATTAGGCTGATTAATTAGATGAGACATGTATATATAAACAGGCACGCTGTAACCCTGAAGCTAAACAGATGCTATACTGTTATGTTGCTGACGGTGATTACTTGTAGGCTCTTAAATGTGCTAATCAGAGGAAGCAGCAAGAGACCCGACTCAGCATCCCCCCTCGGGAATCTTTCATATCTACCTCCGGTGACCCGTTTCCGAGTTCTTTTCAATTACCTGCTGCCTCTTTGAGGACGCTTGATGATGTCCACGTTTGAGGAAAGGGCCTTAAGGATTAAGGTGGAGGGCAGAGACCTAAAGGCTCTAACTGGATCTGTCTGGTTTCCACCCCATTTGTCACCACAACCTCAAGCCCCAAAGCCCCTCTACAAAAAACTCCGAGGCTGAAAGGGCAGATCAAGCAAACCCCTGGAGAAGTGGCCATGATACACTGGAATGAACAAGCATGGAGCACGTGAGACCTGGATGCAGTCACTGTCCTGTCACTGTGTAACACTGGGCAAGTCACTTCCCATCCCGGCTTACAAATTGGGGTGATGATTGCCAACCTTGAAAGCTTCTTGCCATGACCTCAACTCCCTCTTCCACTCCACCAAAGCAGCTTTCGTCAATGCCACCCATGACCTCCACGGTGCTCAATCCAGGCAGTGGTGGTTCCTCGTCCTCCTCTCACTTATACCCAGCTTGTGGCTTTATACCATCTGTACAACTGGCAGCTGCCCTTTTTGCAACCTCCATCCCAGAACATCCGCGACACAAGTCTACACGTAGTATACGTTTATGCTTGGAGGTCTAATAAGACATTTCCAACTCAAGCCATCCAAAACTGAGCTCCTAAAAATGCCCCTCACTCACCCCAGTCCTATTAACCCTCCTGCCCTTTGGAAACGGCAACTTGCTCTGCTCTGGGCCCCAGCCCCCTACCCCTTGTTCACCTCCCCTTTGCCCTTAAAGTTCCCCCGCTGGAACACCCTTCAGTGGCCACAGGGCTCCCTCCCTCACCTCTTTCGAATATCACCTGGTCAGGAGGCCTCCACGATCCCCCATATCCCATCCTCATCCATTCCCTATAGCCCCTGGCCAGCCTTACTGTGCTCCACAGCACTGGCCGTCATCTGACATAGCCTATGTCCCTGTGCTTTTCACTAGAATGCAAGCCTCACCAGAGGGCAGGTTCTTTGTTTTACTAACAGCTATAGCCTGAGCAACCAGAGAGCCAGGCACAAAACAAGTCCCTAATATGTAGATGCTGAATACATGAGTGGGAAGTGCCACATACGTGAGGGTGATTTAATAAAAAAAAAAAAAAATTAGATAAATAACTCCTCTGGTAGCTCTGCTATGACCAAGTCTTTCTGAGCTTTATCCATCAGAAGGGGATAATAGCAGTTCTCAGTTCACAGGGCCAGATAACATCTGTTCACAATCATTTATGGAGTACTGTGCTAGGCTCACGGGACCGGAGATAAATGAGGCCCTGAGGAATTCAGGGGCCAAGTTATAAAAGGCAGGCAAGGAGACAGGTAAATGATATTCAAGTATAGCAAACACCGCAGTATGAGCGAAGAACAAATTGCTGGCATGGCACAGATAGGTTGGAGGTCTGTCCATGGGGAGAGGCATCTGGAACTCCCCTAGAGGCCGAGCGGATCTCGGCCTCAGCCCACTCGGAGGAGAGACTCCATTTGCTTTATCTGAATCCAGAGGAAGCAGAAGCCTGGACCAGATCTGGTGGGGAGGGTCTACGGAAGGAGCTGGGAGTGAGGCAGAGTCCTGGGGCTCTGATGGGAGCCAGGACCTCACCTTTCCAGGAAGAGGGCCCTGGAGAACATGAGGGGGACAAGGAGGGGCAGCCTGTTCGAGGAAGAATGCCCCTTGGCGAGGTCTCACAATAGGCCCTTCCTGCATCCTACTCTGAGGGCACTTCTCTAGGTCAGTTTCAAAGGGCTTTTTCCTTGCTGTGGAAGCCATGGCCAGACAGTTAAGATGCACTCCCAATCAAGATAGGGAGTCTCCAGTTCAAAGCCTGTCCTGACTAACTCTTTCCGTTAAGTAAAATATTAATCTTGGTTTTATTTAAGCAGGTTTTTTTGGCAAGGAACGAACCCCTGCGGCTAAAAATAAACCCAAATACACACACACACTCAGAAAAATCTGGAGCTGCAAATCATTTTAACCCAAGTTTCCATCTCAGGGAAAGCTATTAAAGGCAGGAGGATATTAAAACCTCTCTCTGCACAGAGCCTCTTTTCTCAGTGCCCGCCTTGTGCCCTAGGGTCCTCAGACAAGGCCAGCCGGGGATGCCCTGTCCTGGACCTCCTGGCCAAGGGGGAGGGGGGCACGTGCCAGCTCCTAGCTCCCCTCACCTTGGAAGCAAGTGTGGCTTTCTGCTGGAGCAGTCTAGGAAACATGCTGGGGCCCCAGCTGACGTCGGTTGTGTATGAAATGAAGGGGCCCAGAGAGATGAGCAAAGGGAACACAGGCCCAGAAAGGTCAAGTTGCCTGGAACTTTGAGATTATCCAAAAGGAACACAAGCAAAACCGACCTCTCACTCCCGCTTTCCCGTTTTAAGTGGTGATCTCAATTTTAAACTATTAAAGACAAAATTTAAGAGTCACCACCTAGGCATACATCTGGACTTGGTATTATTACATTTCATTCTCAGCATAACCACTTTTAGAGTCAGCTACCCTCAATTTCTTCCTGTAGTCACAGCCAGCTTGGGACAGAGCTGTGGATCATTTGACCCAGGACAGGGCAAAAGTCGTAGGACTGGCTGGTTCCTGGATTCAGGACTGACTTAACTTGGGGAGTGAGGACCTTCTGAGAAGGCAGGTGGTGTTCCTGTGGTCCAGGTTTCTAAAAGGCTGGTAAGGCAACTGCCCCAAAGTGTTCACCAAGCATGATTAGAATTGCTGAGGCTTTTGTTCTGCAAAGGGTGGCCAGAAGGGGAATGTCAGCACCCCAAAGCACAGGAAGTAGGAAGGGAGATCCTTTCCCCATATCCCCCTCATTCTCCCAGGAAGAGATGGAAACAGCAACCCTACCCACAGCAGCTCCTCCTCAAGCCTCCCTTGGTTTTGCAGCATAAGAAGATTATTTTGAATAGCTCATTGACGTATACAGGGCTCTCTGGGTTTCAGGCCTCATCTCAAGTCCTACAACTGCAAAGCCCCCCCACCTCACTACACTATCACTCCCCGCCCCCCCCCCCCTACACTGACCTGTCCTGTGATGCCCCTTGTCTCAGTAAGAATGACTTTCCCCTCAGTCATCTGCCTACGTGTCTGTTTCCCTGTAAGACCCACCCAGCTAAAATGCCACCTCCTTCAGGAAGCCTTCTGCCCATCCCAGGCCTCACTAAATCTTTCCTGTCTTCTTGGCTTCCTTTCTTCCCAAACACATTCTACCTTAATGGTCAGTTCCTTGGCACTCATCAGCCTGACTTACAAGACAATAGGACTGCATCTGTGACCCCTAGTGCCTGGCCAGTGCCTAGAATGTGCCAAGGGTTCTCAAAATGTTTCTTGAATGAAGGATGAGGCTACAGGAGGGAATCGAAGGTAATACAATAAAGGGAGACAGAGATGGTTTCCTGTTTAGCTCTTGTAGTGCAGGTCAGGAGTCTGAGTTCCTAAAGGTCATCCAGAGAAGAAGAGGGAGGCAGGTAAAATGTGATCTGAGATGCTAAAATGCAACCCTGATCTCCATATGCTGAAAATTCATGTCTAAAAAGGTGAGTCATGGGGTCTTGTTACAAGAGGCCTCAGTTCACAAATGCCTGTGGAGTGACAGCACCCATACTCCACCAACAGATGACAAACCCAAGGCTCAGCATCAGAAAGGAGGTCAGTGGTGCCACCTCCTTATTCTCCTCCCCCTCCTCCTGTTCTTCCTCCTCCTTCCTCCACCCTCCTCCTCTATCCTTGTACCTCCTCTATCCTCCTCCTGACTCTCTTCCTTTCTCTTTCCTCCTGACCCTCCTCCTTTCTTCTCCCCTCCTCCCTCTCCTCTTCCTCCTCCTTTCCTTCTCCCTCCTCTATCCTCCCTGACCTTCCTCCTCCTCCTTCCTCCTTCTCCTCCTCCTTTCTCTTCCCTGACCCTCCTCCTTCCTCCTCCTCCCTCCCCCTCCTTTTCCTCCTTCTAACATGAGTACTTAGAATTAATTCACTCATTCACCATTATTTCACAAGTGTTTGACTACATGCCTCAGATCCTGTGCTATGTCTTGGGGATCCAGTAGTCAGCAGGTGGACAAGGCCCTACCCTCAAGAAGCTTATTTCTATCTTAAGAAGATCAATGGTTATAGCCCAGGGAGCCACCAGAGCATGTATCAGACACACCCAACCAAGCTAGGCACTTTCTGTGCATTGGGGTGCTGACATTCCCTTCCTGATCACCCCCTGTGGAGCAAAGCCTCAGCCATTTTAATCAAGCTTGGTGAGCACTTTGGTAGCAGAAGTTGCCTTACTAGCCATTTAAAAGCCCAGACCACAGAAACACCCTCTCCCTTCTAAGCTGGTGCTTACTTCCTAGGTAAGACCCTGGTGGTGCTATATAGATGTGTGTTGTAGAGAGACATCCTGCCTAAGCTGGGATCTGAGAAATCACAAGTCAGCTGAGAGAAAGAGAGTGAAAAGGTCTTCAGATGGGGGAGGGGGCAGAGGCAAAGGCCTGGGGGCTGGACAGCCTAGCCCATCACAGAAACAGAAAACAGAGTGTGTGACAAGGGGCAGGAGAACAGTGGAAGCCAAGGGTAGGCAGGGATACCCAACTTTATATAGGCTGGGTCTTGCCCCAACACATGACATTTCTCAGGTGGGCAGGGATAAACTCATCACTTTGTCCCTGCCAACAGCCCTTAGGATGATATCTGCCCAAATGGGTGCCCGACTGGTCAGCTGATTGGAGGGTGCCAAAGCCACAAGAAACCCCTAGAAACAAGTCCAGGCCTTGTTTGCCCCACTTTGCCTGAGACCCACCAATGGTCCAATTCCAGTTCACATCCTGTTTCTGATCTTCAGAGTTAAGATTTAAGGAATCCCTGTGTCCTCCAACATCCCCCCCCCCTTAACTTCTCCCAGAGGTCTTACCTTGGGTGTTTTGACTGGCTCAGCTCAGCATGTGCCAGAGCCTAGGAGGCACGATGACCTCTAGAAAGCTCTACTCCACTTGGTTCAGAGGCACTGACCTGCTCACTGTCATGCAGGCACACACAGGTCAGGGGTGCTCAGAACACCCCCTGCTGAGCTCTCCAGCCCTCCCCAGGGGCCCATGGGAAACTTTATCCCACACAAGAGGCCACCAGAATAGCAGCCTGGTCTTCAACCATGGCCCCTTTGAAGCAGTGCCCAGAAAAATACCGTGCCGACGAATGGTTCTCAGAACTTAGAGCTTTCAGGTCAGGTCATTTTTGTGAGACCAGAACAGCTGGCAACATCTCAGGAGCTGTCTGTAGTATTTATTTTTCTACTAATTGGGATTTTGTTTGCTAGGAGAGCCGAGGGACTCCAGGATAGGTCCAAGAGTAGGAAACCCAAGGAACTGTTAAGCAAAAGGACTTCTTCACTCGTTTGTACAGTAGACCTGCAGATGTGTCTTTGCAGACAGACAGCAAATCTGTTCTCAAAATGCAGCGAGGATGGGTGGGGGACTTTGTTGTGGTTTGAATAAGAAGTAATGTCCACTCTCTGTCTCCGGGGATTATATAGCACAGATGCCAAAAGGAACATGGTACATTTGTAACTTACCCTTTGGGTAGCTTTTAAAACAGTCAAGACTCCCCCTTTCTCTCTTTAACTTCCCTAACTTCAGCTAGGAAGACTGTGGACACCAGGTGGACACAGCTCAGAGGCTCTTTTCGAAAGCAGTCTCCGCTGCTTCTCCTCTGCTCCGCTTACTCAGAACCTTCCAGTCAGCTCAGGACCTTCCAGTGGGCACTCAAGCAAAAACAGATATGAAGAAGAACAAGGCCAGACTATAGATCTTCAAGCCCCGAGGCACTTATCAAAGGTAGCTAATGTTGAGAGTGTGGAGGGATGGCTGGAGATGAGATACAAGTGCCTTTTAAGGAAGCCAACCTTTGTTTTAGAAAATAAAGTGAAGAATGCTGACGGCTGCCCTCTTTGGTCAAAGTGGGTAACAGCAGAATTACAAAGCTTATGTCTGGCATTTTCGAAAGGCCTGCCCTGACCTGACAGTGTCATAGGAAATGGTGTCAGTGGTAAAAAGGAAAAGACTGCCTGCCCGTGGAACACCTTCTTAACGTAGTCCATGGTGCCTGAGCCTCTCACACATTCAGTAAATGTTTCTTGAGTGACAATTATGTGCCAGGCACTGTGTCAGGGTGGTGGAAACACACAGTAAAAGCAAAATAGACACAGCATCCAAATATTATAGCCAATGCTTAAAACTAACTTGCAAAAGCACTGTTTCCATTGGGACCAAGAAACAAGACTCTGGATATAGGTAAGAAACGTGTCACAGGTCACACAGCCAGAAATTAAATCCACATATGCCCTGCCAGCCTGCCCACTACTTGACATTTTGTAAATCTGAAACAATTAGCCAAGTCCAATGCATCAGAAATGCAGAGTAAAGGAAAATTCTCAAGGCTTAATTATCGAGGACTCACATAAGCCATAGATGGTAAGAACCTTGAGGTGAGGTTAACTCCCCAAAACTGAGAAGTCCAGCAATCAGCCTAAAGCCCCATGGTTTAGGGTAGAGAGCACAGGCCTTAGAACCAAGGAGAGTGACAAAGAGGAAACAAGAACTTTACTGGACACCTGATTGGCAGCTCTGGTTTAACTCTGCTCAAGTGCAAAGCCTCAGGGCCTTTGAACATGTCATTCCCTCTGCATAAGAGCTTCTTCTGCTCCTCTTTACCTAGCAACTCCTATTCAACCTTCACATTTCAAGTCAAAGGACACTTTCTCAGAGGAAGCTTTCCCTGCCCTTCCCTCAACATCAGACTAGAATAGGACTCCTGCCAGATAGTCTCATATTCCCCAGTTTGTAAGTTTGTTTGTGAATTCAGTTGAATAATGTGTCATTTCCCAGCATTACACACTAGACTGGGATCATGACTTGTTTGTCTCACACAGTGCCTAGAATGTAGTAGGTGCTCAGTAAATAGGTGTTGGGTGAAGAAAGAGGTCTTTTCCACCCTGGCACCCACTGACTGCCTCTCAAGAGCCTCCAACTCCATCTTCCTTTCCTGCACAACTGCTGCACCCACTGTATCTAGCTGCAGCTGTCCAAGGCCAATTCTATTACCATGATCTGACCAAGAAGAAATGTGTTGAGGTTTGAACATGGAAAGAAAACAAGGGGGACATTCTAAGCAGTGGAAAGAAGTTAAGCAAGGCCATAACAGTCAAACTGAGTCTGGAGTGTGAGAGGTCATATAGCTAATGGACCATGGAGACCCCAACTGGCAAGAGCAGAGAGGCCCATTAGCTCATCCTAACCCAAGCAAATGTCAGTTTCCTGGGTGATAGGAGCTTCAATGGGGGGACTTTTCATGACTGTCTCATGATCCGGGTCTGTAGACAAAGATGCTGCTTCTCTGTACCTGGGATCCTCAGCCCCCAATACCCTGCTTGGTCCAGTTCTGATAACCTTACACTGGCCATACACAGGCTCATGGGGGTCTTAGAGAATGGACTTCTGAACCCAGCCCACTGACTCATCCCAGCTGGGCAAGATGGTTCAACTCTTCAAGCTTCATTTCCCTCATTCTGAAAAAAGGTGATTATTTTATGAAGATGAAAAATAATGAAAATGGAAACAACCTAGCACAAGTTTTCCAAATAAACCAAGCCCCGATTTCCTTATCCTCCCATTACTCCCCAATGTGCAGGCTCCTTCACTCCTAACAGAGTTGCCCGTGAGCCCAATGCTCCTAACACTGTTAAGAACATAGATGACCCCAAAGGCAGTTTCCACATCTCGTGGGGACCCCTATCCAGCTGCTGGGATGGCACCCTGCATCTACATGCCTTGAGTCACGTTTTCTGGTTCTAGAACCACCCAGAGTGAGCCTCTCCCGACAGAGCAGGGGTCCGGCTGCACTCCACAGCTCTCCTCCTCTGAAGATGTCTGGCCAGATAAACAGTGCTTGTGCCTGGCAATAGCTAGCCCTGTTGCTGCATGCTGGGGGACCGCAAGGCCAGTTTCCATGCCACAGAGCATCTGCAGAGCATTCCCAGCACAAACGACCACCCCTGACCACTTCTGCCGTACATCTGAGGGCTGGCAGGGCTTTGCAGAGTGACCGCTTGTGACCCTGAGCTTCTTAGTCTGTCCACGGAAAGCTCATACCGAAAGGTGGGCTGAGATAGACTCTGAAGCACAGCCTCAACCAGTGCCCATAGATGTTCCCAACTGGAGTAACACAGAGCCAACAGGGACAGGTTATCCATGCTCTCAGAGAATAAGTAATGAGAATATCAGAGATTAACACATTTGGCCAGACATTGCCACAAAAAGCGGAATGGTCACTGGGGCAGTGCCCACCTTTCCCTATTGATAAAAATACTGCTGTCATTGACTATAATGCTGATTCTAAGGATGTCATTAATTATAGTAGATGCCATCATCTAGCAAGCACTTACTATGCACATTCAGTGCCAAATGCTTTACATGGATTATTCCATTTGAGCCTCATTAAAACCTTATAAAGTAAACGCTGTCATTAGCCCATCTCGTAGAAACTGAGGCATGTAGAGAGTAAGTGACTTTCCAAGATCATGTAACTAGGAAGTGTTGGGCCCAGCATGCCGGTCCAGGGAGCCTGACTCTGGAGCTGCTTCTTTTCCCCAGTGGGTCCTATCTCCTTTCCAGAGCACACATTTGACTTCAGTGCGGTGGGCTCAGTTTGCAGGCTTGAGGATCTAGGTGGAGTGGGATCTTCACAGCCACTCAGTATAACCTCCCCTGAATTTCTTCTACAGTCCCAGCCCAGGATTAATCTGGCAACTATGCAAATCTATGAGCCAGATCAGCTTGTTCCATGTTGAGCCATATTTTGACTATACCAAAATTCTTCATACTTCCTCTCTGTGGCCTTCCCTCACCGGTTGACATCTTAGACTTACACAAATGAGGTATTTGAACAGTATGGTCATGTTCCCTAAACCATCTGCAGAATAAATATTTTCATCAATGTTGATGGTTCCTTCCCCACTGTGACACACGGTCCCAAGCCTCCTTCCATCTTCGTCTCACTGGGGACCCTTAGCTCTCTAATCTGTTGGTGGGCATGAATGCAAGTTTCCTGGGGGTGCTGCCCAGCATACAAAGTTGAGAGAGATTCACCGTCCTCCCTCTGGATCCTTTTACTGCTGGCAGTGCAGTCTAAGACACTTCCACCATCCATGAGAACCCCTAGTATTTTCAAAACAGATTCGTCTTTCAGCTTTGACATGATTTAATAAATTACCTACTCCACTAATATGGTACTTATTTGGGTTTGGAAGTAAAAGAGGTTTCTTAGGAAAAAGAGTCTTATTATATAGAAAGTATTGACTAGTAGGAGGTTATTCTGGGCCAGGAGGTGGGAGCTGGGTTTTCTTTCTGGTTTTCCTTTCTATCCATTTGCTAGGAGTTTGACAAATCACTTCCTCTTCAAGCCCTAGTTTTTTATGGCTGCAAAATGGAGAAGTCGGACTGGATGTGTTCTAGGGTTCCTTACAACCTACAGGTCTCAGAAGGTGCCCTTCTCCTTCATATATTTCCCCCACGTTCTACTTTCTCTTCATCAGCAATGATCCAGGAGGTCATGTTCTCCCTGTGTTCTGGGTCTCCAATCACATCTCTGAAAAGTTAATCAAACTTAAATAAGTGATTAAGGTGCTTCAGGTGCCTCCTCTGGCCCTGTCTTAAGGGTCTTCCATCATAAGCACCTTCCTGATGTCTGTCTGTCTGATTTGCAGTTGCCCAAACTGGCAACAGCGGCAAGTACACAGTTGGCTCCTCAGTCACCCCACCTGGTCCATCAGCTGGACGGCTTGAGCAAGCCATCTGTTTTCTTGATCAGCCACTGTCTGTTGTTGCTGTTGTTCCTGCAGCAGCAGCAGCCTATTTTTGAGGCTGGCAGTCCAGCTAAGAGTTCATTTCCCACATTTAAACAAACCTGGGATAATCTCAGTGGTTATAGCACAGTGTATGGGAGCACTGGACGTTACTGGCCAGGTAGGGTCTCCTGCTCGGCATGTCCCCGTATCTACCTACAGGAGAGTTCTAAAGAATGCCAAGCAGAGGGCTTCTGTCTGTAATCCCCCGATTGTATTAATCCGAGGTAATAAAAATGGCATCTCCATAGGGACTATGCTCTAATAACCTGACACATACCAAGTGGGGATATGCCATATGCTTGAAGATAAAATCCAGCCACCCTTGCCCTGATGAGTTAGTTTAACAGCAGCTAAGACAGTGATGGAAGAGCTACATTGATTCTCCAGTCCACTCCAGTGCTCTGAGTAACTCGAAACCAGTCACCTCCACTTCTCTGGGACAGGGCGCCCTCTGCGCCCGTCATCCCTGGATGGCTTATCTCAAATGCTCCTTGAGCTCCTCGGAAAAAGCTGAGTTTTAAAACAGGAGGGATCTCTCTTTTCTTCCCAGGCTTGTCCCCCATTACCTCCTGAAGGGTATACTTTGAGGCATAAAGGCAAGGCTGCCACCTTGATCCCAAACTTCAACCACAGCCCAACCTGAACTTGCCAAAACGCATCCCAGCCCCAGAGGTTTCCATCTTTGAAACAGAAGTAATAGTCAATATTTTTCACTCTGTCAATATTTTTACCTTCATTTGCCTTCTCCTCCCTCCTACCCCCATGCTCCTGGTTGGGGGGGTGGGAAGGGGGGAAGGATTTTTTTAAGGCCAAACAAAACAAAACTTGGTCCAGGCTGAAGCCAGCAGATCGTGATGTTCTGGACGGATTTTGCTACGTGCCAACAAAGACTGTCAGCAAGATCTACAGGAAACACCTTGCAGAATCCATCGGGGAAAGCAGAGGCCACCAAGAAGTGCAAGGCAGATATACTCTTGGTCCGTGTGACTGGCTTTCCAGGCCGGGGTACAGGAAGTGGCTGTGGGATTCCAGGCCTTGGGAGGGCAAACACACAGCTGTGGGGGGCCTTGCAGGTCCCTCTGGTGTTTTCCACTGGGAGTTCCTTCAACTCCCATCTGAGTGTGCATGATTGGTGCTGAGGGGACCGAATAAGAAAGGTCAAAGGCAGCTTCTCAAGGGTTCCAGGGTTTAGCCAAGCCACGTTCTCTGTGAAAGAGGGATGCACAATTCAGTGGCCAAGAACATGAGGACTTGGGCACCAAAGAAGCTGGGATTGAATCTCAGCTCTGACTTGTCCAAGCTGTAGATTCTCAGGCAAATCATTTAACCCCTATTAGGCTTGAGACTGGAGATGTGATCATCCCTGCCTCAAACGTGAGACACCCACGGTAATCTCTCAATAAACAGTGGTGATGTTTATTATTTCATGACAGCCCCACCCCTTTCCCAAGGCAGTGAAGAAGCTAGAGGGCAGTAGGAAACAAAGCAGTTCCAAGAAGAGAGAAAAGAAAATGCAAAGTACTAGCTGGGACCCATATGGGGCATTGCAAGCTCCCGGCCTGGCTGCCAACCTTCTCCCCTCGTGAAGTGTCGGCTGCCCCACTTACTCTTGTTCAGGGCATTGCAATTTCAGGTCAGGTTGAAGCGAAGGACATTAACTGGTATCAGTCCAAGTGGAATGAACACCCCAGAGCAGTGCAAGAGACAGGGAGAGAAGACATTGCTAGAAATGCTAATAAATAATTAAGCCTTTCAGGATCACATCTTGGTCCTGTTCTACCCAGGGACAAGGAGAGTTTGGATGGGCCCAAAGTGGTCTGTCAGAGCGTGTGGGTAACCCTCCCTAACCTTCCTTGCAGAGAGGCCATGGGTATGGGAAGCCGGCCCTGATGTGCAAAGTGAGGATTGAGAGCCATGGAGTTGGCAGGCCTGCCCGGGTCTGGGTCAGCGGCCAGAGCCCGGCATTGTTCTGGCCGGAGGAGGGAACAGCCAGAGCCAGCATTCTGTGTGGGGGGGGGGGGGGGGGCACGGTAGAGTGAAGGCCAGATGCAGTGCAATTAGGATATGATGGAAACCAGGGCTGTTTTTCATGAAACAGGAGGCAGGCGGCCCTGCCATGGTGAGCATGCTGGCTAGAGGAGCATCTCGTTAGCACCCATCAATCCCCAGGTCAAGCAGCAAACCTGCGTGTGTGTATAAATGAAGTGCCAGGGGCCCTCCTATCCTGTTATAATGAAGTGCCAATTGGGAGCCAGTGGGGCAAAGGGGGCATGTTTCCTTGCTCCGTCCGCTGTTTGGTAACGATTATGGGTATTCTTTCAGCACTACTAGGAACAGTAAGCTGGGGGAATTCTTTGAACCACCAGGGATGATCAAGAAAGGAAGGTTCGTATCAAAGAGGGTACCGGTTTTAATGTTCAACATAACTTGTGCCTCTCTGGGTTGGGACTGGAGTCAGTATTGGTGGTAGGGGCTGCTAAGCAGTGCCAAGCTGTATTTAGCAGTTCCTTTTTTATCCCTGCCCCCTCTTCTTCAGCAGTACACTCTGGCAGGTGGAAATGGTGCCAGTTTCAGTTGGTCCCTTACGCCAGTTCAAGTCCACTATAGGGAGCAAGTCAGTGGTCTCCTCCTATCCCCAAGGCTACCTCTGGGGCAGTGGGCCAGTAAGGACTGATTTGCCTCAGAGAGCCTTATTTTTTTCCTCCACTTTCCCATCATGGGGACCCCTAATAAGATAGGAAGAGTGTGAATTTCCTTATGTGACTATCTCCCTCCAACTTGGCCAATGGACACTTTGGCCCCAACACCACTCCCCTTTGTTGGCCCCAGTGTTCAATCTGGGAAGGCTCAATCCAGTGTGCTGATGAGCCAAACACATGGAAGCAATGTGTACGGAAGGGTGATGTATTCTGTCCCAGGGCCAGCCCCAGCAAGTCTGAAGCGGGTAGACAAGAAGTCTGGCTAAGTCAGGACACCTTGGTTCTGGCCACCTGGACCACTAGGTCGGGGTAGCCTTTTGGGCAAGTTACTTCCCCGTCACTGGGAAGCAAAGAGATTGAATAAAGGTCCTTAAAAAATCTGTGAGTCCATATGCCCCTCTCTGTGGTCAAGAAAACTTATCTAGATGGGCAGGAAAAGTTTCTTTAAATGCTGGTCCTTCCTTCCTGGATGGGCACCATTTGGCAAGTGGCTGGATTGCTGACCTCCTTCTGAGGCTCTCTAACACATCAACCGACAGATGGCAGAATCTCCCAGAGGCTTGTAGCCCTGAAAGATCTGCTGCTTCACATCAACATAAAAGAATGTTGCCCTGAGAGGCTGTCTGCTCCTAAGTGGCCCTGGAAGAACTTTCCTTCTTGGGTTTCACCCACTGTAGGCTGGAACATAGGAGCTAAGTTGGAGTCCAGCATTGCTAGTCACTAGCTGGGTAAACTGGGACAAGACCCTTCAGCAGTCTGAGCCTCAACTTCCTTGCTAGCAAAGGGATTCATTCATACATTTAACAAATATTAGAGTTGCAAACATATTTTAGGCAGTAAGACAAGTGATGTCTCTACTCTCTTGGTGCTTAAGTAATGATGTACAAGACATCAAACAATAAACAAATACCCAATTTGATGTCAGGTGCTAGGAGAAAAAAGATGATAGGATTGGTGTTAGTGGGTGGTGATATTTAAGATAGGGTAGCCAGGGAAGGCCTCTCTGGGAAGGGGACAGTCAAGGTGACACCATCATGATGACAAGGAGCCAGCCAGTGAAAATCTGGGGACAGTGTGTTCCAGGGAGAGGGGGACAGCAGGTTCAAGGGCTGTGAGATAGGGACAGACTTGGAGACTGGAGCATTCAAGGAACAGGTAGAAGGCCAATGTAGCCAGAGCAGGGCAAGAGGAGAGAGAGGCCAGATCCCATAGAGCCTTCTAGAACTCATGTAAGGAGCTGGGAAGCTTTGAGAAAGGCATTGAGAAGAGCATTGTTGAGACCTGAATGACATTTTGAAAAGGTCACTCTGATTGCTTTTTGGGAATGGACTGCAGGGGGGTGGCTGGAGTGAAAGCAAGGGAATTCATACTAGTCACAATCACCCCTTCCCTGCCCACCACCCAGGGTTACTGTAAGGTTCCCATGAGATTCATGCTGACACCTAGAGAAGTCCAGAGGCACGGGAGGAGGTACGTATCCTCACATGTTTTTAAATCCACTTCTACAAGTAGAAGCTTGCAGAGCCTGGCACCAGCTATTTGGAACTGTGTTCCTGTATGGATTTCAAGGAAACAGGGTAGGGCGGCAGATTCTTCCCTGCCTGAGCTATGCAGCTGTCCAGGCCCAGATGAATTCACATATTTAAACCCGGAGCCACGCCTGGCTCTGCTCTTGCTGGTGCCGGACGGCGGTAAGCTAATACCCAGCAATGTGGAGAAGCTGACACTCCACGCAAACTCACTCGCTGAATTCCTGGCAAAAGCTCATCTCTCCTGGCCCCACTTGTCACGACCGGGAAGGAAAGAGCAAAAGAAAGGGAGATTCGTTCACTGAGGGACTTTTTATTTCAGAGTGGCCCCTTGCAAGGACCATGGTCAGCCAAGCCCTGGCACCCGAGAGAACGCATCCCAGCGCTCACAGCAACAGGCTTGAAAGCGGGATGGGTTCCAGCCCACTTCCTTCTGCTGGGGTTTGGAGCACCAGCTTGGAAGCCGGAGGTGTGGATCCAAATCCCATCTCTGCCTCTAGGTTTCCTCAGTTGTCATTAAGACACAAAGTCCAGCAGCAGCAGCAGCCTCTGAAGGCTGTCGTAGGGACAGCAAACGTGAGAAAGCCTGGCTGAGTGCCTGGCTCCATTCACGTGGGCTTCTTCCCAGTGACAGGTTTGGGACTGAACAGTGCTTAGTAAATGTTTGGGGCATCTGAAGATGCACAGGAAATTGCATTCCAGCTAAAACGTAATACTATCTAAAGTGCCAGGAAGCTCACAGAAGAGAATAATTAACAGGGTGACATGTACCAAGTGTCAAGTTAAAAAAAAAATTGTTAACTTCTCAGAACCTCAATTCTCTGTCCTCTCTAGAGGAACGATGTGGAAATCTAAGGCCTCACAGCTGGAATTTGACAAAATGAGATCAAAGTGTCTTTTTTTACTGCACTTCCTGGTCCACACTCTACCTTTTTGCTTTCTGGGACTTTCTCTATGATTTTTATTTTCGTGTGTTATTTCTTTTTTACACAAGTAATCCAACTTTACTTAAGGAAAGTAAGTTGGGAGGGGCACCTGGGTGGCTCAGTAGGTTAAGTGTACGACTTTGGCTTAGGTCATGATCTCACCGTTTCTGAGTTCAAGCCCCGCATCAGGCTCTGATCCTCTGTCTCCCTCTCTCTCTGCCCCTCCCCTGCTTACATGCTCTCTCTCTCTCACTGTCTTTCAAAAATAAATAAACATTTGCATATATATACATATATATGTAAATATAAGAAATACATACATATAAGAATGTATATAAAAGAAAAGTAAGTTGGGAGAAAAAAGTGCTTAAAAAAAGAAAACTACATTTTTAAAAAATTGTCTAAATTACCTAAATTCCTACTACCCACTTATAACTATGCTTCGTACTCATATGTCACCTTCAAGACCTTTTTCTGTGCTTACATATCCCTGTAATATATAATAGGGTCACATTCGTATAGAACATACTTGTTGGCGATCCTGGGTTTTTTCACTCCTAATTTGTTAGTTCATATAGTTCTGCCTCATTCCCTTGAATAGCTGCATTATTTTCAGTTGCATAGGTACATAGCAGTTTGTTTGACTTTTTCATAAATAACTCTGTGATAAACATCCTTGTGTGTTTGTTTACCTACAGCATACACATATATAAATGTTCGTATACACATACATCCAAAAACACATTATCATATCCATCATACATCTTAGCATACTTTCCTGATCATTTCCTATGGATCTAGAATTTTCAACACTTTTTAAACCTGTCATTTTAATATTAATTGAATCCAAGTCAGCAGACCCTTCCACTCATGAGCCAGGTAGCTACTCTGGAAACACCTAAGTTTTGCACTAAGCATAACTGGTGAAGCATTGGGCAGTTTCCTACAACTTACTCCTACCTACCCGCCCCCCACCCCAACATCCTCCCACCCACAGCCCCTGTTCCTACCCCACCTAGGCCAGCTAGTGATCAAGCCTGAAAGAAATTCTGTTTGCCTGAGTTCCATCCCTTTTCTGCCTTACTGGACCCAGGCTGCTATTTCAGTTTTTACAAGGTCTGAGTAAACATCCCAGGACAGGCAGGACCAAGAGGAGTCCGATCTTTTATGTCATAAAGTCACTAGTCAAAGCCTCCTCCCCAAACAAGGTCTCTTCCTGCCTCTATGTGCCCCTTTCTACTTATAAAAGGTCTCGCTTGTAATGGGCAGTTTTAGTATGCTGTACGGGTAGGGGGCATCCCTTTTGTCAAAGAGTGAATGCAAACTGCCTTCCCTTCTCTGTGCTTAGTATCAAAGGCATTTGCCTCAGACACTGGTCCTGAAGCAAAAGAATGACATCGAAAGGAGAGGAAACAGATCAGAATGTTTTTTGTAAAAAAAAAAAAAAAAAAAAAAAAAAAAAAAAAAAAACTATGAGAATAACACATTCAACTAAAAAAAATAACTTCTATATGTGTACAGGGAATTTACACCATACATGCACACCTTTAACCAGTCTGAACTCAGTGATTCTGTTTGGCATAACTTAAATATATTTTATTGGAAAAAATATATATATAATACCTATTCTCAGTTTTAAAAGGTCTGGCCAGTTCCTCCCACCCCTGATTTCTAAGTGAGCTCTGCCAGGGATCCTCTGCCTCAGTGGTGGCAGACCCTGTATGGCCAAGGAATTCAGAGACACAACAAGTGATTATCTTAGGTTGGTCCCTTCCCTCCCATTCCTCCAGAAACAACCCAGCCCCTCTATCCGAGGCTGAATGGTGATTCGTGCAAATGCTGAAGGAAGAGCTGGCTAGATGGAATTATTGAAAGATAGCACTGTATTTTAGAGGGATTGAAGGGCTCTCAGACTTCCTAAATGTAGCTTTTTGCCTATGTGGTGACTTCCTAAGGCATCTCTCCATTACCTCTACATCCACAGGTGCCAGAAGACTTTCCCCTACCATCACCTTGCACACAGGACTGTAGGGACACCAGTTTCCTAGGTATGGAGATGGGAGCTCTGAGGTAAAGTGACTTGCCTAAGATCCCACAGACAATGGAGGATTTCATTATTTCTTTTCCCTCTGAGTGGACCATTCACTCCCTGCCCCTGAAAGCCTAGCAAGTCTCTTCTGGCCTCAGCCGGTCACCAGGCTGCATGTCCAGAGCCCAGCCCTTATGGCCCAAGTTTCTCGTGGTGATGCTTCTCCTTCCCTCCAACTCTTCCTCCTGCTGGTGGTCGCTCAGCCAGTCCCAGACCCCACCCTGCCACGCTTGGCCAGCTCTGTGCCAGCCCATGGCACCCTTGCTGTTTCTGGACTGGGACAGGGAGGGTCCACTGCATCCTGGTTTCTCAGAGGTTGACACTCTGGCAAACCCCCAGGTGCAGATCTGGCGCATCTATTTAGAAGAGAAGTAGAGGAAACCCACCCTACCCACAGCCCACAATGGGAACACCCCCTTCCCACATCCCCTTTGGCAAGTGCCAGCAGCCCTGCTCCCACCACCACTGCAGGTCACCCAGAGACATGGGGAAATCCAGCACAGGTCCCCGAAAGCAGGACAGATGAGCGGTAGCGGCTCCCAGGGAACCCATGAGGACAGAGTGGCCCCCACCCCCAGGAGCCAAAGTTGAGCACCCAGGAAAGGGGCAGGCTGCTACTGGCTTCCCACAGCAGTACTCTAGACCCAGTCGAGGGGTTCAGCTGAGTCCTTACTTTCCCACCATTGTTTTTTTTTTTTATCTCATTATAAAAATAATGTGTCACCATTGTGAAATTTCATTTTCCTGAAAATAATGGTCAGAAATAAAACCACCCCAGATCCCACAACTGAGAGGTAATGAGGGCTGATATTTGGTATATAGACATTCAGACTTTCTTGTATACATCTGTACTCATATTCATACCTTTTTTTAACTGTCTTCTGTTACCCAAAACTGTCTTCTATTACCCAGCAGCATGGAAATATTCCCACATAAATATATAGGGACTACTTCAAGCTATTTTATGGCTACCCAGTTGTCCACTGTATGAAGGCACCGTAATTTAAGCAATCCGTTTGTGATAGACATTGAGATTAATCCTTTGTGTGTGTGCAGGATGAACAATGCAGCCATGGACCCTATTGCTTTATTAGTCCTTTGGACTTAATCTCTAGAAATGAGACTGCAGGTTAAAGGGTATGCACAATTCTGAGATTCTTTTTTTTTTTTTTTTTAATTTTTTTTTTCAACGTTTTTATTTTTGGGACAGAGAGAGACAGAGCATGAACGGGGGAGGGGCAGAGAGAGAGGGAGACACAGAATCGGAAACAGGCTCCAGGCTCTGAGCCATCAGCCCAGAGCCTGACGCGGGGCTCGAACTCACGGACCGCGAGATCGTGACCTGGCTGAAGTCGGACGCTTAACCGACTGCGCCACCCAGGCGCCCCTGAGATTCTTGATTCTCAAGGCCACATTTTCCACCAAAGAGGCTACACCAGTTGCTTTTCTCATCAGTAGCGTGAAGGTGAGAGACCCAAACTCTATGAGGGTAGACAAGTACAAGTGCCTGGATTCCCCACACCACTGTGCCCAGTCCGGGGACCCTATCCAGAAATCCCTAAAGACATCAGCACACAAAACAAACTAGATGCTGGCAGTCAAGGAAAGGACAGGCAGGAGGGGCTCCAAAGTGCTGGGGGGCCACATGAGGCTCCAGTTTTCTCCCCAAAGTGTCCCTCCATTGGGTGGGGCATAGAGTGACAGGAGGGACTCCATGGGGCAGTGAGATACTTGGCTCAGAAATGTGATCACCGGAAGCTGCCTCCCACTCCTCAATCAGCCCTGTGACCCCTGGGAAGGGCCTCACCTCTCTGGGCCTCTGTTTCTCCATCTGATCTGTCTGACATTCTTAACTCTTTGATCTCAGAACTAGCTTTAAGACTAGAGCAGAGGTCTCCACCCCATTTTCTCTCCATTCACCAAGTCATTTGCCTTTCTTTGATCTCTTCGCTATACCCATTTATATAAACTACCTCCATGAAGAGCCACACCAACGTTTTTTGGCTTCAGTTTTTATTAGCATAGCACTGATGACATCTCAGTGGTTTGCAGGAGAGAGAGAGCAGCTCTTCATTGAAAAGTAAAGAACATGCTTTTCAAATTCAGCTTTAGCTCAGCATTTGCTGAGAGCCCAGGTACCGCTGACGGGGCTCACCCATCTTCCCATAGGCCCTGCATTGTAAATGGGGTTCTTCCCCTTTGCAGTTGGGAAAACCAAGACTCAGAATTTACATTGTGATTAAACTTATCCCATGAGTAAAAGGCAGAGCTGAGATTCAACCTCAAGTCTATTTGACTTCAACTTCCATCTCTTTCTAACGCCTTCCACTGTCTGTCCAACCAGCCCTACGGAAGGTTTCTTCATGTTCAGAAATATGAAGTTCTCTAGTGTAGGGCTGAAAGCTGGAAAAGCGTGAAGTCACCTGGATTTCTCAGATTGGTCATGCTTGGCTCAGGACCTCCAAGCCAATTAACGTGTCTCTCCTTTCCTTTTATCATCCATAAAATGAGCAGTGAGAGAATTAATTAGCAGTGTCTGGCAAAACCTGTTCAGCCTCTTAAACCTTCATGTAGTACTTCTCATCCAGCAAGTAAGCAGGAAGCCTCCTTTCCTCCTTCCAAGAACCAGCATCTACAGCCCTGGATTACAAATAGGTGTTACAGCCCTGGATTACAAATAGGTGTGAGCAAGCTTCTGTGATTTCTACCCCAGAACAGAACCCAAACCCCAAAATCCATTCCTACCCTGGTCCCAGGTGCCTCCTGACACCTGGAGGTAGCCAGGTCCTGGTGATGCCAGGACTTGAACTCTCTGGGGACTGTTTTCATCTCTAAGCAAGACTGTTCCAATGAAATAAGAGTCAGGACATCTCAGGCTGACTCTGAAGACCATCTCTTATCCTAAAAGTAAATGGGGTGGATTAAAAAAAAGTCAACAAGCTAGATGCCCATTGGTCCCTTATGCCAGGCCTTGTCCCTGGGCTCAGCTTTCTCCGGCCACCAGGTAGTGCCAGGGTCTGCAGTGGATGGGACTTACAGGCAGAGCAGACACGTGTGTGTGTGTGTGCGCACACACATACACACACACACACACACAGTGGAGAAAGAAGGAAGACTGGGGAATGACATGTGGTCATGCTCAGAAGGAATGAGGACGGCCTTGGGCATAGAGCCAGCCTCAGAGAGGGCCTGGCCAGGAAAGAGGTCTGATTCATTGCCCTTGTTAAGCCAGGAGCAACACGTACCCTGTACCTCATGTGAGTGAAGAAAAGGCACCCCTCTAGGTGTGAGCAGCCTGCACCCCACACCACCCCAAAAAAATACCTCTAAGGTCCAGTGCTCTTGGGATCCAGAAAAAAAAATAAGTTTATGGTTTCTAAGGAAGCCACATGGTCAGATGGGTACCACAGAAAACCACTGTGGCGTGGTTGCAAGAACTCTCCATGGGCCCGTGGGCAGAAGAGAAAGTTGGGCAATGAGTGGGCTACAAGAGAGTTGATACACTGGCTGCTCCAGAAACCCCTTTTTTTGTTTGTTTTCTGAAAACAAAAGATGTGGTGGGAAATGGGGGCCCTTGAGCATGCGTCCTGCATGTCTTCAGTTGTCCAACCTGGAGCTGCGGGGAAGGGAGGGCAGAGCCACAGCAAAGAGGAAACAGGCCAAGCTGCAGCCTTGGGATGGGTCATGGGCCTATTCACCTGTGTGACCCTAGTACCTCTCCCTGTGCCTGGTATATAGTAGATACTCAATAAATCTTTGCTCAAGGAATGGATGTGCCCAGAGCAAATGTTTTCATGGGACCTTTACACAGTCAGGGAAACCATGTGCCCAGCAGGGCAGGAGGCAGCCAGATTGGAAGATGATGGTGATGGAGGCCCCGTGCCTGGTGTTCATAATGAATGACGTGGCTGGTGGTTGAGGAAGAAAGTAGAAATTGGGACACAGATTTCTGCGTGTTTGGCCTCCCACATGGGGCCAGGCTGGGCTTGGGAAGGAGGCTACAGGTCCTGCCAACATGGCACCCAGCCCTCTGAGTATCCTGAGATGCCTTCTCTTTAAGCCTCTCCAAGCCCTGTGGCCCCGGCATCTACAGCCTACAGACAGACAGCTCCTTGCAGGCGTAACCCAGCACCAGCCCAAGGGAGGTCAAGCCTCCTCAAGCCAACACAGATTATTTCCTCTTTCACTACCTCACTCATGAGTGGAAAAAACAAGAAAACAAAATTCCCCGGAGCAACCTGAAACCTTGTGACCCTCTGGCTAAGTGGCAGGACCCGGCTCCACCTTCGTCCCCTCCACTTTCCTCTGGCACACCTATGCTTAAGCCCAGAGGCCAGCCTTGGAGGTTATTTATAACTGTGTCAGAGGAGAAGGAGGCAGGAAATAGGAAATTATGAAGGAGGGGGCGAGGAGGAGTGGCAGGGGCCAAGTGACCCCGCTGGCTTGGATCCTCTACCCGCCTGGCCTGTGGCGTCATGGCCCCATGACAGGGATTTTCCCCACACTCCCCTGGCCCTACCTGCTTCTCTCTGGCCAGACACTGCCCTCTCTCCAGGCCCAGGTGGAAGCAGTTTCGTCCTGAGGCTTCTCTGTCTGGCCACAGCCCCATGGGCTTTTCCAACTAGCGTTAAGGATGCAGGGGCTGGGGGGTCAGTCAGGAGACCCAGAGCTGGGCGTGGGTTAGGCCAACACCCAGCCTTTTGCCTCCTCCAGCCCCACCCTGCTCTTTCCTTCCCTCTCTTGTTTAAATACCTTGAAAGCTAGAGTCTGAATGAATGGTCAAGGCTCAGGACCCAAGACTTCTCATTAACTGCATCAAGGGGCCTCAAAGTGGAGGTGACTCACCCAGAATCACACAGCCAGAGGGAGCAGAGCCAGGCCTGGGGCCCTATTCCTTGGGGACACCAACCCCTTTTTCTGTATCCCTATGCTAGCCCCCAGGACCCCTAGCCAAGACTCTTCTGGCACAAATGTGAACATACTCGATGTGCTGCATAGGCTGGAGTGTCCATACTTGCTTAGCCCAGAGCCATGGACTAGGAGATGGAATCCCGGTTGGGGGACTCAGATCCTGTGTGGACTGAGGCAAAATATTCAACAATGAGTTCATGCACCAAAACATTCCAAGCAACTGTTGAATTTGCGGTGCCACTAACTTTCAGACAATTTTGGATTAAGTTAGGTTATTCTTGTTTTGTTTTGTTTCTTACTTTGTTACTTCGTTTTAACACATCATCATTGACTTAGTGATTTTCGAAGACAAGTGTTCTGAACTGGGTGGATGGGAGATGATTATAGATGGCCTTCAGGAAGGTGTCAGAAACCCTAGAAATTTGTATGTATAGCTTTAATCAGATTCTCAGAGATGCTCCCATCCATAAACTGATTAAAATGCCCATCTAAGAGGGGTGCCTGGGTGGCTCAGTTAGTTAAGCATCCAACTTCAGCTCAGGTCATGATCTCACGGTTCGTGGGTTCGAGCCTCACATCAGCTCAGAGCCTGTAGCCTGCTTTGGATTCTGTCTCCCTCTCTCTCTGCCCCCCCCCATCCACGCTCTGTCTCTCTCTGTCTCTCAAAAATGAATAAACATTAAAAAAAAAATTAAAATGTCCATCTAAGAGAAGCATAGGCCAAGGAAGTGAGAACTCAGGCTAAGACCAGGGGGGCGGGAACCAAGGATAGGGACACATTGTATAGCCCCTCAGCTGCCCATTACCTTCTCTCCACAGTACTTTTCCCTGGACTTTCAAGTCATAAATACCTCACATTCACACCAGCTACAGTTACCTTCCATAAAACCCCTAATGGTATAAACAAGATATCAGGATTTAAAAATCTGTAGCATGCCCAGAACTGAGCCAAGTAAGATTGTAACACAAGTCACGGACTGAAGATCGATCCTTAAATCTGGCCAATGTTTGGCCTTGAAGGTCACTCCCCTTCCTCCTCCTTCTTCCAGCACCTGTAAAGGGCCCACTCACTGATGCAACCATTCTGTTTGGCATCCCCAGATGAGCCACTTCCCTGTGCAATGCAAACAGTCTCACTTTCTGGAGACTTCCCCCCTCAGCAATCACAGTCCAGGCAAGTGGGCAAAAGTAGTTTCAGTGGGCAAAAGTAGTTTCAAGTGGGCAAAAGTAGTCCTCACCTGGGCAGGGTCTCACCAGTGGGGCTTAGAGATGTTTCTGGCAAAAATTGGTCTCTTGATCAGGGAAGCACTGGATGAAACAGAACTAAACAGGTTGCCGCACAGCAGGACTTCGCGGAGCCTTTACTATGCTAATGGTCACTGTGCATCTCCAAAAGGGAGATACAATAAACAGCTTTCCTAAATGTGTTGGCTGAAAGAACATCTCTTAGGGCTGGTGTTCAGAAGATCACACCCTGGGAAACACTGCTGTAGGCTTTCCCACAGTACATGGAAACCTTCCTTGCCCCTAACCTCACAGCTCATCTGATAAATTACCAGAGGTGGCGTTGCTGAATTTCTGCCAGGAAGGCAACCTCAATTCTTCTGAGCCAGACAAAGAGGTAGCTAGCCTTCAGGAAGGACCTAGGAACTCGGTATCAGAGAATGGATAACAGTCTGATGACAAATTTGGAGGTTCATGTCTTGAGGCTCCAAAGAACTAGAATCTGCAAAGTGTTCCAGAGAACACTAAAGTCATGATGATAGAACAAAAGGAAGGAATTCACATCTTTCTAGCCTGGTGGGACAGCAGGCAACCAGCAAAGTGAATTTGTCTTCTCTGACATTCTCATTGTCTGTTGTTTTCTGGCCCAAAATAAAAGACATTGGCCTCAAGACAGCAAAAGTAGACAAGTAAAAGTAACATAGGTCTCCATTCTGCAGGGAGACCCAAATAACCTAAGTCTGAAGTTCTTTTTATATAGAGCACAGCCTCACTGGCCAAGGCCCCCCCACCATGACCCGTTTTCAGTATTTGTTTATTCCTGTAGTTCACCCGCGTTTATTGAGCACCTACTAGGTGGGATGGCCTGTGGTCAGGAATACCCATCAATTTCCCGGCAGCAAGGCTATTCTTAGTTTTCTGGTGTCTATTTAAAGAGCGCTAATCCTCTCTGCCTCCCCCCCTGCAATTAGACGCATACCATTTTCCAACCTGGTACGCTGACCTCGCCCAACTGGGAAGGCAGAATGGACAAGTGGCCTCATGCACCCTCTTCCCACCCTCATGCCCTGGGCCAGGAATTCGGCCTTTAGGGGCTCAGGCAGGCTGGGAATCAGCCAAGCCAGAGGAAACATGTGCCTGCTTTGGCTGGACCCTCAATCGGTGCTGGAGTCCAGATCCTCCCTGTTCTGGTTCTCACTGGCAGCACAATGAGGCAGAAAGTGCCAGGAATCAAGAGGAGTATGATGCAGGCAGTAAAGCAGGGTGAGAAAGAAAGACTCTGGACCAGGGAACAGATCTCTCTGCTCAAATATCAGCTTTGCCATTGCACAGCTGGCTGACTTTGGGCACAATTTGTAATTGAGAGCTTAGACTCTGGGCTCAAATCCTGGCTCCATCATGTACTGGCTGCATTTTAGGCACGTTACATAGCCTCTCTCAGCCTCTTTCCCCATCTGTAATGTGGAATGACAGTGACCATAATGATGATAATTCCTAATGTGTAGGTTTATAGTAAATAATAGAATTAATGTATATGCATATGAAGTCCTTAGAATAGCTGTCAGTAAATATTAGCTGCTTTAATATTTAATTCCTCTGAGCCCAGATCTCTTTATGTACAAAATAGAAATAAGAGTGCCTTCTCATTGGGTGGTTATGAAGTTTAAGGAGATAATACACGAAAAAGCTCACGTAATACAAAAGTGATTCGATAAGTGTTAGATATTTTATCAGATACTATTATTTTTATTGTCTTTCCAGCTCTCTTAGGCCAAACTACTCCACCTCTCTGGACCTCAGTTTCCCATTTTGTCAAGTGAGAGAGAGCACTAAATCACATGGCTTCTCCAGTATCAGAGCATAGGGGCCCACTGAACTGGGGGTTCAGGGGTCCCCTGAACTGGGGACCCATGTGGCCTGAAAGTCACTCGCAGCAAAGCACGAAAGTCACTTGCAGCAAAGCAGAGTCAGTAGCCTCAGAGCCTTGATTGGCCCAGTGTACCTCCAGTTCCCCCACATTTCTGTGCATAGCTCATTGAACAACTGGAAGGAGGAAAAAAGATGCCTTGCCTTTGCACGTATTATCTTGACCTGCACCATCCTATTAACACAGTGGCCCTTAACCACAGGTTCAGCACTCAAAATATGACTAGGCCAAACTTAGATGAGCTGTGGGTGTAAACTACATACCGAATCTCAAAAACTTAAAGATTTTAAAACCTTACTATACTTTTTTAACTGACAACCTGTTGAAATGATAATACTTTCGGTATATTGTGTTAAGATGGCATTAAAATTAATTTCACCTATTTTTTTACTTTTTTTAATGTGGCATTTTAATGAGAAAATTTAAGATTACATACATGTCCTGTGTTTGTGGCCCTCGATATTATCTCTCCTGGTTGGTACTGGTCTAGCCTTAGCTTCTCTGTCTCCCTACTTATGAGTCGCCTAATAAGAAATTCTTCTCCAAGGGACGCAGAAGGAATTTGAACTATTTGGGGTTAACTTTTTTAAAACAAAATAAAACACAGATGTTGACTATCCAGGTGGGGCATTAAATTTTAAGAGCCTCCAGGAATCTCCTTGCTTAAAGGGGCCCTGAATAAATATTAAATCCGCCAAGCCGCCAAAGCATCCCAAGATGTTAGCAGACTTATGAGCACCTGAGGTCTGACATCTGGACTCTGGCTGCCCAACCCATCTCTTGTCTTCTCTGTTGGAAAAGGATGGGCAACAGCTTTGGTTTCCTTTTAAAAGACAGTCGCCACTGTTGAACACGCATAGCGGTGTAGGACGGCTTTTTCTTACGGAGCCAGTCAGCGCTTAACACGTGAAACCGATTTCTCTTATCTCTGTCTCTCTGTGATACACCCACAGAGCTGGGTGCACTATTGCCTGGGAAGGCTGGAATGATATCTTCTTCAGATGTCCTCATTCATTCAAGGTACTCTTTTTTTTTTTTTTTTTTTAATTTTTTTTTCAACGTTTATTTTTTGGGGAGAGAGAGAGAGACAGAGCATGAACGGGGGAGGGGCAGAGAGAGAGGGAGACACAGAATCGGAAACAGGCTCCAGGCTCTGAGCCATCAGCCCAGAGCCTGACGCGGGGCTCGAACTCACGGACCGCGAGATCGTGACCTGGCTGAAGTCGGACGCTTAACCGACTGCGCCACCCAGGCGCCCCTCAAGGTACTCTTATCTCATGCCTACTACGCATCAGGCAATGAGCTGGTAAGACATGACTCTCTGTACTCCAGCTGGCTCACCATCTAGGAGGGAGGCACCAAGTAGTAATAATCTGATGGTTGACATTTATCAAACCCTCACTACATGCCAGGCAATGAGCCAAGCCTGTGACTCCCATTATCTCAATGAATCCTCCCATAACCCTATGAGGTTGAGTACTGTTACTCAACCAGTGTGGTCCATTTTACAGCTAAGACCAATGAGGCTGAGGATGACTGACTTGCCCCAGACACACAGCGAGCAATCAGTGGAGCCAAGGTTTGAACCAGGCATTCCAGCTCCAAACCTGTGCTTTGAACCTCCTCAGAAGCTGCAGAAAGTGTGATAACAAACATATAAGCAGTGTTCTCTGTAAGACAAGAGAACAGGGTACATCATTTTGCCTGAAAACAAATCAGTTGGTCTTATTCACCTAGAGATCCTACAGTTCAGATTATCTAGACTCAGTGTCACCAACTGGTAACTCACAGGGCTGAACCTGGCCCAAGGACATTTTGTTTGCCTCACACACATGTGTGTGTTTCTCTTTAATTGTGCCAACATTTAAAAATCAGAAGATTTCACATTAAAATTTGGGGTATCTAGGGGTGCCTGGGTGGCTCAGTCAGTTGAGCGTCTGACTTCGGCTCAGGTCATGATCTCGCAGTCTGTGAGTTCGAGCCCCGCATCAAGCTCTGTGCTGACAGCTTGGAGCCTGGAGCCTGCTTCGGATTCTGTGTCTCCCTCTCTCTCTGCCCCTCCCCTGTTCGTGCTCTGTCTCTCCCTCTGTCAAAAATAAATAAACATTAAAAAAAATTTTTTAATTTGGGGTATCTAGCTTCTCTCCTAGAAGACTGGCAATCTGGTGATACTAGGCTCAACCTTCTGAGAGACTGGAGCACCAGCTGTCCCTTAGAGAAGGCACATGGACACTTCAGCCCACCACAGTTGCCACTGTGCTCTATTGCCTTCCCAACTCCAGTACCAATGATAAACTGCTACTTAACATCACATTTGTCCACTGTTTTTCTGTGGCTTATAATAAAGAAATATTTTTAGTACCAAAGTGGGAAAACAAGAGACCAGGTAACCCCATGTACATTTTTTGGTACAAATGAGGCATGTTTCCATATGTTTCCCAGGCAGACATCAAGCTTCTGTGATGGGTGACTTTAGGCATTAGGGTTTGTGATCTGACCTAGATGAGAGGTAGGAAGACCTAGGCCAAGAGAGAATGAACAAACAAACTGGAACTCACACCTACACTTGCCTGTTTCGGGGGTAGCCTTTTGCTTAGAAATGTACCCCAAGAGCAATATGGATATTGGGGCTCTCTTGCATCTCTCAGTACTTCTGGTAAACATTTGTAGCAAGAAGCTACAGTCATGGGAACCTGGAGTCTCTGTCCTATTGTTGGGGAGGGGAGTGGACTATGATTGCCCAATAGGGCACATGTTTGATCTGGGTCTTCTTTATTTTTTTTATGTTTATTTATATTTAGAGAGAGAGTGTGTAAAAGGGGGAAGGGGAGAGAGAGAGGGAGACAGAGGATCCGAAGTGGGATCTGTTTTGGCAGCAGAGGGCCTGATGTGGGGCTCGAACCCATGAGCTGTGAGATCATGACCTGAGCCAAAGTTGGACACTTAACCAACTGACCCACCCAGGCGCCCCTTGATCTGGGTCTTCTAAACCCCTTCGTCTTTCATGTAAACCAAGTTCCATCAGATCGCACACATTTGAATCTCAAGTCTTCATCTGAGCCAGGCCTTCCCAAGAGAACTCTTCTCAGCTACAGAGGTTTGAGCTGAGCCATTAGCCACATTTCCTGGAGCTCAGGTAGACTGTGGATCAGGAAGACCTTATTTTAATGTGTATTGAATCTAAATCCCACCTCTTTTCTGTCAGCTCCAGTGGTGGTGTTAGTGGGGATCAAAAGAATTTTTACCAAGCTTTCCAACCATCAATGACAGACACCAAAGTGACCTTGATTTTAAATTCCAGCCACTGACTAGGTCTGCAAGGTTGCTATCTGTTTGGCACATCAACTCTTCTCCAACAGGAAGTTTGATGGCCAAATATGTCATCCGATAAAGCATGTCAGCTCATTAGCGGTTTTGTTCAGTTGCAGCCCTCATCCGCTTTTACAACCACAGAGATCCTGGCTCTTATCTTAATAGACCATATTTCTAAAGAAGTTACCTCCTGAAAGGTGTTGTTGATGGATTTAGGTGCCCAATTATTCAGCCAGACTAGAGATCCCCCTCGAAGGGAACTTGACACGTAGTAAGCATTCAGGAAAATACCATTACTAGAAGTATTTGTGGAAGAGGTGCATACATACCACAGAGAGCCAATCCTGCTATTTTACAGAGAGAAGCCTAAAATCCAGAGATGCTGACATCACCAAGGTGTTTCCAAAATCAGGTGGTGACCCAGATCTAGACCTCAGGTGTCCTGATTCCAGTGCTCACTCCTGTACACTGCACATCTCCCAGCCCCAGGATAGACGGGGTAGATGGGGGCACAGGATATGCACCCTACATCCAACTTCAGTGTCACTGATCCATTTCCCAGGCCCTCCCATTGGCCACCCCAGCATCTTCTACCTGTGCCTGTCAGAGTCTAGGAGTATAGGACTTGGCCTCCCAATTTCACATGCAGGCTGTGTGGCCAGGTTCTGGAACCACACCAGTTCTGACTATCCACATCTGTTTAATTGGAACAGTGACCCTCACCATCCTGTTTTCCTGGGTGGGGTGTTGTGATCATCAAATAAGATCAGGTGGACTTAAGACTCTAAAGTAGGGAACTTGGTTGTTCCTCTGTTTTGTGGGAGTCAGTATGGTTGAGTGGGAAAACATTAGACTGAGGAATAGGGGCCAAACAACCATGGTTTTGAAACTCAGCTCTCTGTATGTGACCCCAAAAAAATCATCTCTCCGAGCCCCATTTTCCATACCAAAATTAAGTGAGAACATGCATTCTGCCATATAATATAACAACACTATAACTAAAAGCCAATATTTATTGAGTTTTTAGTCTGTGCTAAACATTCTCCTTGAATTATTTCACTTATTTACCAACCCAGTGTGGTACTATTATTCCCCCTTATGAGGAAATTGAGGCCAGAGAATTTACCCAAGCTCAGGAACAGCAGAGCTCACAAGAGCTACTATGTTTCCAAATCTTAAAGGCTATGAGTCTATTCATGGTGATCAAGTCTAAGTCAAAAGGGAATCCCTCCTAACTTCTGAACCACAAGGATCAGCCAAACACTGGTGATCCTTCAAGTCACAAAACCATGTCCTCATGAAGTCTGACTTGGGTTGCCAGGCTCACCTTCCCACGCTTTAATCTGGGGGATTACAGAAGCCCTGAATTTCTGAATGAAACCATCCTTCTCTGCAAGCAACTGGGCTATCTGATGCCTAACACCCCCATTCTGAGACAGATCAAAGATGGAAGGAGAGGAAGAGGGAGGGAATAATTGTCATGCACTATTTAAGGTCTCTGGTTCCAGAATGGTTCTGGTCTGCTCAGGATTTCCTCTCCCTCCATCCCCTGCCCCGCTGCCCATCCACCCCTGTCATTCAAGGGTTCTGTTTTTCCACTGGCTGAACTTTACCTTGGGCTTTCTGAGGACAAATCTCACACCTTTCCTTCGCTTCCCCACCCCCACAAAAAGCCAGGTGGCCACAGGCCTGGGAATACTTAGCGTCTCTCCTCTCTGTGCCGTGAATGCCACTGTTAGGGGATAAGGTTTACATGCACATAAATCAGAACTGGGTGTTGGGCCACATGGACCATTCTTTCTGTGGCAGCCAAACCATCCGGGGCTCACAGATGGCTATAAGTGCATCAGGAGAGGTTCTTTAGGTCCCCTTCCCTCCTCCAGACATTAATATTTTAGCCACCGAGCAAAACATCCTCTTAGTTCCACCACGGCTGAGATGGACACCTTGTAACCTCCTGTCAAACACTATTTAATGAGTCCCTTTAGCTAGAATCAATACATACCGGTCTACTCCAGCCTGTCAGAGATTAACATAGGAAAACAGATCCCTGAACCCACGTAACCTCTGAGAGGGTATACAACTCACCCAGGACGTGCTAGTGACCTGCCAGCTCTTCCAGCCCACTCCTAGCACTGTGGGTAACCAGGAAGATGGTAAGGGTAGTGAATGCATGGGCCTGCCCACGTGGAGAAGGGATGGTAAAGTGGTGTAAAGCTAAAGAACCACTCTCAGAAGAGTGAAGAATAGTGATCTGCTATGGTCCATGAGCTATTTTTAGCACTTCAGTAAGCCAACCCAAATCATACAATAAATCATCCAATAAGAAAGCTTCTCAGGCTTAAGAAGACACCAGGTTTCTTTGCTTTGGGCTGCAATTAGTTTGTGTGTTAGCTAATTATGTCAGAAAAATGACTGGCTCGCATCGGCCATTATAAATATCTTTTAACTGGTTTTTGTGGAAAAATAATTGACACACAAAAATGGGATGGTTAATTTATCCAAACATGGAGTCCATGGAGGGAAAGGTAATAAAAATAGTCCTTGGCATTGACAAGGCTGGAATCGCTGGTTCAGTGGAAGGAGCACTGGCATAGGGATCAGACATAGGGTCTGAGGCTTGGTTTTGTTAGGACCATACGGCAATAAAATCGGGGGCAGCAGGGGAGGACAGAGCTGGCGAGGCTGGCTATGGAAGAAAACCAAAGAGAAGCATCCCGAGGGGAACCCTGGCAGCAGGGAGTCCAAAAACCCATGTGGAGGAAGCTGCAAAAGGAGAAGCTCCAAGGCTAAGGAGTCCTAGCCCTTGGTCTACACCGATTCAGAATACAACTTTTGCATAGACTCCATTTCTTAGAGGTATGATCTTGGACAAGCAATTTCATGCCTCTAGCATCAGATCGCTCCCCAGGCAGCTGGGATGGGTGGTATCCACCTCACAGGGTGACTGATACGCACGCAAGGATTTTGGTGCAGTGCCTGGAGCATAATACATACCTCTCAGGGAAAGGTAGTTGTCATTTTTGGTGATCCTCTTCTGAAGTGACATTTAGAGTCTCCAAGTTTTTTTCCTCTGGAAGCATGATGGAGCACCATGGTCAGAAGATGGGACTGGACTTAGCAAGTAGTGCAGACAGCCCAACAGGTCCTTCCCCTCTCAGAGGGGTTAGATGTGTCCCTCTGGGTGGTACACAGCCCTTAGGTCTCTCCCAGCTCAAGAATGACTCACTCTGGGAATTTCCCATGCAGCTTTGGAGAATTTGATTTTTACTAAAGATGGTGTTTCAGCATGTTCACAATTTGAGCAAGGTGTGACTATTTTGCACCAGTGCTAGGGAGTGGGCAGGGAAATGGGACCAAATGAGACCTCAAGAACGGGAAGTCACTGAGGGTGTTCAAAGCTGAGGGGACAGCATGGGGCAAGACCCAGACAGAATCTGAACAGCAGGAGCTAGAAGGGCATGGTGAGAGGGTGATGAAGAGGGAGGCAGGAGTAAGACTGGCCCTCTTTGGAAACATTTATGACACTCCATCCCAAGAGTTCAATGAAGGGTTTTAAGCAAGACAGTGAAACTGTCTCTTAAATCAGCACTTCAAGCTCCCATACTGACCCCAACATGTTTCTTGACTAGAACCCACCATGCTTGCCTCTCCGCAGTCCATCCATTCCCAGCCACGCACCATCCAAATGCACCAGCAAGGGCAGTAGGGCGACACAAAGGGAGGAGTTCTCTCACTGTCACCACGAGTCTGGCCAGGGCCAGGCAACGAGGGGACATCTTTGAGGCAGCACGTGTCTTCAACATACAGCCACATGTGTCTAGACCTGAGCTCATGACAAACCCCAAAGCCAAGCAACTTAATGTGATGAAGGGCCCCTTGCTTACTGTGAAACCAAAAAAATAAAACCATCTTCAACTGAATGACTCCCAAGCTGCAACAAGTCAAGAGCCATGGCTTTTGGGGGCGCTTAAGCCCTTCTCTCCCTATAAAAATGCCCCCATCAACTTGGTCCAAGTGGCCCTAGTTTCGCTCCCTTTCAGAGGGACAAAAGGATAAGCAAAAAGGAAAACTTCAGACAATCACTAAAAATGATAAACTGTGTTGCCATTTGAGAGAAGCATGAAGTCTCTCCAGCACAAGGCTGTAATAGTTCTTCTATCCCTTCGTGTTGCACATCTGAAAAGAACCATGTGAACAAAGCCACTCTGGAGGGCAAACTGGCAGGTGCTGTTAAAATGTAAAATGCACCTACCTATGTCCAAGAATTCCAGTTGCACATCTGCCATGAAGAAATATTTGCACATGTGAACAAGAGAATGAGACATCTATCTATTGCAGTGCTTTTTGTAAACATGAAAAGTTGTTAGAGGGGCGCCTGTGTGGCTCAGTTGGTTAAGCGTCCGACTTTCAGCTCAGGTCATGATCTCCCCGCTCATGAGTTTGAGCTCCACGTCAGGCTCTGTGCTGAGAGCTCAAAGCCTGGAGCCCACTTCTGATTCTGTCTCCCTCTCTCGCTGTCCCTTTCCCACTCATGCTGTGTCTCATTCTCTCAAAAATAATTTAAAAAAAATTTTTTAAACATTGTTAGAAACCTAGACATCTGTCAATAGGGAAATGGCCAAACAAATACATCCTACAGGGATATATATTATAGTAATATAATAGTATACAGTAATATATAACATATAGTATGACAAATGATATAATATAAGGCAATTAGCATATAGTATAGTAGTTGATTATACTTTAGAGCCAGGCTGCTGGATTTTAAGTACAGGCTTTGCTACTATCTTGAACAAGTTACCTAATTTTTCTAAGCCTCAGTTTCCTCATCCATAAAATGGAGATGACAGAATAGCACACCTGCCTCATAGGATTATCGAGAGAATTAAATGAGTTAATGCACGTTACCTCCTTAGAATGGTGCCCAGCATACAGTAACCACTCTATGCTTGTTAGCTTTTTAATTATAATGAATTGCAATCCCTTGGAATACTATACATAGAATGAAGCAGATCTATATGTATATTTGCTGAGAACAAGACCTAATACATATTGTTCGGTTACAACAAGCAGAATGCTATATGCAATATTCCACTATTTATGGTACTCTACTGTACCTGTGTCTAAGGGGAAAACTACTATACATTTTCCTTGGGTACCTACATATGTAAATGCATCAGGAGGAAAAGATCCAGAGAAGCTAGAATGAGAGAAAGTGCTCAAAAAGGACGTTACCCTTATATAATTTAGACAGATGATAGATGATTAGATAGATAGATAGATAGATAGATATGGATTGATGACTGGCGATGAATGGACGATGGATGGATGGATAGATGGAGGGATACACATGTACACACAGATACATACATACATGGGTGTAGAATGTATTTACATAATACTTGTGACTTTTAAAATGTGGAGAAAAAAATTAAAAGGCCAAGGTGTTGCAAATTATTATTCCCCTTTTATAAATGAGGAAACCAAAGCTTAAAGACGTCCAATAACATGCCTAAGTGCACACACCAACAAGCCCCAGAGGAAGGATTTAAACCCAGCTCTGCCCACCACAAGGCCTTTCCACCACCCCAGGCTGCCTCTCAAGGCCACCCAGGAGGTGACGATGACAAAGGCTAGAAGAAGGGGCCTCCTTGTCCATACTGGCTGGAATGGTAAAAGCCAAATGCAATGGAGAATTGTGTTGTTGTTTTTGTTTTTAATTAATGAACCTGTTGGAATGTGCCATTCAGCAGTGGAGCTGAATAGTTCCTGCTGTTCCTGCAAAACAAACAAAAGTCCCTCCACCCAAGCCACTTCTGTGGCCACTTTTCTAGCCTTATCTATCCAGGGACTGTGAAAGGGACACAGAACCGTGGGAGAGGCACCTTCTCCAGCCAGCCAGGACCCAGTCTCTGGTGTTCCTGCCACCACACCAGCCATCTACATAGAGTGGGCACCTCATCCTGGGCAGCCCCAACTCATCCCCATCTAGAAGAGGAAGGGTCGTAAAGCCCAAGATGTCTGGTCTCCATTAGCTTTACTTCTCCTGGGTCTCAGGGCGATAAACTGAGTCATTACTTTACTTGACTTGGTGGTTTTGAGGGTCTCTTTCATAGCCAAAGAACATTAGAAATTTTTCTTTATTTTTGTCTATTTATGCCCTAAAATGATAACAATAATAACAATAACAACAGTAATAATAATAATTTCTCCCTCCTAGAAGATGATGTTTACTTAAAACCTCAGGTCATTCTGGCTCTCTTCATACTTTTTTTTTTAACTTTTCTCTCTTTTTTAAAAAATTATTTAAATTCAAGTTAGTTAAAACACAGTATTGTACTGGTTTCAGGAGTAGAACCCAGTGATTCATCACTTACATATGACACCCAGTGCTCATCCCAACAAGTGCCCTCCTTAGTACCCATCACCCATTTAGCCCATCCCCCAACCACCTCCCCTGCAGCAACCCTCAGTTTATTCTCTGTCTTTAAGAGTCTCTTATGGTTTGCCTCCCTCTCTGTTTTTATCTTATTTTTCCTTCCCTTCCCTTATGTTCATCTGTTTTGTTTCTTAAATTCCATATATGAGTGAAATTATATGACATACTTTTAGTGACAACTTCCCCAAATTAATAAGTAAAGCATTCTTCAGATATTAACCCTTCATTCCACTTCAGTCCAAGGAAGGGTCTTTTGCCTTAGAATATCAAGAGTAAATGACATTTAAAAAGGTTTTGAAGAACTGCATGACTAAGAAGGAATTAGCCTTAGCATTTAGTAACTGGGTGACCTTGGACAAGCACAACCTTTCCCAGACTTGATGTTTTCCATCTGAAAAAATGGGTGTGATACCTACTCTTAAGGTTGCTGGGTGGATGAAAGACACAGGATCTGTGAAGTGCTTGCACCTAGTAGGGGTCTGGGAGATGTCTCTTCCTTCCTATGTAGTGCAGTTTCCTCTTTCTAGAGTTCCCGAGATTCAGAAAGCCTGGGTCCTCTCCCCAAGTGGCTGGCTCCTCTCTGAAGTCTGAACCTTTTTATTTTCCTTAGGTCACAAAGCCCAGTGAGGAGTGTAATTGTGTGTGTGTGTGTGTGTGTGTGTGTGTGTGTGTGTGTGTATGAGAGAGAGAGAGAGAGAGAGAGAGAGAGAGAGAGAGAGAGAGAGAGAGAATAGATCTGGCTTCTTTGAAAATGGCTTCTTTGCTAAAACCACAACCTCAGATCTGATACCAAAAGAATCTGCTGGCATTGGTCCCTGTCAAAACAATTTGGAGATATCCAGAGACTGTCCTCCAGGGCTGGCAGCGGGCCCCCAAGCTGAGCCTCACTCTTGAATTCCCAACAGTCTCAGGAGGCAGGCCCCAACACTCTATGGCACAGCCCCATTCCTCTATGCAAAGGAGGCTGGAGAGAGGGCTTGGCATTCTGAAGCAAAATTCTCTCTCTCTATTGCCCGCCCCCTGCAGAAACCACACACACACACACACACACACACACACACACACACACACATCAATTTTCAGAAGGCTCTTGGCACTGCCTGCCCCTTCCTGAGCTGGACCGAGCTGCTGGAGCAGGATCTAGCCAGCCAAGGCTGCCTTCTTCATTCCCAGCCCTCCTCTCCTCCTCCAGAGTCAAGGTTTTGTCAGGAGTTTCAGGGGCAATGACTGGTGGGGAGGGGGCCACAGACCTGGCTGCTGCCAAGTCCTTTTCTTTCCCCCACAGTATGTTTTATAAGCCAGCATGTAGTTTATTCTTCTCCTAAACACTTCACTAGGGTGCAGGGCCTGGAGTTGCCATAGAAACACCTTTTAACTCCTCCCCACCAGAAAGCAGTGCCAATCCCCAGGGTTTGGGGGGAGAAAGGCAAAAAGAGACACCTGTGGATGAGGAGAAAAGAGAGGGAAGACCATGGGGGATTCTTTAGACAGGGCCAAGTCAGGCATGCGGCGCCCTTTGCCCGGCAACATGGCAGCCGGCCACAAAGAGAAAACAGCCAGGAAGGTTCTGGAAGAGGAAGCTAGTGGTCTGGCTTGAGCGTCTTTAATGGGCTACAGCGTTGATTAGTGGGGTCGTAAGGGTCAAGAAGGATGGGGAGCTTCTACACATCTCCTTCACTGAGAGGACAGGCAGAGCTGCAACCCAGACTGGAAACCAGAAAGGCCAAAACAAGAAAAAACTGGGAGCCACCTACTGGACACCGGCAGAGTAGTGTAAGGCAGTGGAGGTCAACAAGCAAGCAGCCCACATCCACACCTCCCATTTTTAAAAGCATTATCTCATCCCCACCACTAGTGCAGTGCACCAAAGCTAGGCAGGACGATTTGGAGTGGTGCCAGCATATCGAAGATTTTTTGTTTCTTTTTATTTTTGCTACCACAATGTTCTGGTATGTGGGTACTTCCTGGCAACTTAGCCTTTTCTCTGGGCAGTTTTTTGAGGGAGGAGATTTCTTGAAGAAATCCAGAGGAATCACAAGAAACTTTCTGCATCAGCCCGGACCCACAGCAGGAAATCTAAACAATAAACAGAGTCCATCAGCGCAGCCATTAAAAGCAGGGTCTCCTTGCTGCTCTTTCCACTGTTTTCTGGTGAACTTGCAGGGTGAAAACTCAAAAGCCAAGGGCAAGGGGGAGGCATGAGGTCCCTGCACACCAAAAATCCAAGTGAACACACCCAAACCATTGTCAAGCAGAAGAGGACGCCCTGACTCCACCTGTCAGCCTCCTGGACTCCTTACTAACCCAAACCAGACCCCACCAGCGGCAGCAAGAGTGACTTCCAACACTACCCAGGTGGGAATGTCACCAAAGGGGTGAGGATGGAGGAGGGACAGGCCAAGTGGAATTTGGGTGGGGGCGGTCAGAGGAGAAAGAGGAAAACCTTCCAGGTCTCAGGCAGCCCGAAAGAATCCTTCAGGCAATCCACAAACCAAGGGGCCAGCCAGATTCCCCGGGGAATGGGAAGGGTGCACAGCATGGGCCCCAGGAAACTCTAACAAGGGTGACCCCAGGTCACAAAACACCCACGCCTGCCAACTGGACTGACCTTCTGGTCACCACAGCCACCTCCCTGACTTCTCCTAGGCTCAGCGGGGCCCACCAGCAGTGCCCCTCCCAACTCTAGCTGCCTCCCTTGCCAGGCTCCTGTCTCCTCCCCCTCCGCCCCTGCAGCACACTTGTGGAGGCCCTCACCCAGGACCCAGTGGAAAATTTTCCTTCTTCTTTATGACTTAAAAACACACGCTCCATTCTTCACCTCTGAATTGACACAGGCAGAGGGCAGCTAGACTGTGCCCCACCCCATCCCAGCCCAAGTACACACACACACACACACACACACAGCAGGGGCCACTGGACTTGCATGCTTTATGAGCTGGAAAGGAGAGGAGAGATGTTTTCCAGCTGCTACTCCCCCTCTGGCCATCCAAACACAAGTGTCCCAAAACACTCCCAAACAAGTTCTCCCAGGACACTCGAAAGGCCCTGGATAGAAACTGGTTCTACTTCTTACTGAGTCTCTAACCAAGACACTAACTCCAGTTTGGAATCATCACCATGATGTGACCCTTGGCATCTTTGTTCTTTTGGTGACAAATCTGTTTCCCACTGCTCCTTCTCCCCCTCCCCACACACAGTCAAGGGGGAAAAAAAATAGCCTTCCTGTGAATTCTCACAGCTATGTGATAAGTGATCCCTACACACGCCGCCTCCTGCTTGCTATCAACACTCTCAAATACAGTTCCTCCAGGGAAGGGTCAACCCCACAGCTTTCTTCTCATTTTCCCCCCTTAAATCCACTCAAACTTGGCAGTCCAAGAAGCTCGGTTAGCAGTTGCTTGGGAAGTGGGAGACTGCGTTGGGTCTCAGTGAAAGGAATGAACTTCATGGGTGCAGGAGAAAATGCAAACTCAGAAAACTTCAAGATTCTCCTGCAACTTTGTGCACATGGCTGGCAACTTTTTTTCAAACTATTGAACATCCCAATACTTTAGTTGGTTGGCATTCCAAGTTTTAGGAATCCTTTCCCACCCTTCTCCCCCAGCACTGCCTCTCGTGATAGTGAAAAGGGAAATGTTCCAGATGTCAAAAGGACCAACAGGAGAGCAAAGGCTGCAAGGGGTTCCCTCAGCCACCGCGGGTTTTCTCTGCAGGGCATCTGCGCCTTCAGCCGTGCCAGGTCCTCCGACCGAAGAAACTGGGTTTTGCCACCCCACCCCAAGCTGAGGCAGAGAAAAGGAGCCGGGCTCGCCATGCCACCCGGAGCTGCGCCGGGGTCAGGACTGCAGCGCGAGAGCGGGCACCGCGGGGGCTCTGGCGGGGACACCCGGAGCGCTTACCGATGTCAGAGTTGCAGAAGGCGTCCTGGGGGTGGCTGGGCGAGCATGTGCACGCCTCGGCGCCCCAGTGCCCCAGGCTCCAGCTGCCCAGGAGCACGACTAGCCCGAGCCAGGGAGTCATCGCCGCTGCCGCTGCTGAGGCTGCTGCTCGCCTCTCCAAAGTTGAAGCGCGCGCCGCTGGAGGGGCCGCTGCAGCCCGAGCTCGCCTGCCCGGCCGTGCGGGGCAACTTTGACCTCGGGCGCGCTGCCCTCGGAGTGCCCACCGCACGGGATGGGGTGCAGCGAGGCTGCCTCGGAGCTGGCGCACGACTCTGCGGGCCGGCGGTCTCTCCGCGAAGGAGCAGGAGCTGGGGCGGAGCAGAAGGAGGAGAAGCCGTCCGAGCGCCGCCCGCTGCCCGCTCTGCGCCGCTGCCGGGCGGCCGAGTGATATAGCGCGGGTCCCCCGGGCACCCCCTCTCGGGCACGCGGGGCCCGCCCCCACCGACCAATGGCAGAGCCGCATTACCTCATCGGCCCTCCGAAGGGGGCGGGGCCGGGGGCGCGGGCCGACGGGGCGGGGCCGCCCCGGACCGTTCAGATCCTTATAGGGAATAATGCGGCTGTGGGCACAGGAGTGGGTGAACCCGAACGCGCTCGGGACCTACGCTTCGCGGAGGGGCCCCCGGAGCGGCGCTCGCGTGTCCCCATCTCTCTGGTACCCTGACCACACACCCACCCTTCTCCCTGCGCACTTCTGATCCAAACCACGGTCGACTGCCACCAACCCGTCCTCGGGTCAGAGGCGGTCCTGGCCTTGGAGACCCCGACTGCCCCTGGTGGAAAGGCTAAGGAAAAAGGCCAAATTCTCCGCCTTCTCTGGAGAGAGCAGGGTCAGAGGGGAAAGAGCCAGCTGACGACCTACGCCCCCACCCCCGACTTTCCTGGATGTGAGGAAGCCATCTGCCCTTTGGAGCTGGCTATAATGGACTGTGGTTTCTCCAGGCTCACCCAGAGTAAACCGTGAAGGCATTCAACAAACACTGTTCTGGATGTTGTAATGAACAAAACAGATTCCTTGCTTGCGTGAAAGTTGCAGGCAATGCATCAGTGAATTCACGAATGCATTGGGTAATGTTCTAAGGTGATAGTACCATGAAGAAACAAAACTTAGTAATGGGTTAGAAATCACTGGGGAGGGCACCGCTTTCTATGTGCCAGTAAGAGAAGGTATCTCTAAGGAGGTGACGTTCTAGCTGAGATGTGAGCAGGGAAAAAGGAGTGGGAGGAACTCCTGTGGAAATCTGGGAGGAGAGAACACCAGTCAGGGAGAACAGCAAGTGCAAAGGCCCTGAGTTTATTTGAAAAGCAGTGAGTAGAAAGGGCAGGAGGAATGGTAACCCCACCAAGGCCAGACAAGTCTCCATCCTTCAGAAAGGAATTTGGGGGTGAACTGATCCCACCCTGCAGTAACACCAGATTCTGGAGAGCTATCCAGGATCCTAGACTACTAGCTGTAATGGATAATTGCCGGTAACTAATACTATAACTATCCTGATTATTGAGTAACATCTTGATTCTGCCTTATATTTCCATGCCACACCTCATTATATCTCACAAAATTTCTTTTAGATAGGAAAAGCACAAAGTATTATTGACACTTTCCAGATGAGGAAACTGGCACAGAACGGTGGCATGACTTGGCAACCAGCCAGGAACTCAGTTCATTCATTTGCACCGAAAGAAAGGCTTGATTTCCCTGGACTTCAGCAGCAACTAGCTGTCACCACGCAGATGCCCTTTTGCAGCTGGAGTCTTCTATCTTTCTCTTCGTGCTCCCTCTCTCCCTTTCTCTCCTAACTCATTCTGTTTAGAAAGACACTTGAATGTTTTGGCTATAGAAATGTTGAAAATTTGGAACAAAATAAGGACCGGGAATACTCCTCAGAAATGCAAGTTCAACTTCTTTCTCAGAAACCCTATTACATCTCAGAGAAGTGATATTGGGATGACAGAAGCAGAAAATTTCATTGAAAATGGTATTTCTGGGGTGCCTGGGTGGCGCAGTCGGTTAAGCCTCCGACTTCAGCCAGGTCACGATCTCGCGGTCCGTGAGTTCGAGCCCCGCGTCAGGCTCTGGGCTGATGGCTCAGAGCCTGGAGCCTGTTTCCGATTCTGTGTCTCCCTCTCTCTCGCCCCTCCCCGTTCATGCTCTGTCTCTCTCTGTCCCAAAAATAAATAAACGTTGAAAAATAAAATAAAATGCAACAAAAGTTTAAAAAAGAAAAAAGAAAATGGTATTTCTAAGAACATTTTTTAAACTCCTTCATCCCCTCCCCCTTAAGAATTGTAGCTATAAAGAAGGAATTAAGTTTTCTACATTTTTCTGCCTTATCCCCTCCCCAGCTTTTAAGCCCCTTCCCACCTTAACTCTAGCCATGGTCTGGCCCAGATAGATCTTTCCCCTCTTTCAATGTTTACCTCAGCACTTGGCTTACAGTTTCATGGAATATAATTGTATCATTTCCCCCAAGCACACAAAATTTTGTGAGACCTGAGATATTTGGCCACACTGTTTTTTAGCCCTCTGAACACAATAGGGTCCCAGGAGACTTGGGTGGGGGTATGGCCAGCAGCCCATTGAGTCTGGAGTAATGGACACTCCAGAGTCCACTCCAAGGATCCAGGTTGAATAAGGGCATACTTGGTGGGATTTGAGAGTTTTACTTAACCTTGCATGATGCCAGTCATGTGGAAGGTTTTAGAAGCCTTTCCAGACCAAGTCCACTTTGGATAAGCATCTTATGTGATAAAGGCTCTCTCTTCCTTTTTTTTTCTTGTCACTTTACGGTTTTGTCCAAAATGCCAATATTTCTCCAAGGGAAGGCTTCCCTCGAGCACGAGTATCAGGCAGGTAACTTTGGTTGAACTTCAAGCAGTAGGTTCCTTATAGGAAGAATCTGAAGCATTTGATTATGGCAGCTACTTAATTATGTAAGCACCAGGAGTAATCTGATTGTTTTTCCAGCTGAAAGGTAATGAAATTGCCTTTTGGTTTATTTCCTCCTGCTCCCTATCCTAAGCTGGTTCACACAGCCTTTGGAGTTCAGCTTCCCTTTCAGTCAGGAAGTTGCCCATAATGTCGAACTCCAGGGGACTCCCCTCAGCCCACCCATGAGAATTCAGCTCAGTCCTCTCCCCGAGGAAGAGGTGCCTTACTGCTAGGGTCAGCCCCGTCAGCAAGCAGACCTCACAGGCATCAATCTGGATATCATGGTGTCCATAGACCTACATAATAATATGTAAGAATTACTTTTTCAAGACTGTTTATAAGCTAGATGGAGTGGACCTGTGGCTGGTGGGAACAATGACCATACCGGACCTACTTTCCCTTGACAGCAAAGAACAGTGATAGATTTGTAAACCTTGAAAGAACTGCAGAAGTCTCGAAATCTCTCTGGCCTATCCTCAAACTTACCAAGCTTACCTGATATCCCCTTTCCTGGAACTTTTCCAGGGAAGGTGGGTCCACGTCCACCCCTTTATATCTAGTTACAGGATGCTGGAATCTATGAGAAGTCTCTCACAGACATTTAGAGGTCCTATAAAAGGACCCAAGAGACTATCCATCCTAATTTTATAGGTGGGGAAAGTAAGGTGATTCAGACAGGTGAAAAAACCGCCCAACCTATCACGGTCAGCTAGTGGCACAGCCAGAATTGGGTTGCAGCTGCCTAATTCCTTACCTGGCTCTCTCCCACACACTCATGGGTCTCAGTTCCCCCAATCTGCAGCACATGACCTAATGCTTACACCCTAGTCATTCGAAACTCCAACCACTCGTGGTCCTGAATCTGCATTTCAGATCTGTAGATGAGTTTCTTTCAGAGTCTCAGAGACTCTTTGCACAGTCTGTAACATGTGGAGAATTCCTCCTGCCACGTGCACTGGCTAAATGGTTCTCTATTATGATAATAATCATCTCTGAGCCAATCAGAATGCATACCGCTCTGTTCTCCCCAGAGGTTTATGTCTTGTGTGTTTTTTTTCCCCTTTCTGTATTATTATTTAATACTTTTTGAAAACATTCCAAACATATTACTGCAAAGTAATGCATGAAACTTTATTTCTGGGGGACAAAGAGAGGCTGGGTGGAAGAAAAAAAAAGCAAATGATGTGAGATTGGTTCCAAAAGTCACTACAGAAGGACAGGTGTGTGTGTGGACAAGTCACGTCACCTGTCCAGACCTCAATTTGTGTGTTTATTGGATGAGAGCTGTAACTTAATGGTCCCCAAGGTCCCCCTTGGCTCAAAAAGTCTAAGATCTCTTGGGAAACTCTCAAGGGCAAGGAAGGGAAGATAGATCTTGCCATTTAAACAGGTTTGAGACAAATCAAATGTGCCCAAGACTGAAGCACAACCATCAATCTCTCAGTCAACACTTATTGAGTTCCTATTCTGTGCTCTCCTTCAAGACTCAGGCTGAAAACAAAGATGGTGATGGTGAAGTCATAGGAGAGACCGAAGCTCTTGTTTCTGACAGGGCCCCGTGTAAACTACTTGTTTATCTGTCTGTTTACCTCTTAGATGTTAAGCATGAAAAGGTCAGGAAATATGTCTCTTATTGTCTCTATACCTTATTTTCAAAATTCATTGAACCACTGTTGCAGTCGAAATGTCACCTCCTCCAGAAAGCCTTCTGTAATCTCCTCTCCCCAGTCTTCATCAATCAAGTGCAGTGTATCCCCACAGCACCCTATTTCTTTCACACCACTTAGCTGACTACAGTGTTATTGTTTACCATCTGTTTCCCTTCCAGGATAGAGGAAGCCCCTTGAAGACAGTGTTAGTAACCAAGACGTCAGCAAGTATGGTTGAATGAGTCAAAATGCTTGGCCCCACCAACCCCTTCCCACTTTTCAGATAGGCAGGTGGTAGCTCCTTGGAGAGTTCACAGAGCCCTATCCCTCCGGCCAGTGCTAGGGGGCGCTGTAGGCCAGAGAACACCCATTCCATAAGCCCGCAGTCTCTGCCAGTCTCTGAGAAGGCGGGAGAGGCAGTTCCACACTAGTCACCCACTTTGAGTGGGTGAAGCTAACCCCTCCCGTCTGCAAGGGCCACAAAGCTGTCAGTCAGCATCCCGTCTGGGTCCGCAGCTGCCCTGCTCCTCCACCCCCGAGCTGACCACATGTCAACCCAAGGGAGATGTGCTCTCAGAAAGCTACATACTTGTGAATCATGGGTTTGGAGAGATCGGGAAGATCTGGGAACACAGCAGACAATGCCACGATCCCACTCTCTCGGGGCAAAGCTAGCCTCTGAAAATTAAACCGGGAGAAGGTGCTGACAAGACATGTGTCGTTTCTGTTGCCTCATAGGGAAACACCTCTTTTCTTCCCTTCCCTTTCCCCTCTAGACCCTAGCCACAGTGCCTTCCTCCAAACCCACAGACCTCATCTGAAAGTCATTACATTCAAAATAGCCTTTTCCAAGCAACAGACAGCCCTGGTCCACCCATCACCATGAGCCCTGGCCAGACCCTCAGTGGGGTTGCTGCCCAGCACTGGGAATTATGAACCTGAGATGGTAAGCACTTCTGGTTCTCTGTGTCTGGCACCGGCCGGGAGTAAACACCTTTTCTTATTTCCATCTGGAGCCAATTTCATGGCAGTAAAGTTGCACAGCGCCTCTTACCCCCGCTCCCCACTAGTCCTGTCATGGAGCGAAGACCCCCTCAGTAAGAGTCTCTGACTGCATTCACCTGAATCCTCAGCTTTTCACATTTCTTTCCACCCCCAGCTACTCCAGGGATTTTTAAGCCAGAAAACACATGTGTGCTATAGAGACATTTTGTGCCCCATGTTTTCTGGTGGTGAGAGCTGGGGAACAGAGTTAATATTCTAGCTCTTGCTTTTAAAAATTATTTTTTATTTTTTTGAAATGACTATGTGCTTACTCGGTCAATTATTTCTGTGAAAGGTAATATTAAGTGGAGGGAGACCTTCTCCTCCTCGACCCTGTCTTAATGTCTTCCTTATGCCAGTGGAGTTCATGTGTTTTTCCTTTAAAAATGAGTAGCTCCTTTGTGGTTTCTTTGAAGGTTGCATGTGCAGCTTCACAGAGAAGACGCACGTGAGTGTCTCTGCCGGGTTCTCTCACGGCTTGGAGGGAATGGGGTGGACGTATGGCCAGTCTTCTGTCCAACGGGGCTGGAGATTCAATTTCTGGAAAGGCACTTGAGCTCTCCTCAGCAGAACCTGCTAGAACTGAAAACGACCCATCCTGTGTGGCGGGGAGGATCCAGAGAGCATTTGACGCCATTGACCACATCCTTCTTCAAACTTGGCTGCTGAGACTCCAGTCTCTCTGGGTTTTCGATTTCCACCTCTCCAACTGTACCTTTCTCAGTCTTCTTGGCAGACCCTTTGGACTCTTCTTGTCACTAAAATGTAGGTGTTTCCCAATTTTCTGTCCCTGGCTGCCTTCCCTTCCCTTTTAGCCTCCACGCTCTCCCTGGCTAACTCTCCCCCCTGGTTTTAGCTACCACTCTGCTGTGTGCACAGGAGTGGACACTGCAAGCAGCAATATCCCTCTGAGTTCCAGTCTATATCCAGCTTCCCCCTTGGATAATTTCATTTGGAGGTCCCGTCACCTCCTCAGATTCCACTGTCTTTCCCCTGCTATAGTGTTACCCATCCCTGCTAAGGGCACCACCTTTAACCAAGTCCTATAAATTCTCACTCCACATATCTCTTCTTACACTCTCTTTCTCCCCATGCCCACCATTTCTGCCTTGGATCAGGCCTATATAGATTCTTTCCTGACAATTTCAATAGTCGCATAATTGGTCACCCTCTCTAGAGTCTTTCTCTGTCAAATGCAACTTATGCCCTGCTGCTTGTGTAAAGTTTTTCTAATATAAATCTGAAATCATGATGTCCTTTGCTTAAAATGATTATTTGTTTCCATGGCTTAAACTCCAAAAGAAAGGCATACAAGGCCCTCTGCTGTGATCTGGCTCTTCCCAGGGCCCCAGAGTGGAAAACCATTCCTGTAGAACACAGTGTGATTGCAACAGCAGACCCTGCTAGCTTATCTCTCCAAACCTATGCCCTCATTCCCATCTTCCAACCCAACATGAAGTTCCAGCTATCCATTTCCTGCCTCTGAGCTTATTCACACTATGCTCTTTGCCTGGAATCCACCTTCCACTAATGTTTTCCTCCACCCTTCTCCATCTCTTCTGTAAGGATTCTCTTATCTTTCAGGATTCAACTAGAGTCACCACCTCATGGATGTTTTTCTGAGTCTCTCTTCCTGAACAGAATTGACCACCCCTCCTTGGCCTCTCCTCCCTCATTCCTTTCCCAGATTTACCCAATGATTCCCACACTCTGTTGCCCCTGGTGGTTAATATGTCTTTCTCTCAAAAACCTAGCACAGAATCTGCATAAGCACTTACTAAATATTGAAAGAAAAACTAACCATTGAATGGCAGGGAAACAAAGAGGGAGGTGATCAGAATATTTCCTTTACAAACTTACCATTACAGAGGTTCTGGAATGTAGCTTCTTAAATACAGAAACTCAGTTAGATTCAGTTCCCAGACTTGATCAGTCCCAGGGATACTATGATTCATAAGAGACCAGTAAGCCGGTCACAATTCCATTGTCTTTGCTTCCAATGAAATATTTAATTGTGACATAGGTTAGTACATTTATATCAATGTGCCCCCCATGTTTTCCTCCTTAGAACCATAGAGAGCTTTGTGTGAGGCTAGTTTCTCATCAGAATGTTGCTTTGGTGTATATGGAGTCAGAACACAGGGACTGAGGTCGTCATAAGTAAAGTCTTTCAGTTGAAATGCTGTAGAACTCTCCTGACCGAGGCAAAGGCTTTTCTAAGAGAGTAATGTTGCTCACAGTCACTAGCAAGAGCCCCACTAATAGCAATGCCGGATACACACTGCCAACTTTGGACTCTTCGGTCTTCCCATTCCTCTGCTCCAAACAGGCCACTCTTCTCTTCTTTCACCCAGACTTTTTCTTCACTGGGAATATTATAATCCATTTGGTTTCTGTGTTTTAGATTACAGTCACCACCAATGATTACCTTCAGGTCAACTAGTTTGGGTTCTAGATTTTGAATGCTTCCTTTACTGTGTGTTAATTTGCTACCACAGATGTCCAAGCACTTGTGTGGTGTGTGAATTTATAGCTTCAGAGCTCAGTAGACAGATAGCCTTCTTTCCAAGTTGTGGGCGGACTCTTCATTATCATTTCTCCACCAACAGCCTCTATTTGCCTCACAAATTGTTTGTCCCAGTGTGATTATCAATTCTTTGGAAGAAAGGAACAAGATTGTCCCCTTCCATCCCTGCTTCCTTCAGATATTCCCCCAGATATTGACTAAGCGTCCACTGCTACATGGTAGGCACTAGAGATCTGACAGTGAGCAAGGAGTGCCCTCAAGGAGTTCCCAGTCTAGTGGGAGAGAAAGACATGAAAACAATAGTGGCTTGTACAAACTACAACAGGAGGATCAAGGGTGCCAGGAGGTCATAGCACTGGGTAACCCAACGAGGGAGTGGGAAGGATGTCTGAGAACCCATATCATGGTAAGAGCTAGGAGAGAACTGTAGGTCACCAAATCCAACCCTCTCGTTTTACAGATATAGAAAAAGGCCCAAAGAGGTGGGCTTTTATATGATCACATGGAATTATTGGCAAAGGCGAGACAAGAAATCAGACTCTTTAGTACTTCATCGTCCTCCCATCAATCTAGGCTTCTCTAATTTAATGTAAACAATTATTTCCCTGCCCTGTAATACACATCAACCTTGAGTTGGTAAGCTGAGAAAGATTTCTAAGATAAGAAAAAGGGAAAGGGACTTACATTAGTTGTGTACCAACCATGTACAATTAATTTCCAATCAAGTATTGTCTTCAATCTTCACAACCCTTAATAATAGGTACTATTTTATGTCTGTTTTATAGTTAAGAAAACTAAGGCAAAAACATTAACTAAAAAAAATATGCACGCCTATGTTCATTGCCACATTATTTACAATAGTCAAGATGTGTAAACAACCTAAGTATCCAATGAGGGATGAATGGGTAAATTAATTGTGGTGTATGTATATGATGGAATATATTCAGCTGTAAACAAGAAAGAAATCTTGCCATTTGCGACAACACGAATGGACCTTGAGGGTATTATGCTGAGTGAAACAAGTCAGAGAAAGACACCTACCATATGCTCTCTTATATGTGAAGTTAAAAAACAAACAAACAAAACGAAACAAAACAGCTCATAGATACAGGTAATGGCACATAGATATTGGGGGGATGGGAAAATGGGTAAGAGGGGTCAAAAGGTAAAAGAAAGAAATCTGAGACTCAGAGAAGTTAAATTGCACGTCTAATTTCTTTCAAGCAAGGAGAAGCAGAGATGTGATTCAGTCCCAGATATCTCTTCAAAACCATTAGTATTTCTGGAGACAGAAAGTCCTATACCCTTAGGGTCATCAGGATATTGGAAAGTGCTAGTGATTACCTCTTTGTCTCTTGGGTTCTCTTTGAGGGCTCAGAGCTCTTGATCATTGTTGGAACCAAACAGAGGGAGTCACAGGACCTCCCACCAAGGACCCAGAGAGGGGAGCTTTATCAGCAGCAGGTGAGATGCATCCCTTGTTTTTCTGGTTAGCAGTGGAGAGAAGGCAAGAGCTATCAGAGAGCAGGCAATTTCTGGAGCGTAGGTGTGCCTTTCCTTACTCAGGATTTGGATGGATGCCACAGGGGCATTACATTTTATTACAAGAAAGGGACCACAATCCAGAAGCAAGCTGATAGAATACTGATCAGTACATTTTTAACAGCTGTTGAATATGGCTTCGTTTCCTCTTTGAAATTTCAAGCATGAGATTGAGTCATGTACCAGGTTTTCTTCTAGTTCTGCAACACAAAATATCTGGGTGACTATGAGTAACCAATGAACCCCTTTTCGTCAAATGTAAACCAGGGGTTGGACTTTATGATCTCTCAAAACTCCCAGTGAGTATTTTGAAAGGAGACTGACAAAGGGTCAAGGACCAGGCCTGTGACATCAGTAAAACTGGTTTTATATCCTTCACTTTTTCACTATGACCTTAGAACAGTTCTTATCTTCTCTGAGCCTCAGATGTCTAGTGGTAAAATGGAGGAGAGGTTCATACCTCATTGGATTTTCTTAAGGATCAAAGGTATGGTGAGTGAGGGCACTTGGCTCAGTGCCTGGCACATAATAAATTCTCACTGAGAACCTGTATGTACCAGGGTGTATATACCTATAGGTATAGAGGTGAATGAGGCCTCTACCTTCCAGCAGCCTATAGTCTAATGATCTGTGTTGATTAGGGATGAACATAATCCCTTATCCCCTTTGACCATAGTAAGTAATACCCAAAAGAAGGGATGGGGTAAAGGAAGAGGAAAACAAAACAAAACATTGATAGTAATTGTTAATTCTTATAGCTACTAGGTGCCAGATGTTATCTTAAGCAGGTTGCATATATTAATTCATACAAAAACTGTGAGGTAGATGGAATTATCCTCACCATCCGTGTTTTCTTTGGATTTGGAAACAAAGATACAGAGAGCTTATGTAACTTGCCCAGATGACATGGTCAAGATGCCTGCAGTGCTGGGTTCGATGCCAGAAGCCCATGCTCTCAACCACCCTGCTAGCCTCCCTCGTCCCAGAGTAAGGGAACTCACAGAAAGTAACAAGGATGCAAAAGGCAGATGCCCATGCCTGTCACCAGTGGGTCTTCTTTCCCAGAACACCTTGTGCCCTCAGATCAAGGAATGTGAGAACATGAATCAGATGTGGCCCCTATCGGAGGAAAGAGTGAGGGCAGCAAGCACCTTGCGGGCCCTCCTGGAGTGTAATACTCAATAGGTTCAGTGTGATTTCCAGCCCTCAGGAAGAGCACTGAAGCTAGTGAATCAGACCCCTTGTTCAAGTCCCATCTTGTCCATCTACTAAGTTTCTCTCTAGCTTACAGTTATTCTGCTAAAAGGGAAGACAAACATCTAATTTGCAGAGGTATTTTCAAGGATTAAGCAATAACTAACATTGAGCACTTCTTACGTGCCAGGCCCTGTTCTATGTACTTTAGGGATATAAATCTATGTAATTGTGCCAACTGTACAACACAGGGGCTGTTATTATCATGCCCATTTTACAGAAAGGAAGCTGAGGCCAGAGAGGTTCAGTAACTTGGCCAGACCACACATTAGTAAGTGGTGGAACCAGAATCCGAAGTTCAGTGTTAGACTCTGTGCTTCCTCACCACCTTCTGGACTCTGATGGACGGTCAGAAACATTTTGTAAACACTAAATGGTATTGTTGCTCAATTCTCATGTCGTGTCTTAGGTCTTTGTCCGTGCTGTTTCCTTGTCCTGGAGTGCCTTTCTTCCTCTCACCTGGCCTGCCTCTTACTTGTACAGAGGGGTAAAGAGAGGGCTTCTGATGCCGGCCTGCTGGAGCTGGCTCACACTGGCCTATGAGCGCCTGGTTGTTAGGTTTTCTAGGAATTTCGAGTCCATTATTAAACACAGCCATTATTAAGAATTTAATTATTTGAACATATAATCAAATTGTATTAATAACGTGTAATGAATACGTGGAACTCATCACTTCCTAGTGACTTCATTACATCATATTCTCACCTGTGGTCGTTGAGGGTCTTCCAGCTATTGTGTCTGTGTGGGGGGGTGTTGTATCATGGTGTGCTGCTACTCATTCTTCCCAACTCTGCATTCAGTGACGTCACACTGGTAACTTAACGTTGGCCATAATGGGAGTATTTATACCACAGCATTCAGGAGATGGCACCAATCAGGCTTCTTCTCCGGGACAGCTAGGTGGTAAATAACGCACCCACATGCCACTGCCATTTCTCGACTGAGATCTTGGACAAGTGATCTTCCCAAGCCTCAATTTTCTTATCTAATAAAGTAATGACAGCATTAGTACATTAGCATATCTCACAAAGTTGTGAGAAGCAAACAAGACGATACATGAAAAGGATTTTAGCAGAATGCCTGGCATAGAGTCAGCCATCAATGCATGGCCACTGTCAGTATTAATATTAAGACAACGTTATTAGGAGGTATCATCTCCTACACGTAGCTTTTCTTCCACCCAAGCGGGGTGAGCTACTGACTTGATAGTTACCACACTACATTAGGGTTGTCTGTTTCTGTAGCATTTTCCCTCTTCAGAAAGTGAGCTAATGACAGAGGCTAATTGAGTTTTCTGAGCACTTACCACATGCCTGACACTCAGTAGGTCCTCAGTAACTATTAGATTAAATTTTGAGGAAAGAAAGAGTTCAGTAGTGCCAAAAAAGATCACTAAAAGTCAAAATTAGGGAGGCACCTGGGTGGTTAAGCACCCAACTTTCACTCAGGTTGTGAGCTCACGGTTTGTGAGCTTGAGACCCGTGTCAGGCTCTGTGCTGCTGATAGGTCATAGCCTGGAGCCTGCTTCAGATTCTGTGTCTCCCTTGCTGTACCCCTCCCCCATTCATGCTCTGTCTCTCTGTCTCTGTCAAAGTGAATAAACATTAAAAAAAATTGAAAAACAATAAAATAATAAAAATTGAAGTCAGCATTAGGAAACTTGGAAGCTTCTCTAATCACATTACAAACTTTAAGAAGTTCTCCATATCCAAGCATCAGTGTAGTATTCTGTTTTGGGGTTCGTAGCCTTGGAGTACCTTATAATGAGACCATGTTGGAATTTCCAAAACTAAAAGCCCCCTACTTGGTGCACCAGCCAGACCCACCGCACACTGAACTGTGTTTTACAATGAAGGTCTCAGTGTGTGTGATTGAGCCCTTATGACAGTCTCAGTGTGTCAGTAGGGATATGACCAGTAACTTTCCAAAGCACTTGAAAGGTAGCTGGAACTGCTTCATGCCGGTCAAGTATTTAGGAGAAAAAAAAAACGATCTTGATGTCACATCAACAAACTCTGAAAGAGATTGACATACCTGAAGTGCTTTTCAAGGCCTGGGGCCAGTGTTGGAGGGCAATTTTCCGGGGGAAAGGAGGGGGAGAGGCTGAAGGCATGTTGAAAAATCATTTTTTGTCTGTTGTTTCCTTTGTGTGAACCGGTTGCTGGCTTATGCAACGCCCAGTAATTAAAAATGGCTGGAATGCTTTGCATTTTACAGCAACGTGAGGCGGCTCGGAAGCCTGCAGCTAGAGCCAGATGGAGGGGGGCCCAGTGATCCTACCCTGGCTGCCCCTTGGCTTGGCAGAGGTGGCTGGCATCTGCCTTGGGGTGGAGAGGGTGGCAGGGAGGAGGGAGGAAGTCAAGCACTTAGGAGTAGCTCCCACTACTCTCCCCCTCCCCTTGCAGGTGCATCCAGGTGCACTGCCTCTAGAATGAAGATATTCACTGGCCACCCACCTTCTAGAAGTCCATAATGATTAGTGATGCTGCCTAGGAATGATAAACAACGATAAAGCTTTCCTTTCTTAATGTCTACACTGTGCCAGTCCTGCACTAACAACATTGCATCCATTATCTGCCTTCACACACACACAAAATCAGATCATGTCACTCTTATGCTTAAAAGATCCCTAGTGCATTTAAAATGAATTCTAAATGCCATCACCCTTGCACCGTCAGTGTGCTACAGTCCCTGCCGTCACGGCCCTTATATCTCCCTCTCTCCTCAAGCTTACCGTGTTCCCATCGCGCTGGGACCATGCTTTCACCAAGCTGATCTCACTCCCTTCTCCAGGGCTGCCCTAGACCCTTCCCTAGACCTTCCTCATGTCTTGCCAACACCGCTTTCTTCTTATTCAGCTCCCAGCTTAAATGTTTGTCAGCTTCTCAGAGACTTCTGCCATAGCTTCAGTAGCACACCCATCCCCAGTCACTCCCGGCTCCCATCGTGAAAATTTGTCAGATTTTTTTTTTCAGTACTTATCACTATCTGGAAAACCCTTGTTTGTTTTTATGTGTTTTCACTGCATTTTCAACTAGAATGGAAGGTCCTTGAGGGCAGAACCCTCATCTATTTTGTCCAGTTCTGTATCTATAATACCTAGATCAGTGTCTAATAAATATCTGTCGAGATAGTAGATCTTTACAACAACCCAGAAAGCCAGACGTCATTGTCCTCATCTTCCAGATGCAAAACTGAAGCTCAGGAGGTTAAGTCACTTGCCCAAAGGTTATCCCATAGGAATTGATGTCACTAAAGGTCCTAACTCTGAAATCCCTGTTTTAGGGTAAGTATGCACAAACCTTCCCCCATGGGACATCTACTTTAGAAAATAGTGGAAAGATGGTGTATTTCAAGAGAAGGAACCAAGACTCAAGGCTAACTATTAGCCCTTTAGTAGTATAATGAGGTGGCACCAAGAAATAAGAATGTAAGCACTTGATGGAAACCCGCGACACTGGTGTTCTTCTAATCTCAGTTCTGCCACCTGTGTGACCTTAGATGAGTTAATTACCCCTCCTGGGTGCTTTTTTGGAATGTGCAGAGAATTTGTTCTTCTGCTTCCCCAGGGGACAATTACATGACAGTGTGTGAAGCCCCAGCACTCAAATGTCCCTCTCCTGTCCTGGATGGAGAGGCTGGGGTGTTGTATGGATCACTAGAGCAGAAGCCATACATTGGGGGAGGGACGCTTTCCCTGACCATGGGCATGAGCTGGCCTGGGGGTAACTTCAGAGTAAGCAGCTGGATTGAGAAGTTGGCTTTAAGCCTGGGGAGTATTAGAGGATGGGCAGGCAGGGTTAAATGACGATGTCCTCGCCACTCGCTATCACTGTTTCAGCATCGTCTCCCTGAGAAAGCCGGACTGCCCAGCCTGGCCTTTTAGGTCCCAAAGTCCTGCCCCAACATAACCCCACCACCTGACTTGTTCTCACTAAGCAGGAATCTGTACCTTCCTCATCATGATGCAAATTGCATCTTCTTCCACCATTGGCTTTTTTTATAAAAGTTATTTATTATTTTCAGGGAGAGAGAGAGAGAATCCCTAGCAGGCTCCATACTCAGCACAGAGCCAGATGTGGGGATGATCTCATGAACCGCGAGATCATGACCTGAGCTGAAATCAAGAGTCAGACGCTTAACTGACTAGAACCACCCAGGGAACCCTACTATTGGCTCTAAAAAATTTTTTAATCCTTATTTATTTTTGGAAAGAGAGAGAGAGAAGATGAGAGAGAGAGAGAGAGAATGCAAACAGAAGAAGGCAGAGAGAGATGGGAGACATAGAATCCGAAGCAGGCTCCAGGCTCTGAGCTGTCTGAACAGAACCCAACATGGGGCTCGAATTCATGAACCATGAGATCATGACCTTAGCCGAATTGTGGACGACTAACCACTGAGCCACCCAGCCACCCAACCCACCAGTGGCATTTAAAAGGCATTTTATTTTAACGTAATTACAATTTACGGAAAAGTTGCAAGAATACTTCAAAGAATTACCAGATACCTTTCACCCAGATTCCTCATTCATTAACATATACTGCTTTTCCACTTTCCCTACTTCATTTCTCCCTCCTCTTTCTCCCTCTCTCTCTCTCTCTCTCTCACACACACACACGCACACACACACACACACATAACTTAAGAGTAAGCTGCAGACTTGATGCCTTTTTACCTCTGAATATTTCAGCTTTCATTCCATAAAGGCAAGGCCACCATCGGCTTTGGAAATGCAGAGCAGCTCAGTCCCTAGGGCTTGCATTCCAAACCCCAACTCTGCCTGTTACTAACTGTATGCATTTACGCAGAAGATTTCACTTCTCTTGACCTCAGCTTTCTCATCTATAAATTGGGGACACTAAGAGTGACTAACTCATAAGGCCAATGTGAGAATGAAATGAAATACCCCATTTTGAGGGCTCAGCACTGTACTTGGAACATGAAAAGTGCACAGTAAGTAAATGGGACTGTGTTTTGCTAGAATGCCTTCTTTCTTTCTTTCTTTCTTTTTTTTTTTCCTTCTTTCAAGTGGTTTGGATTCTTCTTGTACTTCTTCTCCTTCAGGCCAATTCTCATAGGAAAAAGCAAGACAGGTTCTATCATTTCATTCACCCCTTATTTACTAAGCACCCATGCTGGGTGTGCCCCTGTTCTGGGTGCTAAGATAGGGCAGGAAACAAGACAGATGTAGTCCCTGTCCTTAGAGCCTGTCTCTATGGCAGAGACAGAGAGTAGACATAGAAACAAATAGATGAACCATTTCAGTTTAAGTGCAATGAAGAGAAAACCTGAGTGGGAGCAGGGAGCATCCAAGGAACTCCTTTGGTCAGGATAACCAGAGAAGACTTCTCAGATGAGGTAAAACTTCTACTAGATACTTTTCATCTAAGAAAGTGCCTTCTGGGAAGATGTCAGACACAATTCAATTGCTCAATAGATGTTTTCCTCATGATCAAGTTCATGGTGGGATGCATGCGAGTTAAATATTCCCATAAGAACATAATGATAGGAGCATGCCCTTCTCTACCACTTGTTTGGAGCCATGCACTTTCCATATATTATCCCCTCAGCCTTCCTGAACTCCTGGTGAAGCAGGTGTTGTTAGCCTCATTTAATAGATGAGGAAACTGAGGTTTAGAGAAGCAAGTTCATCTGCCCAAAAGCAAAGAGAAAGTAAGGAGGGGCCCTCTGACAGCACATAGCTCCAAACTCCACAGTGTCAACCTCCTACTACTCTCAAGTGAGAAATGAAAGGTTTTAATTGAGAAAGAGTGCTGCACTATGTTGGAAGGCATGATTCAACCCTGGCTTTTATTTATTTATGAGCAGTGGAGTCTTGGTATAAGCCTCCATAACACAAAGAGGCACTGTCTGGTCCCTCATGTCCCCTCCAGCTGTCACAGGGGAGTCCACCTTTTGTTCTTTTGTTTTGTTTTCTGTTTTTTTTTGTTTTGTTTTGTTTTAGTTCCTCTGACTCCTCTTTAAAGGAGAAAAGTTACACAAAGAGGGAGGAGAATTAGGAGGAAAACAGATGAGCTGCAGGTATCACCTGCCCAGGTAATCACTCGTGGAGCCAGAAGGCGGGTTTGCCTTGGAGGGTCATGTGCTCCTCTACCTCATGACATCCAGCCCAGTATCTTCACAGTATAGGCTCAAGGCCTGCTCTTGTATGAACAGGTACCTTTGTTCTCTTATGCATTAGAAAAGCCGTGAAGTTATTTCATGGCCACACCTCATGCAGCATGCAAATGATGCCCCCTGTGATATGCTGTTCTATTTCAGGACCCTATTTCAAGTAGGCCACTGACATATTAGAGGTTTCCAATGTAGGGTGAATGTGGGAGAACTACTGTTGTGACTAGTTGACTGTTTTAGTTGTCTGTTGCTGTACAACATTATCCCACACTTAGTGGCTTGTTTAAAATGACACTCATGGATTCTGTGGGTCAGGAGTCCAGGCCTGGCTTTGCCGGGTCCTCTGCAAGGCAGCAATCAAGATGTTAGCTGGGGCTGCAGTTTCATCTGGGACTCCACTGAGGAAGAATTCAGTTCGCAGTTTCTTTCAGGCTGTGGGCTGGAATTCACCCTCAGGTCCCTGCCATGTGACTCTACAGGCAGCTTACTGTATGGCAACTTGCTTCTTCAAAGCCAGCAGTAAAGCATCTCCTCCCAAGATGGGCATTGCAGTCTTATACAATGTGGCCACATGGACATAATCACGTACATCCTGTCACCTTTGCCATATTCTGTTGGCAGAAAGCTTTTCATAGGCCCTGCCCACACTCGGAGTGGGGAGGGATTATGCAAGCATGGGAATACCAGGAGGAGGGGATCAGTGGGAGCCACATTGGCTCACCCTCCAAAACAGAGTGATAGAATGTTGAAAGCCCTAGAAATCATGGAGTATGGAAAAACAGTTGATGCACTTGAAATGTTAACCTAAGAAGAGGAAAATAATATAACAAACACTGAGGATTTTCATATATTGGTTCTCTCAGCCCTTCATACAGCCCTATAAGGTAGATACTATTATCATCCCCCATTTTAAAGATTAAAAAACTGAGGCACAGGGTATTCAAGCAACACCTCAAGGTGGACACAGCTACTGAATAGTAATTGCTGGGAAGTTGAACCCAAGCAGCCTGCCTCTAGAGTTCATGTCTAGCAAAGACTGTCAGTCCTTAGAAGATGAGGTTGAGTTTCCCCCAAAAGACTCTAGGACCAAAGGCTAATAGCTATTAGGTGGTAGATTAGGGACCTATGATGATAAAGAGCAAGTAAAGCTATGAGTTCAACACTTTTGTTTTCATCTTCTTCTTCTTTTTGATGTAATCCACAAATGTTCAGAAAAATTCAGATTTTCAGCTTCTCCTGAAAAACCAGACGCTCTGGGTCCACATTTCCAGGGCATAAGTAGCAGGTGCTGAGGAGCACCTATCCAGGTTAAACTAGGCAAATGTGCACACCACAATCCCCACCGCTCCCTGCTGTATCTTCAGCTGAGGCTACAGGTCTGTTATTTCTCATCCTGGCCTGTTTTCAGGACCCCAGATGGCCACCGTAAACTCCCAGGCTAAGCATTCAGGCCATCTAACCATGGTCACAGGAGGAAGCAAAGGAGGAGGAGGTAGGCCCTTAGTGACTATGAGAAGCTCAGCTAACATACAAACGTATCAGGGGCTCAGGCCTCTGCTGGGAACTGAGACTAAGCTCTTCACTTCACTGGTCCTTAGCTTCCTTTCCTGTATAATGGGAGACAGTTCTGGTCCCACAGGTCCTTGGGAAGATCCAGTGAGATCCTGGAGAATAGGACTAACTCCTAAAACAGCCTTTGGGGCCCAGATCCATAGCCTAAGGAAAGCCAGATTTTTTGTGTGTTGGAACGACAAGACCTGAAAACCCATTTGTTTTCCTTCTTATTCTGGAAATTCCTTCAGAAATAGTTACAAAGGGGGGAAAAAAACCCAACCTTTGAGAAAATAGGAAGGGGAGGACTCCTAGAGAGAAAACTTCACTGTGAGGTAAGGAGTTCTTTGCTGATGCTTTTTTGTTCTGTTTAAAAAAGAAAGCTATTCTTCAAGAGAATGAAAAGGGAAAGGAGGGAGAGAAGCATTTTCTGCTGCAGATCTATTCAGAACTTTAAATCTCTGCCCAAGATTCCCAAGGCAGCCCCTGGAGAAAGGAAAATGCATGAGAAAAGGAGCTGGGAAACCCTTAAATAGCAATTGTGCCTTGGGTCCACCTTAACCCAGCAATAACAATAAAGATAGCTGACACTTAAGTAGCCCTTACTATGTGCCAGGTACTAACAGAAGGACTTTATTATTGATTCTTTAGAGCTCAGCCCAGCTCTGTGGGGCAAACACATTATCATAATCCCATTTGATAGGTAGGGAAATTGAAACTCAGAGAGGTTAGGTAATTTGCCCAAAGCCACACAGCCCATCCGTGGCAGAGCCAGGATTCCAATCCTTGTAGTCTTGCTGTAAGATTTACGCTCTTAACCACAACCTGGTTGGACCTTCAAGCACTGATTGAGCAGGTGCATGGGAAAGGCATCATGCTAGGTACCAGTGGGGTGAGAAGGAGGAGGAGGGAGACACGAGGAAAGAGCAAGACCCTGGTTGAGTCTTCTGAGGCAGTCCACTTTCTGGCTATGGGACCCAGGCAAGACTGTGAGCAACTGGGTTTTGCAGGTCTTAGTAGTTTCAGTGCCTTATACAATTAAAAAACAGTTTATGGAAGGAGGGAGTAAGAGAGAGGAAAAAGGAGGGGCGGGGGAGGGAAAAAGAAAGAAATAGAAGCAATAACCAACAATAGCAGCCAGGTCTTATCAAGTGTTTATTAGGCCAGATACTGCTAAGTGCTTTTACCCGCATTGTATCATTCATTGTATTCTCATAATAACGCTCCTATGGTTAATATTATTACTTCCATTTGAAGGATAAAGAGACTGAGGCATGGAAAGCTCAGTAGCTTGTCCAAGGTCATGCAGCTGGTAAGTTGGAGAGCCAGGATTCTGACCAGTCAGTGTAATTGTAGTGCCCAGACTCCTAGCCGGTAATGAAAACAGTAAATATTTGAGGTCAAGGTGTCATTCCTCCCACTTGCAGGGTACTTGGTGGATTACAAAACTCTTGTGGCGAGGTTTCCAAGGGTGGAGATATGAACAGAAATTTCCGGCAACTTCTGGCGAGACTCAGCCAGCAATTCGTAGCTAACATTCAGGTGCAAAATGCCAAGGCTTGCAGAGATGTGAAACAGAAACCAGAGCAGCCGATGGTGCACTGCTCAGAGGCCCACTAGTGGCCTTGTCCACTCAGGCACCGGCCCATCTTGCACAGCAATACTCTGGTCATCTGTAGTTTTTACCCTTCAGGACACACTCTTGAGATCCCATCTCGTTTGCTTCCTCATCCCCCCCAGGACCAGCTGCAGCCCAAGCAATTTCAGCCCAGTTCAGCAAAGCACAAACCAGTTGCAGTGTTCCACACTAGTGAGCGAGCAGCTGCTTAATTTGCACCCAGGCAGGTAGGCAGAGGAAAACAGAATTCAGGGCAAAAAGCTTTAGGAGTTCAGTCATGGCAGCCATTTCCTTCCCATGTTGGACTCGGCAATGTTAGAAGCTGAACACTGAGGCATGCGCAGTCTTACCTGAAGAGGGAGCTCTGTGTTCCGACTCCCTCTGCCATGTTTCATTCCTCTGCCCTGGTTCTCCCATTGCAAAATGGAGCCACCAGTACTTGCCCAACCTGATCATTGCCACTGCTGAGGATTGAAGGGGTGGACAGAGATGACACCACAGCTCTAAGCTGCAAAATAATGGCTGGTAGGGGCGCCTGGGTGGCGCAGTCGGTTAAGCGTACGACTTCAGCCAGGTCACGATCTCGCGGTCCGTGAGTTCGAGCCCCGCGTCAGGCTCTGGGCTGATGGCTCAGAGCCTAGAGCCTGTTTCCGTTTCTGTGTCTCCCTCTCTCTCTGCCCCTCCCCCGTTCATGCTCTGTCTCTCTCTGTCCCACAAATAAATAAACGTTGAAAAAAAAATTTAAAAAAAAATAATGGCTGGTAATACAGCTAATAGCCTTTTTTCCTATTTAATGCATTTCCTGGAGAGGCAGTGTGCCTTGAGGGGGGAAGCACAAAGTGAAGGTCACACAGACCTGGGTTTGATTCCCAGTTCTGCCAGTAGCCAGCTCTGTGCCCTTGGGTAAGTCATTACGCGTCTCTGTGCCAGGGTTTCCTCTCTTGCCAAGTGGGAATATAATACCCACTTCAAAGAGCCACTGTGAAGATTGGCTAAGACAGCACCCAGCTCATGGAAGAAACTTAATGAAGAGTAACTAGTAGTTCCTTGCCTCACATCCCTAGTTCTCTACCATTGTCCTGCTCCTAGGGCAGCCTTCTCTTACCTCCAGCACCAAATCACAATCCACTGTTACAAGCCAGCACCATATATCAGTTCTTTGTAGTATGCATCACACTGTGCATTTATTTGGATGATTATTTGATTAACATCAGCCTCCTTCATTAGCCACATGGAGGCAGAGACTGTATCTATCTGTCTTAGGCCCTCACCATAACCCCACTGTCTAACACAGGCTTGGCACATAATAAGTGCTCAGTAAATATTTGCAGAGTAGATTAATACTATTAGTATCCCAATAGACTGGTGTGTTCCATTTGTTTGCAAGGTAGTGTTACAAATAAGTTTTTGTTAATAATGAAAATCCCACAGTTTGCTGCTTATTTCCTTTTTAAGAAATAATTAAAGCATACTCAAGATTATCTGTATAATGGTGTCATCCTCTTTTGCATTTTTTTTGACCTGTTTTTCTCTCGGGTGGTGCTGCAGTTAAATGCAAGCCCTGGGGATTACATTCCACCCGGCGTAAACCCATGAGAATGTCTCCCACGGGAATGTCATTTGTCATTGGGTCTGATGGAAGCAGAAGGTTGAAAAATGTGGTCTTACATCACAGATCCCCTCCACTTGTAGTCTCTAGAAAACTGGTCTAGAAAATTGGAGACAAGAATGGCCTCTCTCTCCCTCAGATGGCGGGAACATTGAGAAGTTAATGCTTCTGAGATCCTGGGGTGAAAGCATAGAATTATCTGCTTCCTGCCATAAAACTTCCTGCCTTGAGATGCTGCTTATCAAACCGTTAACCCTAATGTGTCTTGACTAGCCGTGACCTGATAGGAGAAAAGCATTTTCCTCTTGATCTGGCAGCCTGCAGACCTCTAATGTAGCACGTATCACCCTCCTTTGCAATAATTTACTGTTTCCCACGTTTTAGGCAGTGTCCCCACGAACTTGTTATCTTACAGTTAACTTTTCAGCACATTATGTGGCATAAAAAATTTAACTAGCAAATTAAATCCACAAATTCGTGGTATTGCTTAAATAAACCCAGAGCTGGCACATAATGAGAAAAAAAAAATGAGTCGGTTCAAAGAAAATGCTAAGTAAATATTAATAGTAAACTGTTATAAGGAAATGGCAGAAATAAATGTGAAAAGCTAATGTATGAGTTTCAGGATTGCTGCAGTTATTTATTTATTTGCCTCTCTTCCTGTTAATTTATGAATTTCTTTGGGGGAAGAGACTGTCTTTTGCTCTTTACATCTCAAGCACTAGCACAGTCCCTGACACATTGGAGCTCAACAAATTCAGTGAATGTGGGATGCATGGATGACTGAAGGGTAGGACAAGCTCGGCATCTTGGGCCGAGTGACAAATTCACTGAGGTTGGGGTCTTCCCGGGGCATTGGGAGCAATAGTATTTGTGTGTGATAATGATCGGTAGAAGAGTGTTGGGCTGGCTCCAGGCCATGAAATGAAAGCTAACGTGCCCAAATGCCAGCTTACCCCCTTCTTGGATTCTCCCCACCAGACAGAATTCCCAGCTTCCTGGAATGAAGGAGGAGCCAAGAACATCAAAATCGACAGGCACTTTGGACAGAACACACTTGCTGTGTGGCCTTGGATAGGTCACTGAATGTCTACTTCTCTGTGGACTAAAGGAGTCATTACAGTGAATGAAACTGTACGATTCTGGGAGGGGTTGGTCTCAATTTGAAAAATTCAGAGAAGGCAAGTCAGAGGAGATACTGATAAGCTTAAGGCAGGGCTCAGGCTTGAAAAACTGATGCCTTGAAGTCCAGTGATCACCTGCAGGGTTGGCATCATGGGGGCTTTGGGGGTGACATCTGTGAGGTCACTCATGGGCACTTCTGCCCATGGGTCTAGAAACTTCCCTGTGTATGTTCCAGGGGTCAGGGGGTGGCTTCCACTTCTGGGGGCCCCACCTACCTCAGAGCAGTGTCCAGGGCAGCCTCGCCAAGCCCAGCCGGTAAGCAGATTTGCTTCTCCTTTGAATTCTTATGCTTCCCCCATGACTGCATTTTGTAGTTTACCAAACACTTTTCCTGTCCGCTGTCCCATCTGATCCCCACAGGACCCCAGAGGAGGCCACTTAGTTTACTGCCACTTAGGAAAGTGGGAATCAAATGCTCAAGGCCATGTGGTTCAGTAGAAAGAGCACCATTGGGGGCAGGGAGCTCACCACAAGGTGGCCCAGGACGTGGAACTTGGGGCCAGACCTCTGTGTTCAAAGGCCAGCTCAACCAGGTGCCGGCTGTGTGACCTTAGAAGAGTTAGATCTCTTCTCTGGGCTACAGGTTTCTCATCTATAAAATGGGAAGATAACAGTATCTGCCTCTCAAGGCTGTTGTGAATACTGAGTAAAAACTCTCTGGCACATAATAAGTGATCAGATTTTATTACCTCCTGGTTACTTTGAGGATTTATTAAGATTTATTTATTATTTATTAAGATTTATTAAGATAATGGGTATGTTCATTTCCTAGAACTCCCATAACAAAATGCCACAAACTGGTGGCTTCAAACAACAAAAGTTTGTTCTCTCACATTTGTGAAGGCCAGAAATCCAAAATCAGTGTCATTGGACGGGAACCAAGGTGTCTGCAGGGTTGAACTCCCTCTGGAGACTCTAGGGGAGAATCCCTTCCTCACCTCTTCCAGTTTCTGGTTGTCGCCAACATTCCTTGGCTTGTGGCCGCATCTGCCCAACCTCTGTTTCCATCTTCACGTGGCCCCCGGGGGAGGTTGCACACAGGCACACACGTGCTCGTGTGTGAGTGTTAATCCTCCCTCTGCCTTCCACTAATAAGGATCCATGTGATGACGTTTAGGGCTCACCCAGCTAGTCCAGGATAATCTCCCTGTCCCAAGACCCTTATAACTTAATCACATCTGCAAAAACCCTTTTTTCAAATAAGAAACTACAAGTTTTGGGGATTATGATGTGGTTATCTTTGGGAGACCATTTTTCAGCCTATCACATGGCCCTTTACAAAGTTTGCTGACCCTGTTCTAGAAGGATAGGGAAGCCACTCCCAGACTCGTCAGCTCCCACCCCCTGATCTGCCTTCTAAGGCCCCACATCTCATCCTACATCTGCATTTGGCCCACATCAGGGTTCGCCATTTTGTAAACACTTCCAAGGACTGCCTATGTCTTCCTCACCCCTGCCCCCACCCTTTGCAAAAAAATAATAACAAAACAACACCAACGTCTGCAACATTTTTTGATCTTCGGGTCCTACTTTTATCTCTTCTGTGGCCCTACACTGTCTTCAGGCACAGAAAGAATGAGAAAGGTCTTTAGCAAACAAGTTCTGTTTTCTAGCATAGGACCCTTTCTTTACCTTATTTTGCAGGCCCGATGGCCTTTCCAGATGTCCTAGGAGGATTTTGCCCATCCTCTCTGGGCTGAAAGTTCTCTCTAGACATCCTAGTCCATTCTTCCCAGCAAACAACTACCCTTCCCAAGGTGAACTTTCTCAAGCAGCAGCTTGCTAAGAAATGTACTCTACTTCCCCTTTCATTGTCCGGTCATGGAAACAGATGTTAGTTTCCAGTGACCTCGTTGGCTGGTAAAACTAGCACAAGCATGGTGATCAGTGAATGTTTGCTGTGGGAATAAATGAATACCTCACAAGCCCACGGGTTCTGCTTCATGTGGACTGGGCATCCTTTTTGCACACTCCACAAGTTTGAAAATAAACAGAGGACATTGTTCATCTTTCCGTGGGGTATTTGAAATGGCTAATCATGTACCCTGAGTAGGGGCATCAGTTCTGGAGATCAGTATGTCATGTGATCCTCCCCTGCAAGGAGGGCAGACAGATGATATCTTCATTTTACAGAAGGGAAACTGAAGCTCAGAAAGGTCGAGTAACTGGCCTAACATCAGTAGGTGGCAGGCATTGGTCCTGGAGCCCATTCCCCACTTAGTATGGTTTCTGCTGGCCTGGGCAGGGTCCATGGTATAACAGGCAGAATGGAGGGTGTCCCAGGAGGGTGGCCTGGCTTGGGAGTTAGAAGGCTGCTTCTGGTGTCTTGTCCATCACTAATTCTGTGGGCGAACTTTTTCTCTCTGGTACTCAGTTTTCAGAATTTTAACATCCATGTGGGGAACAACTTCAGGAGGCCAGACTAGTTGTATAAAATAATAATAATAACAGTAATAATAATAATAATAATAATAATAGCCATCATTGAATTGAGCCCTCATTATGTGCCAGGCACTGTTCTAATGTTTTACATGGATTAGCTCTAATCCTCACAGCATCCTTATGAATGCTCTTATTATAGCCAGGGGAGAAAACTGAGATGCAGAACACTTACTTAAGAACCTTGATTCAGGCCACACACATAATAATTGGGGAATATAAAATGTCAGGAATAAGGAAGTTGCTGTATTATATAGGAAGGTGAGGGAAGGTCTCTCTGATGAGGTGGGCACATGAATAAAATCAGGAGAGAGCTGTGTGAATATCTAGAAGAATTTGTAGACTAAGGGACTATCAGGTGGAAAGGCCCCGAGATGAGGGTGTTCTTAGTGTGTTCAAGGAGCAGCAAGTGAGCAAAGGGAGTGAGAGGGAGAGTCGGGAGGTGAGATCAGAGATAGGATGGGCGTGAGGAGTGGCAGGTTGTATGGGACCTTGTAGCTCATGATAAAGAATTTCACTTTTGTTCAGAGTGAGATGGGAAGTCATTGCAGGGCTTTGAGCAGAAGAATGACATCCAACTTATGTTTGAAAGCAACACTCTGTCTGCCCTGAGGAGAAGAAATAGTGGGATAAGGGCAGAAACAGAGAGAGTGGACAGAGGTGATTGCAGTGATCCAGGAGAAGTGGTGGTGACTTGGTCCAGCAGGGGTTTGCAACAGATATGGTAGACTGTGGTCAATTCTGATCTTACTTTGAAGGTGTGGCTTATGGAGTTTGCCAATGAATTTGATGTGGGGTATAAGAGAAAGAGAAAAGCTAAGGGTGACACCAAGGCTTTGGGGCTGATCAAATAAAAGGAGTTGCCATTCACTGAGATGGGAAAGTCTACATGTCAAGCAGTTAGAGAGGTTGGCTGCTACCATATTTCACTAGCAATGCCTTTTGGGCATCTGAGTGGAGATGTTGAAGACGTTGAACCTGGGGTAGAGAAAGAGGATTGTGTGGGGATACAAATTTGGGGGAGTCTTCAGTATGTAGGTGATAGTTAAAGTCACAAGACTGAATGAGATCACTATGGGAAGGAGTGTGGAGTGAAAAGAGCATAGACAAGAGGACTTCAAAACTTAGAGATCAGGAAGATAAGGAGGAATCAACAAAGGAGATCAAGCAGTGGGTGAGAATCAGGAGTGATGTACCAGAAGCCAAGTGAGGAAAGTGTTCCAGGGAGCTGGAGTGATCGACTGTGTCAGATGCAACTGTTTGTAAAGTAAAATGAGAGTTGCAATTTGGTCATCACATTTAGCAATGTGGAGGTCATTGAAGACCTTGATCTGTGGAGGGATGAGAGAGAGTTCAGGAGAAAATAGAAGAGGGGAAGCGGAAGTAGAGATTTTGCTATAGAGGCGAATAGAAAAATAGGCTGGTAATTGGAGGAGAATATAGGGTCAAGAAGAGGGTTTTCTGTTTAAGGGAGATACTACAGTAGCATGTTTGAATGACAACCGGAATGTTTCAACCATAAAAGAAAGGTAGATAACAGGAGAGAAAGGAGAAACTGGTGGAGCAGTGTCCTAAGATTGGTGAAAGGAAGTGATATCTGGGGCACAATGAAGAGTTCCTGTTGGTAGGAGCACAGAGTTCATCCAGAGGAACCTAAGGGAAGGCACAGTGTATGGTGACAGGTGTAAGGACAGTGTAAGGTGAGTAGATGTGGTGATGAGAACTTCAGCAGATCTCCTCTGGTTGCTTCTCGTGCAAAGCAAGGTCTTCATTACTGAGAATCTAGAATGAGAAGATGTTAAAGGTGTGAGAAGAAAGGGTACAATGTTAAATAGTTGCCTAAAAGAATGGGACAGTGAATGTTCTAGGGAGTATACTAGGATGACAGCAGTCCTGAGTCCTCAAACTAATGGTCTTATTCCTCTCCAGACATGTTCAGACGTGGTATATTCAAATCACCTTTGCAGCTGAGACCAAAATCAGATGAAACAGAATGACATGTGTAGTAGGAAGGCAAGATCAGTTTTGAACACATGTTTGAGTGCCTATGGGTTTAAATGGCCACGAAACAGATTATGTGTGTGATCTGGAGCTTAGGAGAAGGTATGGGATAAAGGTAGAGTCATCAGCAAAGAGGGAGTCATTGAAACTGAGAAAGTAGGTGTAAAGTCCAAGAAAAGAAGTATAAAGAGAAAAGTATAAACTTGGGAAACACTCCCATTTTAGGGAGTGGAAAGAAGAAAGTATTCATCAAAAAAGGCAGAGAAAGGTGCTGAAAAATCAAATGAAGCATATTCTTCCTGAAGCCTATAAATGAGACAGTTCAGTGAAAAGGAGGAAAAATCATTCAGGGAGGTGAGGGAGAAGGAGAAATACTTCTGGGTATGCCCAAAAGGAAGCCAGTACTGGATTACCTCAGAGCACTTAGTAGAAATGCAAAGAAAAGGAACTTGTGAGCAAAATATAAGGGGCATGAAAGAAAAGACCCAAGAGAATTATATACAAATAATAGGAGCTTTGGAAAGAGAAAAAAGTAGTTCCTGGAAGAGAAGGGATACTTTAAAGATAAAATAGAAGAAAATGTTCCTGAACTAAAGAAAGCCCTGAGGCATCTGATCAAAGGGGTTCTCTGAGTCCTCGAAAGATTGACAAAATAAATACAAAGACAAAATCTGATGATAAGTCTGAGCTGCAGAGTAAAGAGAAAAACCTGAAAAGTATTCAGAGAAAGAGAGATTACAGGCTACTTACAAAGGAAAGGGAAGGAGACTGACAATAGACCACTCGTCTGCAGCGCTGGCATCTCAAAGGCAGTGGAACAGTTTTCTCAGACTGAAAGAAATGCGCATTATACAGGATTCCCTTGCCCGGTCACAATGTCATTCCTGTTAGAGGGGCTCTAACATGCAAGGACTCAAGGCATACCATCCGTATACTCTTTCAAAGGGAATAACTTAGGGATGTACTCTAGTGAAATGAAAATTTAACCAGAACAAAGATCTCAAAATGAGGAAAGAACAAACGTGCAAATAAATGTGTATGCGTGCGTGCGTGCGTGCGTGCGTGTGTGTGTGTGTGTTTTAAAAAGTCACCAGCAATTCTTTGAGAGCACAAACCTAGAAAAGCAGTTGGATCAGAAGCTGGGTTGCAGGGGGTTGTAAAAGCAATAGTGAGAGAATACTCATTGAAGAAATATGGAGATGAAACAAGAAGGGAAGATTACTTAAGGGATAAAAAGAATACTTTGTTTATAAAAGCAAAGCTCAAGTGTGTTTGTAGGCAGAGGAAAAGGAGTCGTGAGCAGGCAGAGGTGGAAAGTGCACAAATGTGGGACAGTCCTGAAATATAGTAGGGACTAAGTCATTGCTGATGATTTGAAAATAAGATCCCTTCTATTATGGATGGCACATGCCTTCCACTAGCTTGCATTTGAGAAGGAGGCAGAGATACTGGAATGGCCAGAAGAAGGAAAAAAGGAAGAAAGGGTGGAGGAGGGGAGAGAGGAGAAAGAAACCATCTTCTACAAGTACCCAAAGATCTATCAGAACTGCATGCACAAAGCATGTACATAAAACCTTAGATTGCAAGTAACTTGTTCTGTGAGTGTTCTGCAAGACAAGCAAACATGTCTAACAAATTTTAACTTGATAAACAAGCGATGTCTTACTTTATGAAGAGTATGTGATGCTGAATGTCACATGATCACAACTGAGCCACTGGTTCTTGAAATTCGCTTTGATACACAAGTGCTTTGGATTGCAAGCATGCCTCCAGAATGAATTATGCTCATGAACCAAGGTTTTACTGTATTTTAGTATACATGTATTTAATTCTGCAGTCTAGGAGTGTAGACCAGTTAATGCATCATCCAGCTGGGATTATTACCCATAAGCCACATAGCTAGAGTGACCTCTGAATGAAGAGTACAAAGGACTGATCAGTGTTTGTTTGTTTGTTTGTTTGTTTGTTTGAGGAAGGATTAATTAAAGCATATCTGGAAGTCATGGACTAGGTTGGGTACCTGAGGAAAAGCATCAAGACATTTGGTTCTCAGTGGTATGGCAAAAGTGTGGGAGCCCCATGGAGGCTGAGATGCGAACCCAGGACAAAATCGCTTAACTTTATAAACAGTATAGCATAAGGATGAGGCTGGCTACGTGATGCGTTGGGCATGACCTTATGAGCCACAGGGATTCAAACCTTGGCTCTTACTCGCTGTGGGAGCTTGAGATAGATAGATAGATAGATAGATAGATAGATAGATAGATAGATAGATAAAGAGGATAATACAGGCCTTGCAGAGCTTTTGGAAGATCACATCCACTCAACACTTTGCTTTGGAACCATGTGCCAGGCATTATTCCCAAGGCTGGGGATACTTTAGTAAAGTAGACATTCTGTATTTCTCCTCAGAGTTTCCATTCTAGGTGATTGTGAGGAGGAGAGCAAGAAAAGCTGCCTTTGGCATGAAAAGGGCAAAAGGTGCTCAATAGATCTCACTTCCACCCTGTCCCTTCCCATAGAGGCTTTCAGAAAGGCTCCATTGCTCACCCACACCCCTAGCCCTTCTCCCCATGGCTCTGAATACCTCCCCCAGTCTCCATACCACAAAGATGCAAGATTCCCTGGGTTTGAGCAAAAATCCTTGGAAACCAAGCTCTCCCATTTGGACAAGGAGCTGGAGGAAGAAGCCTAGTGCTTGGATCCCCTGGAACTCCGGGTCCCAAGTCTCAAGTCTAGCTTGTAAAGGATCACTCTACCGGTTGCCTCTCCTGGACATTCTTCCCCATGGCCTGCGATTGGTACATGAGCTCTAGTCACTTAAAAATACAGGATCACACACTCACTAGTGTATGGTCTTTTCCAAAACAAAAAACAAACAACAAAGAAAACCACCCAATTGTATGTATGCAAAGGGGTGCACACAGCACAGCCCCCAGTTTCCCCCCCTTCCTCAAGCTCTTCTCCAGTCTGCTGCCCCTGGTCAGTGTGCCTGCTGTCACACACGTGCCCAGCTCTCCCAGGGGGCCTTCCCGCGGGCCCTCCTTGCCATGTGACCTTCCTGCACTGTCACCCCCCCCCCACTTCAGTGGGCCTGTCATTTTCTCATTATGGTCACCACCCCAGACCCGAACTTGTCCTCCTCTTTCCTGTTTCCAATTAAACCTTGTCCTATCAGGGATCCTAGGCCACGTTGTTCTGCGGTCTCCAGAGAGGAGAATGACAGCATGGGAGGAGAGTGGGAGGGATTCCCACTGATTGGCCTGGTGAGCCAGCCTGGAGATATTTTGGGGGTGGGTTAAAAGCTCTAGAGACCCCAAGGCAGATGGCGTGGGCGAGCAGTGTGCAGTGGGTGTGGGCAGGGTGCATTTTCCTTCCTTGTCTCGTGCTTTCTTTTCACAGCTGCAGTTCCTTGGAGCCCTAACATTCCAGTTCCCAGAGCTAATTTTAGGTTCTTGGGACTGGCTTGTTGTAAGTGACCCTGGCCCCCGCCTTTCCCCTTTGCTCGGCATATTCATTCCGGACCTCTGGCTCACACAAGCCACGCTCTCTTGCTGGCTCTGGAATCAGTGAAGAGCAATTGTAGTCCTGGTCCCCCACCAGCTGAAAGACCCTCAGGAAGCAGGAAACTGAATAGGGGGGCGTGGAGTGGGAGTCCTGGGAGTGGACAGAAGAGGGTGGGGGTGGGGAGCAGCTTCCTGCCTCCCAAATAAGGAGATGATGTTCATCGCAGTCGTGAGCTCAGGACTTCTATAGAGCCTCTAAGAGAGAGCCTTTAAGAGAGAGGACCAAGGAGCAGGAATGCGAATGAGGCCAGACAGATGGATGCCTGCCATTGCTCCGTCCACCACCAGTGCCCATTCAGTATTCGTGCAGCAGGTGAACCTGGGCCTCCTGGAGTCACCATGTTCAGAGTCTCACCAGGTTCTCCACTCATGACATAGACATTCATGGAATTTTAAAGTGTAAGCCACAGATGTTATCTTCTTCATGGCTCTAATTCCACAGTGGGGGGATCCACAGCCCAGAGAGGAGATGCCACTTCCCCAGGGTTGGGCATGAGTACCATGTTCTGTGAAGCCAGAGGTGGGAGCAGGACTTGAACCAGGGCCTCCTGCCCTCCAGCTCAGAGCTCTTTCGGGCACCAAGCTGCCTTCTGCTGTGGTTCTGTTCACTTCCTATCATTTGGGGGCAGGTCGCCAATTCCTCCATCACCATCAGCGGTGGGGCAATTGGGTGCCTCCCAGACTTTCTTTCTCACCCCAGCCTTGGCCTGCCTCTTTACTGAGGGTGTAATGGAAGCTCTGGGAAGCAGTGCTGTCCCCAGGAAAATGAGTGCCACCTGCTCAGGGTCCCAGCTGGGGGGACCATGCCCACTTAGAAAGGGACAAATTCCATGTCTGAACTTGATCTGTGTCTCTGCCACTTCACCAGAACAGTTGATCAAGAACTGGATTTTCTTTTTTTTTTTTTAATTTTTTAATGTTTGTTTATTTTTAAGAGAGAGAGAGACAGAGTGAGCAGGGGAGGGGCAGAGAGAGAGGGAGACACAGAATCTGAAACAGACTCCAGGCTCCGAGCTGTCAGCACAGAGCCCAACGTGGGGCTCAAATTCACAAACCATGAAATCATGACCTGAGCTGAAGTCGGACACTCAACCGACTGAGCCTCCCAGGTGCCCCAAGAACTGGATTTTCTACATCAAATTTTAGAGCTATCAGTCATCCAAAACCCTCCCTGGCCATCAGCAGCCACTATCCCCTTGGTTCAAATCATTGCTTCTACTGCTTGAACTGCTCCTACTGCTTGAACTTGCTTTCCTAAGACTTGTTCTGCCTCCCACTTTCAGCTGCATTCATTTCCTTGCCCTCTGTTTCAGACCCTGGGCTCTCCTCACCTGGGCAGGTGAATACTAAATTCCCCCTGAGCCAGAATCTTCCAATGGCCTCTTGGGGACCTCTCAGTCTCCCAGCCACTCTCCAGCCACTCTCTTGATGGACTAGATCCCTGAAGCAGTACCATGTGGCTATCAGCATGCAGTGTTTGCATCTCAGTGTGCCCCAGTTTCCATATCTGTAAAATGGGAATAAGCAGTGTAAGGCTCTTAGTGAGGATTCAGTGAGTTCACATGATATATACAAATGTACAAATTCATTAAGCAGTACTCCTAAGATGAGAGCACTTTATCAATTTGCTGTGTATGTGATATACTTAAAAAAAAAGATTGAGTTTATATACTTAAATTAGTTTATACATTTGCACTCAGGGTGGCAGAGAGTAAACCCTCCATAATAATACTTGTTATAGTAGCTGCTATTATTTAAATTTGGGCTCTCTGAGGACTAATATTTCTTCCTCCTAAGTATTAAAAAATTTTTTAATGTTTATTTTTGACACACAGAGAGAGAGAGAGAGAGAGAGAGAGAGAGCGCATGAGCAGGGGAGGAGCAGAGAGACAGAGGGAGACACAGAATCCGAAGCAGGCTCCAGGCTCTGAGCTGTCAGCACAGAGCCCGACATGGGGCTCGAATTCACAGACCGCAAGATCATGACGTGAGCCGAAGTCAGACGCTCAACCGCCTGAGCCACCCAGGCACCCCATCTTCCTCCTAAGTACTTAGAGTAATGATACCTCATATTTTTCCCATGCTTTCCCATTTATGAAGCACTTCCTTGTGCATTCTCTCACTTCCGGTTATCACAACAGCCTTTGAGATGGCTATTTCCCCCCATTTTGTTTTATTTCTTTTAATGTTTATTTATTTTTGAAAGAGCGAGAGAGACAGAGCATGAGTGGGGGAGGAGCAGAGAGAGAAGGAGACACAGAATCTGAAGCAGGCTCCAGGCTCCAAGCTGTCAGCACAGAGCCCAATGTGGGACTTGATCATGACCTGAGCCCAAGCCGGACGCTTAACCGACTAAGCCACCCATGTGCCCCTATTTCCCCCCATTTTAAAGATGGGAAAGCTGAGGCTCAGAGGCACAGAGTTGACTTGCCCTAGATCATGCAGCCAGTAGTGGAGAGATGAGACTCAAGTCTGAGTGACTCTTCGGCAAGGACTTCCACCCCACCTTGCTCTGCCCATCAGCACTTCTGTTCTCAGATCTACGCAGACTTCCTGCTTACAAACACCAGGTTTCCCTGACCTCGGGCATTTCTGTGTCCTTCGGGAAGTGACCTACACAAGGTCCCATGGCTTAATAAACCAAAGCTGAAATAGAACCCACATCTTCTGAATTTCCAGTCTGGCACTATTTCCTCCACAACCTTTTATCTTGTTGGCCCGATTCCAATTTAGATGCATTAAAGACTTTTTTGTTTTTCCCACTGAATTAAGGGAACCAAAGCATTGCATCAAGAATTAGGATATTATAGCATGGGTGAAGAACATACAGACACAGGCAAGAAGGTTCCAATTCATATTCCACTGCTATAACCGTAGTGCCTATCACTCAAGTCACTTATCTTACACTGTAGAGTTCAGACCCCAACCCATTCCTTCTTCAGGAAGATGGCCCCCTCTAGAATCCGCAAGGTGGGAGAAACCAATGATAAGCCCTTGCTGTGGAGAAAAGGGACGGGCAGCTGTTGAGAGTCCTCACTCCAGTTACCTGAGTCCTTCAGGAGCCCCCAGGACTCTGCCTTCAGGTCTCCTTCCTCCACCACCCCTCCCTGGACAATCTCCTGATGCAGTTATTTTAAGGAAAGTTCCACAAGGCAAAAACCTCACAGGATCACTGATATTTGAAGGTTTGGTTCTTCCTGCCTCCCAATGGAGACTGGTTTTGAGGTTGTTTTGCTGAATCACTAGGCAAAGAGTAAATAAATAAATGGAGGAAGGAAATCTTGCTCAAAAGGAATTCTGTTGGTTCTCCAAAAAAACAAAGCATCTGTCATCATCAAAGGAATCTGTAGGACCTAGCCTCTCTGGGACTAGACTTCATCCTAGGGGTTCTGAGGCACCCCCACCAGAGAAGAACTTGTCCAGCCCCTCTCAGCAGTGCTCAAAAATGATGCCAACCCTCAAGGGCAAACTGGCTACATCCCAAGGCCTCTGGGTGGCCTGACCTTGCTCTTGTCCTCTGTCCCCCACCAACATAGGAGAAGAACCAGGAGTGAACTGCCCCTAGGGCCTGATATTCTGTGAATGTGCTGCCTTTCCTTTGGGGGTCACCACCTCTTCTGGTGCATGTGGCTTCCACCATCCACCCCTAGACTCTAGCTCATGTTTTGTTACTTCTCTGGACGCCTCACCCCCATAAAGATAAAAGGAGAGTTCTTGATAATCCATTAGTCTAAGCGCATCATCTTGCTGCCATGGAGGCCAGGGCCAGGAGAGCAGCAGCTGACCCTGGGACACATAGCACCTTGTGTGCAAAGTCAAAGTAGGAATTGAAGCCAGAGAGTCAGTGGACCCCACCATCTAGAGGCTGGCAGAGCTGCCATACTCTGGATGGGAGAACTGGCTGGGCCTCCCTGTCCCCTGGGAGCTCCCAGAGTTCCTGCTGGAATGAAAGAGTAGGGAGGTGAGAGATTGAGAGAAACACTCAAGGAGAACCCTCGCAGCCACCTGACCAGTTTTGAAGTCTCCTGGTTCATCACTGGTGGATAGAGTCTTCTTAGAGCATCTCACTGAGAATCTTTTGCCCTGCTTGAGATCTTTCATTGCCTTAGTCCCAGTCCATCCCCATTATCCCTGGCATTCAAGGCCTTCTGACATGTTCCCCATCTTCTCTCCCAGTCCATCTTAACTCTGTGCCTCTGAACCAGTGGTGGGGAGCAGAGGAACCGCACTCTGTGCCTGGTAAATCCCAGGAGCTGGGTAGTGGGAAGTGGGCAGGCTGGGTGGACATATCCACGGTGCTCTACATGAGCCTCTGTCAAGCTGCCCCACTGTGATAGAAGGAAAGCCAGCTCAAGGAGGCACCACCCCACATTCACTCTAAGATGCGGGGCGAGTCACTCACCATCTCTGAGCCCCGGTCCCTCGTGCGTGGGACATTGCTCCCCACCTCATCCCAACTTAAGATCTAATGGCATAACTTAGGGGAAAATACAACTTCTGGTATGTAGGATGTGCTCAGTAAATGTTTGCTTCTCTCCTTCACCTGAACAACAGGGTGGAGGAGTAGAATGGAGGGAGCTCACTCTCCTGGAATGTTGGAGGGCCTCGGGGATGTGCAAGGCACTGGCCTGTGGTGGGCAAGTGTGGGTGGCAACGTGGCTCCTCACCACCGCCTCTGTCTAGACAAGGGCCTCAGAATTGCTGAGTCTCAAGGTTGAAAGGAACCACCTATCCAAAAGGTCAAGTAGTCTAGTCAGATGCTGATTTGAAAACACTCATCTGTTACCTTTTCCATGATCCAGAATTTCATCCCAGCCAGATCATAGCAGGACTTTGATTTTTATTGTCAACTAATTGTTGTTGAGCTCATTCTACACATCTCCAGCCTTTCCCCTCTTTGTTCATTTAATCTTCTCAAATTGAAGCCCCACAGTATGACCAGCATTTCACTGTGAGGGCATTGAGGAAAGTTAAAAAATTTTCCCAAAGTCACACAGCTAATAATTTCATTGCACAGATATTTGTTGATCAGCCAGTATGTACCAGATAGACCTGGAAACACAGCAGCAAGCAGTGTAACCTGGATTCCTAACTGATTCTGGATCTTTCCACCTTCTTTTGCTTGCAGCCTTTTCCATCCAGATGCCACAGCTAACTCCAGGGCTTGAATACCTTAGAAAGATATTAAGAGGTTGGGATATAATCTTTGAGTAAAGCAAGATATTAAGAGGTTGGGATATAATCTTTGAGTAAAGCTTAAAAATATGATCATTGGTTCTCCACGGGGGCAGTACTGTCCCTCAGGATGCAGTTTGGAAACTTTGGGTTGGCCCTTACTGGGAGGGTGCAGGGATGTGCCTGGGACAGTCCTGTACCCCACAGGTCCATTGACTATCCCACCAGACACCACACAGATGAAAACCCATTTATAATAATCTAAGCCTAGGACTGAACTCCACATTATTTTGCACACAAAGCATTTCAACAGGGAGCAGTTTTAATATATGCTCCCCTGCAAATGCAACCACCATGTAAATTCAGGGCAGACTTCACTTTGTGTTGTTGGAATCTTACCAAGAGTTGTTTCAACAAATCATATCACCAATGGCAACCCCACTCCTGGCCTTTGAGTTGCTAATGAAACATCCAAATCAGTCCACATTTGTAGATGTTAAGATCATGGCTATTTTATGCATAAATGCAAGCATCAGACTATTTCATTATGTCTTCCAGTGTAGTCACAGGAGAGTGTTTATAAATGGAAACATGTTATTTTATTATAAATTATTTTTATTTAATTTTTATTAGGAATTATTTCTACTTGATTTCTCATATTATATTTAGGGCACCCTATTAATTTTTTTTTTATTGTGCATGTAGGTTAACCAGGAATTTCATTTCCACATAGTAAAAGGGCATTACACAACATTTGTTAAAGAAACAGCATGGGTCTGAGAAGGTGGGGGTGGCATGCTACAGTGAGAGAAGGGTTACTACCTGCAACAGAAGGGCCATGAGCCCTTCCTTGCCACTCTGTCACTCCATCATTCCATCAAGGACAGAATGGCAGCTGTGCTTCCAGAACTTGGAGTAGACTTGGGCATGATTACCTGGCCTTGAAAGCTGTCTGTTGTTAATGTATATAACTGAATGGAAAGGGCAGAGATTGGTGTCAAAAGACATGAACCTGAATCTTGGTTCTGCTAGTTCCTGAAAATGAAACCAACCAAAACCTCCCTGGCCTTTGTTCCTACATGATAGAGGGAGTACTTTGAACCAGGATGAAGGTATCTTGTGGTATAACATTCCATGGCTCCAGGATCAGTCTTTGAGGGCTCTCAAGGTTCCTTATGCTTCTGGAAGAGTGCATCAGTACAGTGGGTCTGGGGGCAGAGGTGGGGTGGAAGTGATAAGACATCTACCAGGTTTGAACCTGGATATGCCACCTTTGGGAAATGCCAAAATGACCTGTGGTATTTTATTTCTCTCTTAGCTTTAGTCTCAGTAAAATGGGAATTAGAATGGTCTTACCTTTTGGGGGTTAAGATGACAGTTGGGGTGGTAACAAATAAAATCTGCAATGGGTGCTGGAGCTCAGTAGTTGTCTGTAAATGTTAGATGTCAGTTCCCTTCCTCCAACCTCCACACCTTCCTCAGCCTCCCCAGACCAGTTCCCAACCTCTGCCCCCTGCACTGTTCTTCTGTCCCTCCCATCCCAGGATAGGGCTGGGAAGGGAAGAGAGTGGAATTGTGCTGAGTCTCCATCTTGTCCCTGCACAGAGAGCAAAGGTTAGAAGTCCCCCCACACTAGGGAGTTTCCACTTCCCTCTCTGGCCAGCTGTGGGGTCAATGGGGAGAAAAGTGACTAAGATAGGGAGAATTTCTGGAGTCCCTCTGGCCCTGATTCAAGACCTCACCCACTGGGAAAAGCAGAGGAAAGTAGTTTCTCAGCCTGGAGATTCTGGACAAGGGGTTGGCCGATAGGAAATGGAGACTCTCACCTCCCTTTTAGCCAATGTTCAAGGTGCAAGGCATCGAGGTGTAAAACTGTATTGTATGCTCAGAGAATGTTTGAGAACTTGCTGGAATGTATAATGTAGATGCAAAGGGGGAAGGGAGATCCAGGTGGAAGAGCTGAGACAGGCCAGATATAGAAGAACCTTGTTTGGTCAGAGCTGGAATCTTCACATGGCAGGAGGCCTGTGGCAGCAGAGGATGGCTCAGTTGGCCATCTGGGACTGGGGGGAAACTAAACTGTATGGAAGGGGAAAGAAACACAGCCACCTTCCCCAGACAGCCCCTCTCCCACAGTGCTCCCTAGAGGGCATCCTTGGCAGCAAGACCTTCAGACAGGAGCTCCTCCTTACCCAAGCCAGCTCTGGAAAACTTGTTCCCATGGAGGTATGAGTGATTCAAGCCAGCTCCTCCAGAAGCCACTTTATTTCAACAGGCACCAAAACTTTCTTCCAGGGGACTGGTTTTCCAACTATGCCATGCCCTGGGGAAGCATCTCAGGACAAAGGGGAGGTTGAACCGACAGGCCCTGATCCTCTGACCCAAATCACATTGGACATTGGTGACTCAGACCTGAGGAGACAATGGTGCTCACAGGGGCCCACCTTTCAGTAGAGACCAACAATCAAAGAAGGCCATGAGCAACTCCAGGCAAGGATATGGACCTGAGGTGTCTGGGAGTAGGAGGGGCACCTCTGCCAGCCCAGGGAGGAGGGGGTGTTGAGGTGGTGAGGAAGAGAAGGAGGAGGTGAAGTTGAGAAAAGCCTGGAGGAACAAAAGGGGATCAGCTGGTTAGAGAAGAGGTGAGGAGGCCATTCCAGGCAGAGGGAGCTGCTCATGCAAAGCCCTGGAGGTATGACTCACCACCACGGTCTAGGGGCTTCAGGTGGCTACAGAAAAGTATAGGGATGGAAAGAACTGTGTTGGAGTTAGGCGTGTCCGTGTTCAAGTCACTGCTCTGCAGCCCAACACCTCTCTGAGCCTCAGTTTCTCACCTGTAAAACAGGGATGATTCCTCATCAGAGTGTCCATGAAGACAGGCTCCCTGTCGCTCTTGTTTGCCCAAGGCCTAGAACAATGCCTGGACCAGGATGATCCCTCAGTCTGTGTTTGCTGAATGGATGAAGAACATAATGCCTGTGAAGTGTCTGGCATAAAATAGATGTTCAAGAATAAAGATGTCTTTGAAGTTGGGGTCATAGAGCATAAGGTTGTAGATAAGAATGGTAAGGTGGTGAGGACCTTGGATGCCAGTGATCCAGACTTTTTTGGTAAGCAGTAGGGGCAATGGAGGATCTGATGGGCCCCAGGGTCACTAGTCATAAGCCCCTGTTGGGGAGTCTGATTGTGCCTGAGGCCCTCCCTGAAGTGGAGCCAACCCTTCCCAAGACCCTTCCCCTGGGAAGCTCTCCATGATTCATTGTCACAGGGTGGTCAGGGTCTTCCAGAAGCTCCTCTGGAGACAGCCTGAGTCAGGGATTGGGAATTTCTGGATGTGATCAAATACTAACCCCTGGGGTTGGTCCTGCTGCCTGACTTGAATGTCACACACCGGCAGGACCCATAACCTTTGACCCTTCCATGCACTCTGACCTATTGACCCTGCCTGGCTCTAATGTTTGGTTTGCTTTGCAGAAGGGAGGGCTTAGGCTGAGATGGAGCAGGGCAGTGCTGCCCCCTATAGCATGTCTTACTCAGGGGTCCAGAGGCTCCTGTTGGCCTCAGCTGGAGGTTCTGGGACTAGGCTCAACCACCATAAGGAAATCCGTGTTGTTCAGGGCTTAAACAGCCCTGATTCCGGGGGAGGCCATGACTTTCCCCAGAGTTCGCAACTTCTCCCTTGAGTCCTGGGGCTTTGGCTCACCTCCCTTCATATCTCTGCTCCCCCCTCTACCCCTCTGTCAGCAAAGCCAGCTCGTGCACTTCCTACAGCAAAACATGGCATCCACTGCCCCTGGCACATCAGCCATGCCCGTGTCATCTCTGTCTCAGACCCTGTTCTAGATGCAGAAGAGATTGACAATGGAATCAGGACTCCAGAAGGAATATAAATTATTAGGCAAAGGTGCTGACTGCTTGGCTGTCTGTAAGCTAGGAATAATAGAGCACTTCTGAAGGTTGCCGTGAGGATTAAGTGAGACAATGAAATACTGGGAAGAGATAGTGGAGAGCTAACCCATGGCAAGCACTCAGTAAAAAGACAGGTAGTAGTAATAGTAGTAGTAGTATTTGAAATAGTAGAAGAGGCAGCCACAGCAGTAATGGTGTTGGTGGTGGTGGTAGTAGTAGTAGTAGCAGTGATGGTGGTGGTAGTAGTAGTAGCAGTAGTGGTGGTGGTGGTAGTAGTAGTAACGGTGATGGTGGTGGTGGTAGTAGTAGCTCCACAGTTTTGCCTTTCCCAGAATATCATATAGTCAGAATCATTCTGTATGTCGCTTTTTCAGACTGGCTTCTTTCACTTAGTAATATGCATTTAAGCTTCCTCCTCATCTTTTCATGGCTTGATAGTTCATTTCTTTTTAGCACTGAATATTCCATTGTCTGTATGTATTACAATTTATTTATCCGTTCACCTCCTGAGGGAGATCTTGATTGCTTCTAAGTTTTGGCAGTTGTAAATAAAGCTGCAATCTGTGCAGGTTTTGGAGTAAACGTAAGTTTTCAACTCCTTTGGGTTAATACCAAGGAGCATGGTTGCTGGATCATATGGTAAGACTATGTTTACTTTTGTAAGTAGTCACCAAAGTGTCTTCCAAAGTGGCTGTACCATTCTGCATTCCCGCTAGCAATTTGTGAGAGTTCCTGTAGCTCCACATCCTTGTCAGCATTTGGTGGTGTCAGCATTCCAGATTTCAACCATTCTAAGAAGTGTGTAATGGTATTTCATTGTTGTTTTAATTTGCATTTCCTTGATGACATATAGTGTTGAGCATCTTTTTACATGTTAATTTGCCATCTGTCTATCTTTTTTGGAAAAGTGTCTGTTCAGGTCTTTGGTCCATTTTTTAATCAGGTTGTCTCTCTTCTTACTATTGAGTTTTAAGAGTTCTGTGTTTGGGATAGCAGTCCTTCATCAGATGTGTCTTTTGGACACTTGCCTCCCTGACTCTTCCTTCTCAGTCTCCTCTATTCTTTCACGCTGTCTGGGGTCTGGGGTCTGTCAGGACTCAGTGCTGACCTCCTCTTTTCTCTACCCGAACCCACGCCTCTATTCCTTTGTCAACCTCACTCAGTATCATGATTCTAAATGAGTTCCAGACTCATGTATCCAAGACTGCTATGTATTAGACATCTCCTCAGGACATCCAACAGTGATTCAATTTCACATGTCAAAACTGAACTCTGGTCTTTCCCCCAAATTTGCCTCCCCTCAGCCTTCTCCCATTTAACTTGGGAAGCTCTGTTTTCAACCTCAAACCTTAGGGTCTTCCTTGAGTGTTCCCTCCTTCACTACCCCTTCTCCCTCCTAATCAATCCATCAGGAAATCTATAATCCTTACTGTCAAAATCTATCCAGAATCCAGAATCCTACCATCTCTCACTTAGCTATTGCAGTCCCCTTCTAACTGGTTTTCCTGCTTCTGCCCTTGCCAACTTTCAGTGTATTCTCAGCAGAGCAGAATGGCATTACAAAATGTGGGTTCACCCTCAGATGAACACAAAGGAAGGGAAGCAAAAATAATATACAAACAGGGAGGGGGACAAAACATAAGAGACTCTTAAATATGGAGGACAAAAGGGGGTTACTGGAGGGGTTGTGGGAGGGGGGATGGGCTAAATGGGTAAGGGGCATTAAGGAATCTACCCCTGAAATCATTATTGCACTATGTGCTAACCAACCTGGATGTAAATTTAAAAACTAAATTAAAAATATGTGGGTTCACCCTTCCACTGCTCCAAACCCCCAGTGCTTCGGGCTCTGTGCTGGATGTAGAGCCTGCTTAGGATTCTCTCTCCCCCTTCCTCTGCCTCTCTCTCTCTCTCTCTCTCTCCCCCTCTCTCAAAAACAAAAACAAATAGATGCCTATTTGGCCCTGACTAGCTACCCTCAAGAAAAGCTCAACATCCCAAGTTTGACCTGGGACCAGTCACTTTGTGTCTGTCTCCAGCTAAATTTGAAACCCTACCAAATTAATGTTTATCATTTTCCAGAGAGAGGCTAGTATGGTGTTTAGGCCTATAGTATTGCAAAGCAAGGATCTTTACATAATGCCAAAGTGACACAGTCCAAGAGAGATAAGCAGGGATAGCTATTTGGAGAGGGAATTAGGGGGAGGGTACAAAATGTTCCAGAGGTTTCAATAAACCACAGTGCATGGAAGCTCAGGAAAGGGAACCCAAGAGTGTCGTCCTAATAGAATTCTGGTCATCCAGTAAGCCAGAACAATCCCATGGAATGGCTCAGGGAGGCCAAGGGAGACAGGGGCTATGAGTATTCCTGGGGAGCATCTGAGCCAAAGAGCAGGGGCTGCTGATGTTCAATCTGAGGTGGCCCCATGACATCTAAGCCTCTGTGCTGGTGGAGAATAAGGCATGGGTCTGCTTGACTACAGCTGTTCTGTTCCTTGCTTGGCAAGGGCACTTGGCACATAGTTCAGTCTAAGCACCTTCCAAGTTGTATCATGATTATATCTACATGGCAGTCAGTCTTCTCCTCAAAGTAGGGAAATCCTCAGAGCTCATTTTGGTATCCCCGGGAATAAGCCCAGGAGCTGTAGTGTAGATTCCTAAATGTTGGATGCATGAATCAGTGAGTGAATGAATAGATACACTCATTTCCCACTCCAAAGAATGGAAAAGGGAGAATCAACCTTATTACTGTTGGTGTTAGATGCTCTTCATTGAACTCTGATTGTACCCCAGTTCCTGTTTCACAACAATCCCTCTGAAGGTAGTTGCTGTCATCCTTCTTTTATTGATGAGAAAACTGAAGCTCAGAGAAGATGTCATCTGCCCAAGGTTACACAGCTTATCACTGGAAGAACGAGCATTTGAAACCAGAGATGTCTAACCCCAAGCCCCATGCTCTTTCTCCTGGGCCACCCTCTCTTGAATAAAGAATTATTGAGTGTCCACTGTGTGCAGGCTACTGCCTTAACACACCTCAGGTGGTTTGCTGTGTTTGGTCTCCATATTATGAGACTCATATTATTATTTTTTACGAATGGGAAACCAAGGGTCAGTAAGTTTACCCACCTTGCCCAAGCTCATCCATCTGCTAAGTTTAAGAGATGGATTGGAACCCAGATTTGACTCCAACATTAAGCTCTTTCCCCTATGCCACAGCGCACAGCATGCAAGGCAGTGTCCAGGCTGGTTGACTCCTAGTGATGGGCACAAGTTGTTGAGAGAAAGGCTTCAGTTTGCTTCTTCCTTGTGCCTGTTAGCTTGGGGCTGTCCGAGCTCTGCAAACTGTGGCCACTATACCCTCACCCTGGCCAGGCCCCAGGAAGAATCACAAGGATCAGTAGTCAGGGCAGGTCCAGGACTGTCAGTTTCCACGTCTGGGGAAACAGAGCCAGCACCATGCCTCTCCTCTGACAATGGCTCCTGCAGGAAGCTACTTACTGCATGATTCCTCGTTAGGTGCTGAGGATTAGATCTTAGCAGTATGGTGGGTGATTAAGAGCTCAGGCTCTAGAATCTAAGTTCTTGGGTTCAAATATAGGCTACTCACTGGCTGTCTGGTCTTCATTTGGTTCTTCATTCATTCTGAGCTTCACTTCCATCATCTGTAGAATGAGGTTAGAAGTAGGACCTATCTCATAGGGTCACAGTTCGGGTTAAATGAGATAACATGAATAATATGCTTTGAACAAAGCACTTTAACAAGGTTCCATCAATGACAGTCCCACTTACAACCACTTTTTAGTACACGTGGGTTAAGAAAAACTGAACAATTCATTAAGCCACAGTGAACCAGAGCAGTAATCTAGACTTCTCTCAGATATCACCCCCCACCTTTATCTTGGTCTTAGAAGGACACTGGATTCAAAGTCCAAAGATTCAACTTCAGATCTGGCTCTGTGGCCTCCAGCAAGCCACCTCACCTCTCATCCTTGTTCTACTCATCCAAAAAAGAGAAACAGTGGTATTAGAACCTGCCCTACTTAGCCTTAGGATTCCCGTGAGGTTTAAACAAAATAGTGGATGTGGAAATATTATGTAAAGCGTAAAATGCTGGAGAAATGTTAGCTATTGTGTTAAGACGGCTTTTCTTTCTTGTCCCCCACCGCACCCAGGCTCTCCCCAGCCAGGAAGTCTACCTCCCACCCTTTCTGGCTCTCAGCTACCCTGGAATCTCAGTTGGCTCCCAGAAAGGATTCAGAGCACAGCACAAATTGTCCAAAGGTTGCTTCCAAAGCCTCCGGCAGCTAAGCCTGGCCCCAGCCCTTCCTCCTTGAAAATGTCTGGCCTAATGGGAAGGAATGTGGGCTGGCAGTTGAGTCTCATTCATATCCACAAGCATCCATGGAGTGTCTGTTCTGTGCCAGGCCCTGGGCACTGAGGACCCAGTGGTAGAGCAAGATGGTCTCTGCCCTCAGAAGCTCATAGTCTAGTGGGGAAACAGTCACATCACAGATGAAGACAATAGGATAGGGTAGCACTGTGTCCAGAAGCCCAGAGGAAGGCACTGCGCATGATATGGGAGAACCAGAGAAGGCTTCCTGGAGGGAGGGGGAGCATCCAACAGGAGCTCAACCCCCACCAGGTCACAAGTGAAGCCTTCACATCACCAGTGCCTCCTCATCTTGGTGGTCACAGATTTGTCAACACTCTAAGCCAGAAGAAGCTTTAAAATATTCTTTCATTCAGGGGCACCTGGGTGGCGCAGTCGGTTAAGCGTCCGACTTCAGCCAGGTCACGATCTCGCGGTCCGTGAGTTCGAGCCCCGCGTCAGGCTCTGGGCTGATGGCTCAGAGCCTGGAGCCTGTTTCCGATTCTGTGTCTCCCTCTCTCTCTGCCCATCCCCTGTTCATGCTCTGTCTCTCTCTGTCCCAAAAATAAATAAACGTTCAAAAAAAGAAAATTAAAAAAAAAATATTCTTTCATTCAGCTGTCATTCTTAAGAGGCCCAGAGAGCTGAGTGGCTTTCTCAGGTCACCCAGGTAGGTCTATGAGACACATTAGGCAGCTTTTTTGTGAAGATCCGTGTCTCTTGAGCACCCATTTCCAATCAGATCAGCTCCCTGGAAAAGGACACCAGCTGGTTTTGAAAAAAAATCCAGAGGGGGATTCTTAGAGCTTCCTTTTCTTCTGCCCATTGTCTTTCCACAGCACTTTACAGTTTACACAGCCTACCATATGCCTCTCAACCTTCCATGTGAAGCCACTATCGTTTAACATATTTTACAGATAAGGAAACTGAGGCTGGACGACAATCCCTAAAATGTGATTCTGGGGCTGGGAAATTGATTTCAGAAGTTAGGGAGCCCTTAGTCAACATCATGATTTGACTTCTAAGTCCATTTTATTACTAAAAGTATGTAACTATTTCCTTGCCCTCTTCTCTTTTCTCTTCTTCTTTTATGATATTGCCTTCTAGAAGCAGAAATTACTGGTTGGCATGCAGCTGAGTGTCATCTCTGGACAGGTTCTATCCTTTCTGCCTTTTGGCCCTGCCTCTGTCATCCTGGTCTCTCTCTCCATAGCTACTGTCCTTCTCTCTATGTCTCTCTGAGTCTTTCTCTCCAGTACTTCTCTGTCTTGCTCTCTGTCTCTGTCTCTTTCTCCCCTATTCTCTTCTCCTTCCCTTCTCTGTTTCTCTCTTTCCCCCTCTCTGCCCTGTCTCTATCTCTGTCTTCCTCTCTGCCTTTCTCCCCTACTCTCTCCATCCCTACTCTATTTTCTCTCTGTGGTGTCTGTTTCTCTCTCTTTCTTTCCCTCTCTCTCTGCTCTGTCTCTCCGATGCGTGTATGTCTGTCTGTGTGTCTCTGTCTCTGTCTCTGTCTCTGTCTCTCCTTTCTCCCCTCCTTGCCCCTTCCCCTGTGCAAGAAGGCTATGCAGGTACTCAGAGGCACCACGTAGCTTTGCTCTGACTAGCCCAGGGCTGCACAGCAGCTGACTCTTGCAGACCTCTCTGGGTTCCCAGCCTCCAGTTCCTGGGCCAGTGGGAGGAGATGCTGCTGAGATATCTGACAAAGCCCCTGCCCAAAGCTGCACATTCTCTTGGCAAGAAAGGAAGGAGAAGTTTCAGAGAAGAGACAAACAGGAGGCATCAGTCAGTGACAGTCCCTCCCTCGAACTTGTGGTTTGAGGAAGGGTGGAGTCCACCCCTCCAGATGTGCAGCAGTTTGCAGGAATAGGCAGTGACTTCACAGCCAGCCTAAGCAAGGGGAACGGAGGGTGTGGATGGGGAAACTGGAGTCAGGATTAGTAAAAAAAGCAAAGTCCATGCTGTCTATCTGCTCTGGATGAGGAGCTGGGTGCTGGGAGCTCGGGGTTTAGAGGAAGTACTTCTCTGTCTCACTCTTATCCCCACTTAACTGGTTCCAATCCTGGGTCCTCACACTGTCCTTTTCTGGCTCTTAATTCCTTACCCATCTGATGGGAACCAAGTTTCTTCCCTCATAGAGCGACCATAGCAGTCACTTCTCTAAAATACTTAGCACAGAGTGTGGCAGGGACTGGGCACTGGGAGCACACCAGTCCCTTCCTCCACCTTCCAGAAAGTCTTTCTGGACAAGCCCAAGTCCCACTGCAATCCCACTGTCTGCTCCCTCCAGCCCTTTGTTGATCTGTATGGCCCAGCAGTCTCCCGCCAGACCTCCTTGCTGCAGCACAGGCAATAGCCACACCATCATCATCACCGCTATTCCCATTGCTATCGTTAGTCCTCAGACTGTTGTCTGCTGACACCTTGTTTCCTCGCTCACACAGGGAGCCATCACTTCTTGGTGACAGTGCTGAAAGGGAGGCACTCACCACAGAGTATTGGGTGAAACCGTGGGCTTTAGGGTCAGCTAGATCCAGGCTGGGATTTGACCTTCTCTACTTCTTAGTCATGTGCCTGGGCAATGACGGAACCTATAAAATGGGCATAGTGACAGCAGGATTGGATTCTGAAGATTAAATAGATGAAGAGCTTAGCACAGCAGGCACCCAGTAAGCCCTCTATGAATCAGGGTTCTGTTTGAGCTGTTATTACATGGCATTTTAGCTCCCTCGGTACCTAGCACAGTCCTGAGTACAAAGTGCTAGGCATTCACTAAGTAGACATGGAAAGAATGGAACAGCTGTCAAAGAGCAATGACTTCCATTGGTGACTTTGCTATTACAGTTTAGTTTGGTGGGGGGGCGCTGCTGGGAGTGCTCGTAGTCTCAAACTCAGAAGGATTTCAGGAAGCAGCTACCCATTTCCACATTTAGAAGGAAAAGATGAGACCCCAAAGAAGGAAAGAGATTTGCTTAAACTTCTGATAAACATGTTCATAGACTTGCTTGTTCTCTATTACAGTGAAAGGACATAGCATCTGGACTTCGCTGGTCCCTAACTTTTGAGGGTAGGGGAGTGATGGACAAGCCACTCTCTGACAGCTGGTTTGCACAGAAGAGAGGGAGTGGCCTGGGAGGACCCCAAGTGGGTCACCTCATTAATAATCCCTTCGCCACACTGGCAAAGTATATCCTAGTCTTCATTTGCTCAAGATCACACAACTGGGGGTGCTCACAACCACACAATTCAAGATTCCAGCTGGTGAGTCAGGATTCCAATCTGGGTATGTCGGTCCTCAGAACTGGGTTTTTTATGACACCTGCTCCCCCTGGATACCACCTAGTAGGAAAGGGGCCCCAAAGGAGAGGCTTGGACCCCAGGAAGACCAACTCACTGCCTCCCACACACACCCAGGGGTGCCTCAGGTAGCTTGGAGTCCAAGAGGGAAGGAGCAGGGCAGAGGTGGGAAAGGTTGACAGTCCAGCTGGGCATTCAAGTTCACCTGTGTCAATTGGTATCTGTGGTGAGGAGGTAGCTGAAGACTTGTCACCTGCGACCCAGGGATGCTGAAAGCCCTCTATCTGCCTGAGGTGGGATAGTGGTTGATCTGCGCAGCTTTTATTTTCAAACACGTGAAGACTTTGGTGAAATTCGTGGAATGCATGAGGTTTACATCTTTCCAAACAGGTTGGCAACAACCAGCAACAGCTGGCTTAGCCATCAGCTTCTCTCTTCCGTCCCTCTCTTTCCCTAACACTCCCTCCCTCTCCTCTGCCTTCAGTCATGCTTCCCTGTGTGTTCTGCCCCCGGTGAGAAGGGGATCCAGGCTACTAGCTGGCTTGGGGCACCAGGATAGCTCAGAGTTGTCTGCAGAAGCCAGCCAACGATTGTACTGCTGATGAGATTTTTCCAAAACAGAGCTGGCTATTAAGCATTAGACACTGTGACTTCCAACATGGGCCCCACCCACCCAACACCCTCCATCAGCCCATAGGAATCCATCAGCAATTTCCTATATTTCCCAAAGCCACATGTGAGTCATACCTTTATACTCATGCAGGGGGTCACTGAAATAGCCTTAAAAATACTGATCATCTCAGGGGCCTGGGTGGCTCAGTCTTTAAGCATCTGACTTCAGCTCAGGTCATGATCTCGTTGTTCAGGAGTTCGAACCCCACATCATGTGAGCACGAGCCCCACTCTGGGTGAGCACGAGCCCCACTTCAGGTGAACATGAGCCCTGCTTCAGGCGAACACGAGCTCCACTCTGGGTGAGCCATGCATCTCTCTCTCCTCTCTCTGTCCCTTCTGGGATTCTCTGTCTCTCTGCCCCTTGCTCACTTGTGCCCCTTCCCTCTTTCTCTCTCTCTCAAAAAAAAAAAAAAAAAATACTGATTATCTCATATTGATCAACTGATAGATGATTGTAGAAGTCTTTGATTAACCCAAAAGGTTTTATTGACTTGCAGTTATTCATTATTATTTAATAGGCAGTTCGATGTTACTTTAGGTAAGTTACTTAATGTCTCTGATTCCTCCTCTATAAATGGAAGTTATCATACTTCACAGGGACTTTGTGAGGATTAAAGGAACTAATACTTGTAAAATGCTTAGATCACTTCCGGACACCTGGTAACTTTCCATTGCTAGCTGTTTTTGTGGTTAGTGTTGCTGTTAATGTCATGAGTAGATGGAGTATCTTAAAGCACACTATGCATTGTGGGAGAGTTGTCAATAATGTAGACTGCTCAGTTTGCAGATGAGAAAATCAACCCAAAGAGATGAAATGGGCTTTGAAATCAGGTAGAGCTACATTCTAATCCCAGCTCACCTGTTTCCTCACTGGGCAACCTTCAGTGGCTTGCTTTTCTTCTCCGAGCCTCTGTGTCCTTATCTGTAAAGTGGCATAGAACGTGGCTCTGCTTGGTCCAAGAATAGCATTCAAACACCTTCAAACAGCTTCCATGGTGATGATTATCACATCACTTCCCATTCCCCCTGACCTTTCTCCCTTTCCTTCACTGCTGAGCTAGCTAGACAGTTTGCTTTGACCAGGTCTTTTGCCCTTTCTGTGCACTGCTTTTCTGAAAGTTTCTGGAAGATCCCATGAGAGTGCAAGCTGAGGCATAGGAGCCATTGTGGGCTGTGTGGTCAGGTGCCTAGAGCTTTAACTTCCTATCTGGTAAAATGGGAAGTTTTAAACTAGCAAGATAATTATGTGGCTTAAAAAACTAATTTCATATTTGCTTTATCATATTTATCAAGTAAGAGTTTGGAACCCTTGGCTTGGGTCACTGCTATCATCTGGTTATTACAAACCTTGGAGGGGACACCTGGGTAGCTCAGTCGGTTAAGTTTCTGACTCTTGGTTTCAGCTCAGGTCATGATCTCACGGTTTGTGAATTCAAACCCCGCATCAGCTCTGTGCTGACAGTGTGGATCGATCCTGCTTGGTATTCTCTCTCTCTCTCTCTCTCTCTCTCTCTCTCTCTCTCTCTCTCTCTCTCCCCCTCCCTCCCTCCCTCCCTCTCTCCCACTCTCTCTCTGCCCCTCCCCTACATGTGTTCTCTCTCTCTCTCCCTCTTTCTCTCTCCCCAAAAATAAATAAACTTAATGAAAAAATTGTAATTAAAGAAATAAAATAAAAATAACATACCTTAGAGAGGATGTTCCCTAAAGAGACCCTGTGAGAAATCCACCCATAAAGTGAATTCCATCTCCTGCTAATTTATCTGTGGGCAAATAAAGGTCGGTACTAATGCTGAGAGTTCTGTTTAATAATAAAAAATAGAAGCCTGTCCCACAAGGGCAGAACTCACACTATTGTGGTACAGTTGTTGAGAACTGAGCTCTAGAGTTAGAACCCTTGGGTTTGAATCCAAGCTCTGGCACTTTCTGCAAGTTGCATAACCTCCCTCTGCCTCGGTTTCCTCATCTGTAAAATAGGCACAGTTTCATTGTGGGGGCTGAATGAGCTAACCAACATAAAATGCTGAGAACAGTTACCATGTATGTACCAGCCTGTCATTGTCACCTCTTCTCCATGCCCCTCCTCCCCAGTGAAAGACATTTGGAACCTATTCTTGATTCCCAGAATAAAGACTAGACTCTCCCTTGTTCTCAGCCACATGGAAATAAAATTAGCGGTAGCCAGAATGGGAACATTTATCTACAGAACCACCATAGTGGGCCCAAACCTTCTCCTTCCATCCTTTGCTGCCCCTCCCAGGACTGTTATCTTTAGTTCTCAGAAAAGCCCAAGGTTGTAGTGGATTATCAAGGCCATCACATCTGACCACTTTGGTTACTGGGTTGTGTTTGCTAACCTCCCTTCAAAGCCACCCTCCCATTGGCCCTTGAGTGCTTTCAATGACAACAATTTGTCACAACCTGCCCTTTCCTCATTCCCCTTGGGACTGTGTCCTTACTCCTCAGACCCCCTCACATTGTCTCCAGCTGCACCTCTATCCCACAAGCCTTATATTCCAGCCACAGTCCTGGTCTCATTGTAAATGTTGCACTGTTTTCTGGCTCCATTACTTTGAATGTGCTATTCCCTCTCTCTTCCATTCTCTGACAGCCTCCTACACGTTCCCTGACTCTGATCAAAACCTGTCTCCTCCAAGAGCCTTGCCAGGTCTCCCAATGGGCTTCAGGGTTTCCGAGCTCCATTCTACAAATTTCTCCAACACTTCTGTTTACTTGTCTGTCTCCTCCATTAGTGGCAACCTCTTAATTACTTTCAATATCGTTGGGGCGCCTGGGTGGCTCAGTCAGTTGGATGTCCAACTTCGGCTCAGGTCATGATTTCACGGCTTGTGAGTTCAAGCCCTGCGTCAGGCTCTGTGCTGACAGCTCAGAGCCTGGAGCCTGCTTCAGATCCTGTCTCTGTCTTTGTCTGCCCCTCCCCTGCTTACACACTGTTTCTCTCTAATACAAATGAACATTAAAAAATTAAATTAAATTAAATGTATTTTCAACATCGTACCCCCCAGTCCCCAGACCTAATTTAACACCTGCAAAGAAGAGGTACCTGGAAACTATTTACCCAGTGACCACATGAGGGCTGAATTGGTTGTTAAGTCCACCAATTGGTGCAAATTCCATCTCTCTTCACACAGCTGCCCTTCAAATATATGAAGATAGTCCTCCAGGTTCCTGTAAATCTTCTCTTCTCCAAGTTGACATCCCCAGTTCTGCATTCCTTTCTTTATATGATGTCATTTCAAGTCCCCCTTCAACCCTGTCACTCTCTTCTGGACAAATTCTAGGTCTTTCCTGTCCTTCGCAAGTCTGTCTTCCAAAGCTGAACCCTAGTCCCTGTGGTGACCTGGCATGTGCAGGGGTGGCAGGACTGTTTTCCCATGTCTGGGTATGAAGCAGCTTATAGTGTGAAAGAGTACAGGCATTAGAAACAGTTGGATGTGGGTTCAGACTCTGCCATTGGTGTCCATCAGCCATGTAACCAGGCTGATGTAACTCAAAATATTCAACAGCTGGCATGGCCCAGGAATTCACCAGTCAACTATAGCTTTATAGAGAAGGCAGAAAGCCCCTGCTGTGCCTAATGGTATCGTTTTAGCTTTTGAACCACAGGATGGGAGTGAAGAGGAGGTAGTCAGAGTGGTAGCTAATTAATAACCACTACAGAAATACCTAAATAATGTAACAGTTAGTACAGCCATACCTGCGTGTACCAGGTGGCTGTGAGTCCTGGCTGTCACCAGATTCAAATTACTTCAATGCTCTGAGCCTTGGTTTCTTCATCTGTGATATGGAGTGGGAAGCAGTACCTATTTTGGGGTCTCTGAAGGGACACAAAAAGTAACACCCCTCTTTTCTGACAAAATTCAGAAGTAATGAAGGAATAAGGAAAAAGAATGAGCAGATAGCAATGAAAATATCACCTTTACTACTCTGAGAATGGCTAGAAGGTTGGGCTTGTATGTGCAGGTGAGCGGGCTCCTAACTGACCCTAGGATTAGACCCATTCACCTTCAAGGTTACAGGCTGCACCAGACCAGGTTCAGCCTCCCCCAACAGTGCAGCCAGCACCTAAGACTCCAGCTCTGCCTCTGTCATACCTTATGCTCCAGCCACACTGAGCTTTCTGACAGTCTCTAAACATGCCAAGCCCTCTAAATAACCCCATGCCTTGCCTACTGTTCTTTATGGAACGTTCTGTCCTTCATGTCTCTGGCTAACAACCTCTTATTCACTTATTAATACTAGCTTACATGTTCCCTCTTCCAAAGCCTAAGCCTACCTATAAACTTAAATTGGGGGCTCTGGACATCACACTTCATCCTGAGTGCAATTGGGAGCAAGCTATTCGGAATAACCTGATGGGATTCGTTTTTTACAGGAGATCAGATTCCAGGAAGAACTTTCTTCATATTCATCGTCATGCAGCAAGAGCTTCCTTTTGGCACCCTGCATTTACTAATGGGGAGGGAGAGAAGAAGTCTCCTTGGGGCCCCTTTTCTTTCCCATCCAGTACATTTAAAGGCCTTTCGATTTCTATTTCCCATGTGAGCCCTGTGTTTCTTGCCCCTTGATGAAATAAGTGTGGATTCTACTTTCTTCAGACTTGTTCAAATGTTTGTATTATCTCTGGTAAAAGAATTGCTTAGGCCTGAGAATTCTGCCTCCAAGGGAAAGTCTTTTTGGCTCATAGGTCATTAACAAATCCAGAGCCCACTGGAGCCTGCGTATCTCTTAAGTATGTAGATAAACTAGAAAGGTAAGAAATTTGAGGAACTGTCAGATGTAGAGTGCTTAGTGCACAGTGCCTGGAGCAGAGTAAACATTAAATGGCATTAGTTGTGGTTATCATTACTGTATTAGTCAGGACAATTGATGCTCAAATGCTACAACAGACTAACTCTTGAAATCTCAGTGGCTTACCACAATAAAGACTAATTTCTTGCTCATGTGACCTCTGATGTGGGTCAGGCAGTTCTCCCCATCTGGTAACTACACCATGTAGAACAGGTAGTCTCTACAGTCACCACAATAGGAAAGAAGGGAGAGATGGAGGAGGTACCTCAGCTCTTAACTGTTTCCACCCGGAAGTGATGTCCCAAACCCTCTGCGCATAGTCTATTGGCCAGAACTGGTCCAAGGGCCCAAGCCTGGCTTCAGGAGAGGATGGGAAATGTGGGGAAGCACTGGGGTATTTGATGGTTAATAGCATCTCTGCCATAATTATTTAGGTGGGTTAGAATAGGTTGTTTCCTCACCCCATTTCAAGGACGATTTGGGAACAATGAGACCATGTATAGAAAAGATTCAAAGGGCTTTACTCAGTCGCGGTACTTAGCCCCACTATTCCTTAGTTTCCTCTTTGGCAAAATGGAAAATACTAAGAGTACCTACCTCAAGAGATTGTTCTGGGTGATGAATATAACAATATATAGGGTGGGGCTGACCTATAATGATTGCTCTGTAAAAATATCAGTTGGGTCTGGAGCTCTTTTTGGGTCTGTAACATCATTGAATGTGTTAAATTTAGCATACACATAAACCCTGAACTGTTGTTTGTAATTCTCTTCCTATGCTTCTGTAGCTGTTTTTTTGGATCCATTGATTTATTTCCAGAGAGCTATGTCTGCTTGCATAATGATGTGACCAGGGCCTAGCACATTGCCTGGCCCTAATCTGGTAATCAGTACATGTTTGAGTTTGGCATTAAAGAATGCACAGGCTTCAAGCAAGTAAGAAAGGGACTGGCTGGGTCTTTGAGCCTCTTTCAAAGGAGCTACATGGTATGCTGGAAATCTGGGCCCTTGGGTTCCCAAAATATTAAATACTCTGCTTCTGACTTGCAGCATAATGCTGACCAAATTGCTTCCATTCCTGCCTCTGTTTCTCTATCTGTAAAATGGGAGATAGTAGAGCATGATTCTCAAGACATAGATTCTAGAATCAGACTGCCCTGATTCAAATATTTGTTCCAACTTTTACACTGTGTTTGGAGGCAATTACATGATCTCTCTTGAGCCTCAGTTTTCCTATCCATGAAAAGAGCATACTAATAGTACTTATAAGATTGTTGTGGGAATTTGGGAAGAAAATCTGTACAAATTATTAGCATTCTGTACAAATTATTAGCATGTATTGTTTTATAAGTATCCAATAATGTTGGGAAATATTATTAGAATGGGGGGGGAGGTATTCTATACTACAGAATACTATTCAGCAACAAAAGAGAATTAACTATTGATACAAGCAACAATATAAATGAATTTCAAAAACTAGGCTGAGCAAAAGAAGTCAGATGCAAAAGTACAAACTAATTCTATTTTTATGAAACTCTAGAAAAGACTAGCCTAATCTACAGTGGCAGAAAAACCAGGTAAGTGCTTAAGGCCTGGAGTATGCGGTCTGTGATGATTAATGCTTTGTGTCAACTTGACTGGGCCAAGGGATGCCCAGATAGCTGATAAAACACTCTTTCAGAGTGTGTCTGTGAGGATCTTTCCAGAAGACATTAGCATTCGAATTGGTAGACTAAGTGAGCAAGATCCCGCAAAAAGGCAGAGGAAGGGGGAATTTGTTCTCTTTACCTGAGCTGGGATATCCTTCCTCTCCTGCCCTCCTCCTTTGGCGCTCCTGGCTCTTGGACATCCAGAATCGGATGGGGACTTATACCATCAGCTCCCCATGTTCTCAAGCCCTTGGACTTGGGTTAAATTACACCACTGGCTGTCCTAGGTCTCCAGTTTACAGATGGAAGGTTATGAGAGTTATTGCCTCCATAACTGCATGAGTCAGTTCCTATGATGAATTTCCTTTTATGTCTATCTGTATATATCCTATTGGTTCTGTTTCCCTGGAGAATCCTGACTAATATGGGGTCTCACTGTAAAAGGGGCACAATGGAATTTGGGGGCCATGGAAGTGTTCTATATTCTGATTGTGAGAATAGTCACATGGATGGATCCATTTGTGGACACTCCCAGACCTGAATACTTAAAATCAATGCTTCTTTCACATGTAAATTGTACTTCAGCAAAGTAGATTTTAAAATTAAAATAACGAAAAACTTTAAACAGTTGGGCTAGATGAGTTCTAAGTCCAATTCTCGGAGATCCTGACAGGTATGGCCCCTGTTCCATCCTCCAAATAGGACTTGCAGGCCAGGAGCCCTTTTTCTCCATCCTCCCTTCCTCTGGGCCACCTCTGCACATCTCGGTCCCATTCCCTGCCCTCAGGTCAGCCAACTGCAGCTCTCTGCTGTTTCAGTAAACCAAGATAAGGATGCAGGCTGGAGCAGTATGAGGCCTTAGACATGAGTCGGAGACCCAGCTATTAGCTCATAATGGCGATGAAAATGTTTGCAACCCCTACTCACCAGTGGGCTGGGGGACCCAGTGACCCTTCTGGCTGCTAGAGTCTGCTGACCATGATTCACGAGCCAGCGTGGGAGGCAGCAGAGGAGTCAGCTGATGGTGACACTTCAGGATCTGGCCTTCTTTTTCTGATCATTAGCAACTATGTTGGGAATAAGACAGGGCCCCGTGTAGCTAATCAGAACTTCCAGGGCTAGATATGGAGAGAAGCTAGAAAGGAGATGGGAAGGTACCAGCCTGTGCTAGGTGATTTACACAAATTATTTTGCTTCCCACTGTGACATTATGGGTTTGAACTACTAATTGTAGTAATCATAATAACAGCTAGCATTAATTGAGGATTTACTTTGTGCCAGTCCCTTCCTTAAAGGACTTTATATTCATTATCTCAAGCTAACTTATATAACAATTATATGGCATAGATACCATCGTTATCCTCATTTTTCTGGTTAAAAAATTGGGTCAGGTTTTGGGTCAGGGCACAGAGAGAGGGCACTTGCCCATCTCACAGCTTTTAAGTGGCAGAGTTGGGACTTGAACCTACTTCATCTGATGCCAGAGCCTGAAGAACGCAGATGTCTTGATGTCCTATCCTTCAGCACATACAAAACAGGTAACCAGAACCAGAGTCCTCTGTGAATGCTTCCACAGAAAGATACAGGAATGTGGCCTTCCCCTGCTTCTGCCTCCCAAATCTTGTACAGGTGCACATAATCAGGGAGACCTAAACCACACTTAGACTCTAGCTCAAAAAGATGTCTATGGATATAGTTTTAGCTTTTCCTGATTCTTTCAGAACAAGCAAACACATTAGAATGGACGTGGAATGGATACGAAAGACCCTATCTACCCTGAGAGTCAACTTTGAGTGCAACTTTGAGTCAAAGACCACGGAGGGGATGCATGGAGTATTAGGTGGGACTCTTGGATAAGAAAACACAGAAACCAATGTAAGGAAGCATGCTTAGTCAGAGATTTAGCCTAAGACGCATAGGGAATATCTCATGGAATCCAGAGACAACAATAATTTCAGAAATGGTCTAGAATCAGGCAACATTCTCACCTCTGGTCTCATCCCTGCTCTGTGCATTTGCTTTATCCTTCTTCTCCCTTGAAGATGGGCTTCCTCTGCTTCTCAGATCCATGCAGCATGAAGCATGCCTGCCCTTGCAAGGCCAGCCTCATACAGTAATTGTCTGTTTGTCTGTCAGTCTCTCTCTCTCTCTCTCTCTCTCTCTCTCTCTCTCTCCCTCCCTCCCTCCCTCCCATCCTCCCTCCCTCCCTCTACCAATTCCAAGTGCCTAGAGTATTGATTTGGTTGAGCTTGGGTCAGTGCCTGCCCCTGATCATATGTATGAAAGCTGGAATAGCTGGGAATATATTGTGTATAACAGCAGCTGCCCTTCCCCTCTCCCCACCTATTCCCTGCTTCTGGAGATAAAGGTGGGCAGTCAAGATGGTGGGGAGGGAGAAGTTTTTGGTCCATAGGCTACAAACACTCCCCCAAATATATCTTACATATATATATCCACTATACACCATTCACTGGCCTAATCAAGGCTCAGGGATTTTTTAGATTACTCCTATGTGAAAAGATGCCCCCAAGTTGTTGACATTGAGACACCAGACAAGGGATTATATCTATTCACCTAGCTCAGGCCCTTTAAGGCAGCAGATTCAGCCACTCTGTATACACCCGCAGACCATGGCAGCAATAACCCTAGAGAATCTACGTTTACTTTTGGACCTTTTCTCATTCAAATGACATCTCTGGAGTCTTGGCGCTTTGCTCAACTCAATCCTGGCTTCTGGCCCTTTAGACTAATTGTCAGTTTTTGGTCTCCAGACTGTACATTTCTGTTCTCTCAACCAGGCTTTGACTAGGCTTGGCCATGTGCTCCTATAGTGTCCCTCCATGTCCAGAGTGTCTCCAGGAAAGCCATAGCCCACTACCTTAAAACTAACCTCCAGCTCTTGTTGTCCAGCAGCCTGGCTGGACCAGTCTGAGATGCCCAGGTTGAAGACCTTAAGAACATCCATGGGCTTTGGCCATTTGTATTTAGCCAAACTCTTGGGCTTTGGTTCAGCATTCTGTGAGTTTGAAATCTACACCAAACCCTGTGCCAGATGAAGGAACACAGAGATATAGAGAATCTTATAGAGAGCCTTATAGAGAATATAAGGCTGTTGCCTTCAAGAAGATCACAGATATGGCAAAGGTGGAGCTCCAGCAGGCACTGACCATGTTCAGCATTGAATAGCAACCAGAAGCCATCTACAAGGAACTGCTCCCCTATGCCCAGACAGCCAAAGGAGAACTCACGAAGGCCCAGAATGTCAGAGATAATTCTGATTCTGGCATAAGAAGCTGGAAGATAAGAAGTCTTTGTTAGTTCCTCCTTCATGGGTACAATGAGGTATTCATGCTATTCCCCTCGGGACTTGGGAAGTCTTTTAGGCCCAAGAAAGGTCTGTGCGTCATCATAATTGTGTAATATGGCTGCCCTCTTTCCGCCCCACCCCTTGACATATCCTGGTCAGGCAAGTTAAAGTTCTGTTGATGCGCTAACTGTTGTGGCCACCATCAATCACACTTCCTTCAGTGGTCTTTGATATGGTCTTCCAAAGAGCTGGAAATCTGGGGACCACTTCCTTCCATCGATCTCACCCCCTATTTTCTGCCACCATGTAAAGGGATTGATTCCATTTAAAGGCATTGTGACGTGAGGACAAGGCACAACCTCAGAAGTTTAACTGCCCTGAGTCTGAATCACTTACCAGCCATGAAGGCTTGGACAATTTTCTTAACCTCAGAACCTCAGGATTTTGTTTTGTCTTGTTTTTGTCCAATGTGGAAAATAAGACTTATGGAACAGCTTCATAGAGTTGATATCCAGATTAAATGGAACAGCATAGGTAAAATCCCCAGCACTTTACTGACACCTAGCCGATGCCCGATAAATATAGTTGCCATTTATTGGTTCTAGGAAGGTTTGGTGAAATAAATGGACATATCGAGCCCCACGTTGGGCTCTGTGCTGACAACATGGAGCCTGCTTGATATTCTGTCTCCCTCCCTTGGTATTCTGCCCCTCCCCCACTTGCCCTCTATATCTGTATCAAAATAAATAAAAATAAAAATTAAAAAAAAGAGAGAAAGAAAGAAAGAAAGAAAGAAAGAAAGAAAGAAAGAAAGAAAGAAAGAAAGAAAGAAAGAAAGAAAGAAAGACGTGGTCCCCACCTTTGAGAAACTTAGGGTCTTTTCTCCATATTTATGACTGTCTTCTGTTTTGTCCCCCTCCCTGTGTTTATATTATTTTTGTTTCCCTTCCCTTATGTTCATCTGTTTTGTCTCTTAAAGTCCTCATATGAGTGAAGTCATATGATTTTTGTCTTTCTCTGACTGACTAATTTCACTTAGCATAATACCCTCCAGTTCCATCCATGTAGTTGCAAATGGCAAGGTTTCATTCTTTTTGATTGGGCTAAATGGGTAAGGGGTGCTAAGGAATCTACTCCTGAAATCATTGTTGTACTATATGCTAACTAATCTGGATGTAAATTTTAAAAAATAAAAAATTAAATTAAAAAAAAGAAACTTAGGGTCTTTATCATAAAGATAGGTGGTTCCTTATCATAAATATGAGTGATTAGGCCCACCTGTGTGAAACATCCCCATCTGTAAATTGGGCAATAAGATCTACCTCATATGATGTATAGACACTGTTAACCCCCACTTTACCCATAAGATGATGAAGCACAGAAAGACTTAGTGACTCATCTGTGGTCATGGAGCTGGGAAGCAGTAGAGCTAGGATTTGAACCTGCTCTCTGGCTCCAGAGCCCATGTTCCTGCCACTCCTTTCTGCTACCTGCATCATCTTACTGAGCTAAGTGAATGGGAGGAGTCACCAGGAAGCAGAAGGTGGTGGAAAGAGAGTTGGATTTGCAGTCAGGAAGGTTGGAATCTGACTTCACAATGATGGTGGCTGTGGGCAGATCACTCCATTTCCTTATTAGCAAATGACACGAATAACAACTTATGCCTGAGAGTTCCTACATAGATCTCATTAGACCCATTGGTTCAACACATGGTTGTCAGAAGCCTGCAGTGTGTCAGACACTGTCCTAGGTGCTGGGGATGAAGCTTGAGCAAGAGACAGGAGCTGGTCTCAGATCAGGTCCCTGCCCTGCTGTCTAATGAGAGAATAAGATCATGTGCTTGGAAGTGCGTCCTAAACACAAGTTTGTCGTTAGTGTTAAGCAAGTGGAAAGTGCTTGCAGCTCTTCTGATTAAAACAAAACAACAATAACCCTAACAGGTACAATGTATGAAGCATTTTCTCTGCACCAGGCACTATGTTAAGCTCTTTGTGTGGTTCTTCTACAGCAGTCCCCTCAAAATATCGCATGAAGCCATCATAATTGGTTCCCATTTTACACAGGAAAAAACTGAGGCCTGGAGAGGTTATTAATTAACAGCCAGTTAAGCACTGGAGCCGGTTTTCAAACATAGGTGGTCTGCCTTCAGAGCCTCTAGTCCTAAATATCACATCCTGTGGCTTCCACTTCATGTTACTGCTGCTTCTGGTTATTTGTATCTCAGGAATATATTTAGAAACATCTGGAAGTCTTGTAAAGGGCTTTATCGTTAAGTATGGGGTATTTAGCCCACAAGCCTCCATCGTCTAGTCAAGCCTGGCCTTGATCCTGCACCTACTTTAGACATAAAGACAGATGCTCAGCTGAAGGGCTGGGGAGCAGAGCGCCATGGCATTCACTGGCGAGATCTCCCAGCCTTGGCAGTTACCTCACCACTGGCCTTTACATCACTGCTGGCCAAGCCAAGTGCCTGGGTTGTGTCCTGAATCTAAAAGCCTGACCATAGGCTTTTATGAAGCTGTATCTTGCTGAGAACTTCCTGGGCATTACCTCACTTGTCCTCTATCAACTTCCCCAGAAACTGTGGCTGGCAGCCTCATCCTAGATTTATAGATTGTGGAGCAGTAGCCTCCAGAAACAGGAAGTGACCTTTTCAAGGTGTCCTCGTACAGGTGGGTACAGGGATGTGACTCTTAATCCCCCAAATGTCATCCACAGCATTAATGGCCAGAGACCTCAGATCACACCACTAGGGGCAGCAGAGGTCAGACAGGAAGTCTGTGGAAGCCTCTTAATCCAAGACCCTCACCCTGCATGGTGTTGCATTCATTCTTTTACTGCACAGGTATTTATTGATCACCTACTATGTGCCTCGGTAGGCACTAGGGATAGCAAGGTGGATAAGGCCGATGCAATTCCTGCTCTTACAGAACTCAAAAGGCCAGCAAGGAATAGACCTGGTTAACGAGTAATTACAACTGTGATGAATATTATGAAGAGAACAGCACAGAGGGCTCTGGGACCACACATTAGGTGACATACCTTGTGCAGGACATCAGAAGAGACCATCGTCGAAAGTGGTGTTTGTGGTGACACATAGGATGAGGGTGATTGTTTCAGGTGAAGAGGAGAGAGAACTCCAGGTACTTGAATATGCATCTTGAGAGAGATTCATGGAAGAAACTGAAACATAATAAAAGTGGCAAGAAATGTGACTGGTGTGGAGGTACAGGCAAGATGAGGAAGGCTTTGAGGTCTGTATTAGTTTCTGTGCTGCCTAACAAATTACCACACATTTATCAGCTTAACACAACACCTTATTACATCACAGTTTATGTGGGTCAGGAGGTACCAGAACCTCCTGATTCTCAGAACCAGGTTCTGCAGAACTTATCAGCAAACCCTAAACAAATACACTATTTAGGTGTGGGTTAACATGTTAACCAGACTCACAGCATTATTGTATAAAACTGAAATGAGAACCATATAGTTAACACTTAGATCGGAACACCCTTGAAGACATCATCAGTTCATCTTCTTTCATCAAAATATGTAGGAAATTTAATTGCAGTCATAATGCCAATCTATTGGGGCACCTGGGTGGCTCAGTCGCTTTAGCATCCAGCTTCGGCTCAGGTCACCATCTCACGGTTCATGAGTTCAAGCCCTGTGTCGGGCTCTATGCTGACAGCTCAGACCCTGGAGCCTGCTTCGGATTTTGTGTTTCCCTCTCTCTCTCTCTGACCCTCCCCTAATCATGCTCGCTCTCGCTCGCTCGCTCTCTCTCTCTCTCTCTCCCTGTCTCAAAAATAAACATTAAAAAATTAAAAATAAAAATAAAAGAACTCCAATCTATTAATTCATAATGAGAAAATCCACTGAAATGATAAAATTCCTGGAATCTTCATGTCTAGCCCATCCTCTGAAAGCAGAAACACATGGGAAGCCATAGCATACTCAGGTGGCTGTTTAGCCAAGTGTCTTAGAAGTATATGAGTGAAGGGAATTAGTTCGATAGAACCAGACTAAGACATCCTGTTGCAGCCACTTTGCAGTAGATTCAATTGGGCCAATGGGATGGAACATTTTGGAGGTATACCCTCAGTAAATGCCAGCCACTAGGACAATGACTATTTTTTGTCTTAATATCACTGTCTAAGGACATTAAGTTCCCTTATGGTGCTAATGTGCTGTGATTCCAAAGGCAACTATTACTTATCCTGGATATAGTCCAGAGCCTGAGCACATTGCCCTCCTGAACAATATAAGCCTTTACCATCATCATCATCATCATCATCATCATCAGTCGTAGTATGGAGAATGATCATTATCTAGGGACTGATGCCTACATTTAGGACACACTACTAAGTGCTACTGATGTTATCCTATTGAATCCTCACAATAACCCTACCGGGTAGTTGTTCTCACTCTCAACGTGCGGATGAATAAAGAAGAAACTGAGGTTCAAATAGGTATTGTTGTTTGCGCAAAGTCACCAAGCAAATGGAAGAGAAGGAATTCCAACTGCCTTCAGCACACTGCTGTTCTGCCACACAGATAAAGTGGATCATGCTTTGCATGGCTGCTGAGCAAATAAATGCATGCTGTAAATTCAGCCTCTTCCCTCCCATTCAAGAAAGTAGATTGTATTGAAAGTCTGTGAGAATGATGTCACTATAGGGGTAACCTTGAACCTACTTTAATTTATTAAAAGAGGAAGTGTTTGTACAAACATTGGTAATCTTACTAATATGACTGCTGGCTTAAAAGTTCCCAAACACCTAGTAGTCCCAATAGGTGTAGTCCCCAATAATTCTAGAGTGTCCCTCAAAGATACCTCACATCTACCCATAAAACAGCATATTAACTGTTATCATATGTGGGTATCAGTTACCTTTTTCTCTCTGTCTCTGCCTTCTACTTGTTTATGTCCATCATCCACATGGCGACCTGGAGTCAATTTCCTACTGAACCAGGACCATGCTTTTGTACCAAGGTCATGTATCAGCACTTTCATTTATTCATTCATTCATTCATTCATTCATCCATTCAACTAATATTTACTGATGCTCTACTTTGTGCCAGGCACTGTTCTCAGACCTGGGGAAAGAATGGTGAATAAGACTAATAGGTCCCTGCTCTTGTGTAGCTGATGTTCTAGTTTGGGGTATGAAGAATAAACAATTAACAAATGGGTAGCTGAATAATTAAGAAAATTTTAGATAAATATAAGAAATATAATGAAAATAAGACTGCCAGGGTAGAGAAGCACTAGATAGGATGGCATAGAAGACACTGTTGAAGCCCCACCCCACATCTTCTTGGCCCACCTTGGACTTCACTAGCAACTGCAATGGTCAACTACCAGGCACACAAACATTGTCCCACATGCCTCTCTCCATCTCTCCTTCTGAGGGTGTTTTCTGGTGCCGTAGGAGTGTGCCCCAGCCACACATAGAGATTGACTGTCCCTAGGCCAACCTTTAACCAAGGAGGGCAATAGCCAGTGGATAAATACTCCAACTTCTCCATCTCTTTGCAGGACAATTCTGAGGCATGTTCTCCATGATATCTCAGAGGTCTCCAGTGGGACCAATCCTCGGTTTCCTGAAGAAGTAACCAACTCAGTAACACACCCTGCCAACATTCCCATCTCTGTCATGACTCCCTCACTTAAGATCACCTTGCAAATAAGTCACCAAGTCTGTCTTCGTGTCTGGTTGTAGGGAACCCAACCTGAGCTATACATTCAAGGACAGGTCACTGAGAAAGTGATGTTTGAGCTGAGACCCAAATTATGTGAAATAACCAAGATGTCAAGATCTGGAGGAGAGAATTTTCCAAGGAAAGGGAGGAGCAGGAACCAAAGCCCTAAGACATGAAGGAGCTGGAAAACTCAGGGAACAGAGAAGGCTAGTGTAGCCTGAGCACAGGGACAGATAAGAGCTGGTAGGAGATGAAGTCAGAGAGGTAGGTAAGGGCAGGCCATGACACGGAGCTTGGATTTCACTCCAAGTTTAATCGAAGCATTGGAGAGTAGTAAACAGGGAAGGAACCCCACCTGATTTGCATTTTTGGAAGATTCCTCCTGGTGTGTTGTTGAGAAGAGGTTGTAGGATAGTAGGAGAGGAAGCCACAGCTGCTTAAGAGGCTGGTTCTGCTGTGACTAGAGTCTCAGAATCACTCTTAAATGGTTCCATTGGGGTTTGCCTCTAACACCCCCTCTCCTTTGAGGGTGCAATCCAGACAGAGACCAGACAACCCCTTGGATCTTTAGATCTTTTGTTTTCCTAACCATGCCCTTCCCCCACCCAGTACCCTCCACCTTGCAAGACATAAGCTCCCATCTATGAGAATGCAGACTGACATAGGTGTATATGGTGGAGGAGGGAAATGTGAGCTGTATCAACAACAGCCAAACCACAATGTCTCGTGTATTGTTAACCTGGGTGTCACCTACCTTTCTTCCAAGTCCTGTGTCACACAGTCTGCTATCATGGCTGCCATACATGGCCCCGTGATGGCAAATGACACATGACACTAAGGTCAACATGGATACAGACTTCAGAGCCCCTCTGGATATCTCAAAAGAATCCACATGGGCTTCTTAGTGAGAAATCTAGACTTCATTGAATATCTCGTGGGAAAGGTGGAAAAGAAAGCTCACATTGCACACCTGTGTATTCCTGTTTCCCCCCAAGACCCTGTCCTAGGATAAGAGAGAGGTGAAAAGGAGACAGGTGCCAGGGAGGAGCCAGATCATGCAGGGCCTTTTATGTCATGCTCAGGAGCACTTGTGTTTTGGGGAGTTATGCTAAAAATAAGACCCAAACCACATATAACAAAGGACAAGGCTGAGGTGGCCAAGGTCACATTAAAGCAGAATCAGGGCAAACGTTGACTACATGTATGAGTTTCTTGTGGCTGCTATAACAAATTACCACCAACTTAGTGGCTCAAGCCAACACAAGTTACTGTCTTGCAGTTTGGGTGGTCAGAATTCTAAAATAGGTCTACAGGGCTGGTTTCTTCTGAAGACTTTAAGGGAAAATCCCTTTCCTTATCTTTTCCAGCTCCTGGAGGCTACCTAGATTTCTTGGCTTATGGCCCCTTTCTCACGTTACTCCAACCTCTGCTTCTGTCATCTATCAGTCTCTGCTTCTGACTCTGATCCTCCCCATATCTGAGGACCCATGTCATTACATTGGGCCCATAATCCACAATAATCTCTCCATCTCAAAATCCTTAACTTAATCACACCTGTGAAATCCATTTAGCGGTGGAAGAATGTATTCACAGGCTCTGGGGATTAGTATGTGGACATCTTGGTGTGGGGAGGAAGGGGCATTGTTCCGACTACCACCACACTAAGTGTGTTTTTAGGTGTAGAACTGGAACCTAAATTTTGTGCTGTGCTTCATAAGAAATAGATTCTGGTTTTGGCCTCAGATGGCATCCCAGCACTAGCCAGACAGTCAAGGTAGCAGGCAAAAAGAATAGGTCTGTGCAACATGTCCCCTCTCCTGGGAAACGAAGACATCATATTCAAAAGCAACAACAACAACAAAAAAACATACAGCAGTGGAAAGAAGCCCCTGGACCTGGGTTCTGATCTATACATGTAACACATGTTTGGCAAATATTGGCCCACTCTCTTCTCGGGGTCTGCCTGCTCTGTGGGGTCAGGACCTTCACCTGGGTCATGGCATCCTGCTTTCTACTATCAACACATTTTTAGTAATATATCAAAATTTACTTTCCTGTTTCTCCCACTTGACTGAGCATTTTGGGGGGAAAGTGGCTACTGCTAGGTATTTAATACATTAAAAATAAAAACTTTATTAAGCTCTTACCATTTGTCAGGCACCATACCAAGAGTTTCACCTGGATTATCACATTGAATCCTTCCAGCAATCCTATTAGATAAGTAGTCTTATTATATCCAATTTTATTTACAACAGCAAAAAACACCGAGGCACACAGAGGTTAAGTAACTTGCTTAAGATCACCAGGGTAAGAAAAGGCAGAGCTGAGGTTGAACACTGGTCTTCTGACCCACAGTTTATGCTCTGGAACCAAGGACACTATTAACAGAAAGGGTGAATGAGTATTGCACAAGAGCAGAGAATTAGGTACTAGAAGATGTAAGCTCTTTTCCTGCTTCATCACTCTTTGCTGGGTGACTTAGGAAAGTTGCTTCCCCTCTCTGGGCCTCTGTTTCAACAGATAACAACACGAGGGGTGTGCAAAGAAAAGGGCAATTTTGCTCAAACACTAGCCTTCCATGTTTCTAATGCTGGTAGCCCATCTGACCATCTCACCTTGATTTGACCTGAAAATATCATGCCCACAAGACATGGCGTTTGCTGTCACATGGCCACATACGATCAGCAGCACCAGGGCCAAGCTCCTGAGGCCCCTTCACGTGGCGTGGCCAACATCTTCCCTATCCCCGGGGCCTCGGGCAAGGATGCAGGCAGCAGCCGGCAGCCGCAAGCATGTGCTGTTGCTGTGGTTTCTACTTAGAACAGTTTCCTATTTCAACCTGCCAGTTCCTTAAAAGCATTAGGCTGAGGTTTTGCCGAATGACTCCACTCTATTTTCATAAAGGGGTGGAGGGGCTCCTCCTGGGAGCCAAGCCCAGAGCAGAAATTCCACATGAATTAAGGGTATAGAAAGCTTGGAAGTCTGACTCCTTAAGAAAAAAAAATAGCCTAGTGGGTGGTGACTTTCAGAGAGTAAAAAGAGTTTTTCCACCAGCCAGGTTCATGGGCCCAGTTCGCTTAGGTGGCTACCCTCTTCCCTTCTCTGGTCCTCAGTTTCCCTGTTACATGAGGGGCTTGGGTTCTCCCTCTAGGTTCTAAGCACCCCCAGGTCTCTCAGTTAGACTGTTCAATATAGATTAAGGTAATTTTAACAATAGTAGTCAGCACTTCTATGGAATTTTCTGTGCTGTTCTAAGCACTTTATAAGTATCATTTCTCTTAGCACTCATAATAACCCTCCAAAGTGGGCACTTTTACTATCCTTATTTTTTATATGGGAAATAGAAATAAGGTTGACAAGTCAGGATTTGAACCCTGGCAGTTTAGCTCCAAAGCCCATCCTGCTAGTTCTCTTAAAATAAGACCTTTCTGGAGGCAGACAGCTTAATATTGGGAAGAATGCAGTCACATCAGTCTCAGAGGGCCCAGATTTGAGTCCTGGACCCATCATGTGGGTGGCCTTGGAGGTGTTGCTGAATTCTTTGAAGCCTCAGTTTCCTCATCTGTAAAATGGGGCCATTGGCCCCACACTGCTAATCTCCCAGAGTCTGTGAGGAATTTGAGATGATGATTATTCATCAAGAAGCTCAAGAACAAGATAAGCAGTCTGTTAGCAGAGGTTATTACCATTGTTATTATTCCCATAGAAGTCTCTACCCACCTGTGCCTCCACCCCCACCCTCACGTAGGGCTGCCTCTACTTGGGAGGGCGGGGGGAGGGATCTCCAGGAGGAAGGCCCAGTTGACATCCTGTCCGTTCCAAAGCCCCCTCCCCAGCCTGGAGGTGGGAGGGGAGCAGTGTCTTCTCAGCAGTCTTGAGTCAGAGTCTACAGCCCTGGGAGGGCCGGGCGTCTTCCCCAACCCTCTGAGTTTATGCACAGGCGTCTGTGTGTGTGGGTGCCTGTATGACCAGCCTTGGCCACTGACTCCAGACATCTGTCCGTCTGCCTTCTGTCTAACAGGCATCTCCAATTTAATCCACCCAAACAGAACTCTTGATTTCCCTCTTGAAATTGCTCCTCCCAGTCTCCGTCTTAGGAAGTGCTCCAACCGTCTATGCAGACTGCTCAAGCCAATTAACACCTTCCAGCCCTTTCTTCTTTCATAGCCCATATCCAGTCCACAAGAGAATTCTGTTGACTCTTTGACTGTGTCCCCCAGTGTGCCCTGACTCTGCCCTATCCTGTCAATCGTGATATCACCACCGTGGGCCAGGGAAGGCATGGTGGCCTCTCTCCATCTCATGTTTTGTCTACCCCAGTAGCCTCCAACAGGCTTCCCTGTGTGCACCTTGCCCCTGCCTCTTTTGAATCTGTTCTTGACATAGCCAGAGGGATCTTTCTGAGAACACAAAACACGTTCTGTCAGCCTTAGCTTAGAACCTTCCTCCTCCATGGCTTACATAGTCAAAAATGAAAGTTCTGACATGATTTCTAGGCACTTTGGGAGGTACTTAACTATCTGGCCTCATCTTGTACCACTCTCCCTCTTCTTATTCATTCACTCCTGCCATACTGTCCTTCCTTCTGTTTCTCGAACAAGCCAAACCCGTTCCCACCTCAGGACATTTGCACAGGCAGTTCCTCTGCATACAATGCTCTGCCCTCACATGTTTCTGTGACTGACCTTTTGCCTAGATTTCAATTCAAATGCTACCTTCTCAGAGAGACTCCCCCAACTACCTTGTTTAAATGTGTTTCCTGCTCCACAACTACTCCTCTCAGAGAGGTGCCTCTGTTGGTTTTGTTAGAGCATTTACCATCATCTGACATTATTGTGTTTATTTATTCATCATTTACCATCTGCCCCATCACTAGAATGATCATGAAGGCTGAGGCGTGTGCATTTTTTTGCAGTTGTATCCAGAATGAACCTCTAGTAGGAGTGGGAATGGGGATCTGGCATGTGAAAAGGACTCAAAAACTATTTGTTGAATGAATCTAGGAGCTTGCTGTATGACCTGGAACAAGTTAACTTTTCCACTTCAGTTTCCTCATCAGTAAAATAAAGGAGAAGGAGACATTCTTAAAAAACTGTTTTTAAGTTAGGGTGCCTGGGTGGCTCAGTCGGTTGAGCATCCGACTTCGGCTCAGGTCCTGATCTCACAGTTCATGGGTTCGAGCCTCACGTTGGGCTCTGTGCTGACAGCTTAGAGCCTGGATCCTGCTTCGAGTTCTGTGTCTCCCTCTGTCTCTGCTCCTCCCCCGCTCATGCTCTGTCTCTCCTTCAAAAATAAATTTAAAAAAATTTTTTTAATTGTTTTTAAGTTTATTAATTTTGAGAGAGAGAAACAGGGAGAGAAAGAAGTTTAGGGGGAGAGAGAGAGTGAGAGAGAGAGAGAGAGAGAGAGAGAGAGAGAGAGAGAGAATCCCAAGCAGGCTCCACACTGTTAGCACAGAGCCTGATATTGGGCTTGAACTCACAAACTGCAGGTTCATGACCTGAGCCAAAGCCAAGGGTCAGACACTTAACCGACTGAGCCACCCAAGTGCCCCCATTTCATTTTCTTAAAAGATTATTTATTTATTTTGAGAGTGAAAGAGAGCGTGTG